>NC_087222.1:21116488-21160136 GCF_015104395.2 Macrobrachium nipponense
TTCCGATCAGACTGGCTAAACTGAACCAGGACATAAAATTACAATAACGAAATAACCAGCATTTAAAATTGATCAAATGCACCTATGGCTCCCAAGAACATTTATACAACTATTTTGTATTAGAGTATTTCAGGGTTCTTCTTCAAAGGTTCAGAAAGACAAAACAATGAAGGAAACAGAAGTGACAGACGGGTAGTTTTGAGGTATAATATCATGCAGAGGACCAGGCTGATATTCAGCAAGGTGACATCTGCTGCTGCTGCTCCATATCAAACGATTCTAACAAAAGAAACGCGAAATATTTTGTACGACTAAAAATTCTTTTTAAGTTAACACGCAATCAGGAAATCGGTGAGGAAGATTGGGCTCATTTTCAGTGTTGGTTTTTACAACCTTTTTAAATATAATTTAACAGAAGAGCGTCAGTGAATCAGTAAAGTCTACCCATTGTTCAAAAGTCTTGAAAAACCGAATTGACACCTGAAGAGAAATGGTGCTCAGAGCTATACGAAGTTCACGTCTGAAAATTGCGATTAGATGAACAAGGACAACATAGAGGCTGAAAAATTAAAGGATTATTATTATTATTATTATTATTATTATTATTATTATTATTATTATTATTATTATTATTATTATTATTATTATTATTATTATTATTATTATTATCCAGAAGATGAAACCTATTCGAATGTAACAAGCCCACAGGGACCATTGACTTGTTATTGAAGCTTCCAAAGAATATTAGGGTGTTCAATAGGAAGAAGAGGAGGTAAAGGGAAATACAGGAGGAAGAGATCTCACTTATCAAAAAAGACAAAACAAATCAATAAATAGATATTGTGGAGGTGTGAGGGAGGACATTTGATTTAAACTCTGCGTGAAATAGAAATAGACTCCAAAAGGTGGAATTAGATAAAAGGAAGTGGGTTGATGAACATATTTTTTGGGAAGCCTGCACTGCCTTTTAGCCTCCTGGCGTCATCCAATGTCGACTCGAAGTCATTTGTCCGCAACACCTGTGATAATATTAGGGTTTAGCTTTTTGTTTAAAGAACTCGTGGCAGATTGGGGGTAAGTCACCCCCATGGGGTAGTTTAACATCCCAGGGGGGGTGACAACAAGTTTGGAAGTTAAAAGGCGCAATAAGGACTATTTTCCATTGGTTTTCAATCGAGGAATTCGTTAATTTCAACTCCCTGAATAAATAATAATAAGGTTCATAGGGATATATAGTGTCTGGTTGAATGAAAAAATACAAGTATTTCCTACCAATTATTATTATTATTATTATTATTATTATTATTATTATTATTATTATTATTATTATTATTATTATTATTATTATTCAGAGGAAGATGAAACAAAGGGAAATTAAAATGGAACTGGTCACCATAGCTGCATTAGGCAGACAACAAAAGACTTGATATGTAATAATAATAATAATAATAATAATAATAATAATAATAATAATAATAATAATAATAATAATAATAATAATAATAATAATAATAATTAAATATAATAATAATAATAAAAATAATAATAATAATAATAATAATAATTTGAAGAAGACCCTCTTTTAAACAAATTCTGTTGAATAAAATGGCAGAATTCAGCGAATTAATCTTATATATTCTCTATTTTTATTATTACTCGCTTTCTGGCTCAGCGATACTCACAATAATTGTCCAATATTCATATTAGGGATAATGCTGAAAGTGGTATTTTATTCAGAACAGGCTTTATTAACCAAAGACTGGTATTATCAGTATACTGGTATTATCAGAATACTGGCATATGGGAAGGCGTTTCTCTTTCAGATCAAGCAGGGGTCGTCGTCGGTGTTGGTATCATTCCGTAAAAGAGGTCAATGTCAGGCCGGGGTCGTCTCTGGTGTTCAGCTGGTATTACTGCTGGTATAGCTCTGGCTTATCGCGACGTTTCAACCTTCTCGTAGCTCATCTTCTTGGCTGGTTAGCAGTAGAAGTGAAGAGATGGTTTGTCTGCATGCCGATATTTATAGTGGCTCGAATCCTAGAGCTGCATTCTCATTGGTCGAGCCGTTCTGGGGCAAAGTCTGGGATTTCTCGTCGATGGTTGCAGGGATGCAGCCGTGCGAGCGCTAGAGTAGTGTATCGGGGAATGAATGTCAGGAGTCCTACCTGTGGTAGGAATCCGATCATCCTGTTGGCGCTCCTGGATATTTGGGTTGTCGTTCGCTGCTGATCTTAGGGCGGCAGTAGGGAGGAGAAACGTTTCTTGGGTAATGTTCAAGTTAGGTTTCTCCTTTCCTATATGGAGGGATTCCAGTATTCGTAAACGTCGGGGATCGGTGGTTTGGTCAATTATTTTGATATTAGGTACAATATCGCTTCTTTTTAATCTTACGTTATGGGCAGTCCTGGCGTGATTATAAATGGCTCCCTCTTAGGCGTGGCAGGAGATTCTCTTGGATAATCGCATGGTGGTCATGCCGATGTATTTGCCGAGGCATCCTCGGACGGGGCACGTGTATCGGTAGACCACGCTCGTCTTCTTCTAGGGATCCTGCAGGGGGGCCGCTGGGTTGTTCTTCATCACCAGGCTGCTTGTCTTTTTCATGTTATAATATATTATTAAATTAATGGTCTTGTCCTGATTGGTGGGGGTGACGTTTCTCTCTATGATGGTCTTGAGGGCTTGCTCGTCCTCCTAATACCTTCGGTGAAAGTGCTCTTAGATAAAAGCGTGATGAGCTCTGGGATGTCGGGGCGGGGTTCCTGGAGGTACCAATCTTCAACTTTCTTTGCTATCACAGCATCGACGGCGCGATTAGTGTGTCTGTTGTCGACGAGGACCTGGGCCGTTCGTTCCAGTTCGCTGTGTGTGTCGCTCCAGGAAGAGCAGTGCGAGAGGGCCCTCCTGACGAAGGCGCTGATGGTGGAGTGCTTATACCTCTCAGGGCACTCACTCTCCCTGTTCATACACATACCCAGATTCGTCGGCTTCGTGTACACGTTCGTGCGGAATCGGGTGTCTTGCTGCTCGACAAGGACATCGAGGAAGGGGAGGCGGCGGTCTTGGCAGTGTTCTATGGTAAAGGAAAGGCAGCTGTGATAATGAAATGCACGTTGCAGCTGCTCTATCTCTTCCTGGGAGTCTGCGCTGATGAAGATGTCATCGATGTAGCACACATACTACATCCTTGGTTTGCTGGAATTCTGGTAGACCCTTTCTTCGATGGTGCCCATGTAAAAATTGGCGAAGAGGACTCCAAGGGGAGAACCCATCGCCACCCCGTCGATCTGGGTGTACATACGGCCGCGGTGGTCGGAAAAGGGGGCCTTCTTAGTGCAGAGTTCCAGCAGGGCACGAAGGGCATGTTCAGGGATGTTTAAGGGTGGTGTATCGGGGTCCCTGTATACCTTGTACAAGATCATTTGAATCTCATCGACAGGGACGTTGGTAAATAAGGACTCCACATCCATCGAAGCGATACATCCTCCGGTGGGCGTTACTCGTAGGGCTTCCAGACACATGCTAGTCATACCAACGTAGGCACCGTTGCGATCGTGGACTGGGCATATGTATTGGTATACCACATACATCTACTTCAGGGGTCTCTTGATCCCCCCTCTGCAGTGCTTTGTAGTTTGCTGTGATTATTGTGATCAACTAGATTTATCTCAAATTTTTCAGATATGCCTGCCGCCACTGCCTTCGCACTAAAGTAATGTTTGGTTCCCTCTGCCTTTGCAGTACTACCCTTCCAAATGTTTTTGACTTGATACTATGCCACGTGGATTCTCAATATTCCCGAATATTTGGTATAGTCTCCTCCTCCTCCTCTTCTCCCACTTTTCATGGCAGTTTTCCTGTATGTAGTTGCCTCATTGTCAAGACAGCCTCTTTTGTTGAATGGTTAGAACTTTTGGTATATGATAAATTTAATCGATATTATTTTGACTGAATCTAGCTTTAAATAATCTAATATCAAAAGCATTAAAGTTACGTTTCCAAAAAGTTGCCGCTGACCACTTTGTGCAATAATTCTGTAGAAGATATTTGTAACTTCCATTTACAAGCCTTAAAAGCTTATTTATGACTATTTATTTCCTAATTATCGTGAGTCTTATTGCTCTTAAACTTCTCTATTTCTCTTTTGGTCGTATTGGTTGGAAAAATAAGGGTATTAAAGTTATGAAGCTCTGTTCTCACACTTCAGGTCCTGTACCTTCCAGTGTCAGGTTTGCATACATTTATGTCAGCCAGAATATTGCTTGTTATTCATAACAGTGGTGGCTTTTACACTTTTTATCCTCCAAAGACCCATTTCACCTCTTCACTATTGCTTCATCTGTCCTGCCAGCATCCTCTGCTTTGTTTTTATTCTCTTCATTCAGAATATTTTCAAAATAGTCCTTCGGTCATTCTAGTATCACTTGCGTTGTATCATCATTTATTTCTCCATTTTCATGCCTTATATATGTAATCTGCATCATTCCTCAGCCACTCTTTCTCCTGAATACACCCACTCTTACATCTGCTTTTGAGGTTCTGATTCCATTCCTTCCAACTCCTCTTCGTAGCACATTTCACCTATTTTTTAGCCTCTCTTCTCCTTCAAGAAATGCCTGTCATCTCCCCTACCTGTCGTCCGCCAGAACTCGAAGGCAGACTCCTCTTCCATTGTCTTTTGTATGTATCGATTCAACCTCAGTGTCTCTCTTTAAATCCCTTTCCCAATGTCACACTTCCGATGCTGCTGCCTTTTGCATGTTGTCATTCACTAGTTTCAACCGAGTTGAAACTCTTCTTAGCTCCCCAAGGTTTGGTCTCTCATGGGTTCTATGGTCTCTTGTCAGGATCCCTTCCAAGACCTAGTGTGCAACGCTTTCTGTATATACTTTAATAAATTCCCTTGGCTTCTCCCTGCTTAGTTGTCCAACTTCTCTGACTTCACCGTGATCCAGATTTTGCTCCCTACTAGGAGAGTCCATTTCTTGTCTCACTGGTAAATTTTATTTTGAAGTGCTCTCTTATAGATTCTGAATGAGTAGCCAAATCAAGGCATAATTGGTTTTTTCCAAATACTTCAAAGTAGGTGTCTCGATTATGGAGAATGTTTTTTTTTTCAGTGAATTTTTATGTATTTGTAGTAACAACTAGTAGTATTTTTCATTGTTTATTATATTTTCATGTATTTCATAGGTTGCTTAATATAATGAATACCATTTTAAGAGATGTTTAATGTAAATGTTCTGCAGTTTTTTTATTTATATTACAGTTTACTAATGAAATAAACTAGGTAGGGTCATTTTTCTTATTTATATTAAATGTTCAATAAAATGAACATGGTAAGGTAATTTTTTCATGTTGATTTTTATAATGGAATCAGAAATATATACTTATGTAAATAGAGTATGCAACATAAAAGTGAAAATGTTTTTATGTAAATTACTTGGCATATCAGCATTTTGGGGTGATATAACTGAAATATACTGTTCTGAAATTATTATTCTCTCCAGTATTATGTTAACAGACATACATAATTATTTATTTAGAGTGTACTACTTTATTATTTTCCATACCTATAATGTAAAGGTTTTGGGTCTGTTTAATATCTGAATCAGTAACCTCAAGCTATGTAGCATCTGAAACAGTCCCCACTGATGAGGCTGCTTTATAGAGGCAGGTGTGTTGCCCTTAAAACATCACCGTAATTTGATAACAATACGAAGAGGTCTTTCAATGCAAGCGGGATCGTCTAATGCAGCTGACTGCTTCCAAAACTGTAATCCAGTAACAGCAGTTAATAGTACTAGCTCTTTCCCAAAAAGAGCTAGATACATTATGAACTTGCATAACATGGATCCAATTTTTCAATTTTAAATTGAATATAGAATTGTACCTCCATGTCTTACCTACTCAAAAGGTAAATGTACCGCCAACATGCTTTGTAGCACATTAGAAGAAAAGGCGACAAATTTATGGTATATACAGACGGCTCCAAAAATAATGTTGGAGTAGGAGCATCTGCATATTCGAAAAATATGTTAATAAAAAAAAGCCTACCTTTAATATCATCAGTATTTACTACTGAAGTCACAGCCGTACAGATGGCTCTTGATATGATATCTGAGGCAAAAGCAAGTGTCTCTGTTATTTGGACCCAGCAAAGATCTATTTATCTGCGGAATTCAAAAATGAAAAGTATTCTTGCTGAAAGCAAAGATTTTTCTATTAATAACATCATAAATTTTTAAATAAGACAGGTTTCTCAAATAAAGTCTAAATTTTTTTTATTTATATAAATTTTTTTTATTTTATTTTATTTTATTTTTTTTTTTTTTATTTATTTGTTTATTTATTTATTTATTTACTTATTTTTCTCAGGATTAATCCCTGAGAACCAGCCTGAGAAGAGTCTACTTGAGTCTCAGAGGTCTGGAAAAACTAAGCCCTATTAATAATAATAATAAAATGATGTTGGTGCTCTCATAGAACCCAGAAGACAGCTGGGTGTTTTTGAGGTTAGAACGTTTCGGATTCAATCCCTGGACTCTGTTTATAACAAAGAACAGAATCTTTCTTGGTTGATGTAAAGTGGCAACTCCAGTTGTGTCCACCATAACCTGGTAACTATGCAAAGTACAATCAAGATATAAATATGAATTATGATAACAGTAGTATTACTGGTCAATTATTAAATAATTAAATTTTAATATTTGCAGTTTAGTTAGTAGGAGTTTTATTATTATTTTGTGATGTCATTACCAATAATGCCATCATCATTAGTAACATAAATGCCCATCTATTTGAATGTCTACAGCTTGAGTAGGTGTGACCAAGAGAGTTGATTGTGAGAAATGCAGAAATTGGCAACCAAAACTGGAGAATGATACCAGTTAGGAAAACTTGTTCCTTGAGATATGTAGTAGGTGCTTTCTTCAGCAGTTTACTTGTAGGTCGTAGGTTAGAGATGTTTCATTGCAATCTCAGTCATAAAGTTTCTGTAGAACAACAGGTAAAAAGAGTTGAATTCTTCTACGTGAATTTATTCTGGTGTTTTATTGATCAGAGATGGAATAAGTGGTTGGGTTGATCTTGGTGACTGAATAATGTTGATTAAGTCATTCAGACTAGGACTACCTGACTGGCTTTTAGGAGGATGTGGTCAGTGTGCATAAATAAATCTCCTATGTGCTCATAGGATGCTGATCCTGTGTCTTTATTCTTGGAGTTTTCTTTGGACTGAGAGTGCTAGTGTTGATGGCAATGTAAGGTGAGGAGAGGTAATGGGAGGTGAGGTCACAGGAGTGAGGTAAGGTGAGGAGATGCAGGGTGAGGTCACGGGAGGTGAGGTAGGGAGAGGTAAGGAGAGGTCACATGAGATTTTGCAATGAAAGTAGGAAATCTCAAAGGTGTTTTTCCTGAATCCAGAGTTTGGCCAAACAAAGAGTCTTGGAAACTTGGCGGAAAGTTCAAAGAAAGAAAACACTAAATCATATCTAAGAAGTCAATCAACTTACGATCTACTGCCCTGAATTAATTCCTATAGAATTCAGTATTCGTAAAAATATAACATTAAAAATGTTAAAATATTCTTGGGAGATTTTGTCGAGTCTTCTTCTACAATTTTTCCAAGACGTCATTGAATGGTAAACTGGACTAAAATATCTAGCACTGAGTTCGTCATATTGGAGATAAAGTAGTACTCAATATAAATATATGAACCCACATCTCTAAGCATATCAAAGTGTTCAGGCTATTACACCATTTATTTAAAAGACTGACCTCAAATAGTGATGTTTAAACTAACTAGCAGCATCTTGTAACTATACAGAATATCATCTATGATTTAAAGAAGGTCTCACTCGTAAAATATTTCTCCGTTTGATATACAAGATAGATTATGGAAATCATAAAGACCCATTACCTACCAAGGATGATTAGTGGAAATTAACGAAATCCTTGATTAACTATGTATGAAAATAGGCAATGGTAGTTTTTACAAATCACAACTCAAACCCTTTTGTTACATAAGATTAAAGCTTAAATCTTTTAATCTAATACATATTAAACATTATATAAAAATTAATCTCACTGTCCTATTTATACTTTACACTCGTTTACCTCAAAAACATCTGTCTATGTGTCGTCCACTGGGAATTATAAAAAAAAAAACTATTGTTTTTAGGCTTAAAAGTCTATAAAATACTGTACATTTTTTATTTTTAAAGGATCTTTATATAGAAGATAATATAAACGCTAACTTCAAATGAATAGTAATGTATTTTCGGTTAAAAAAAATGATTTTCTAGGCTTCTTGATCACACTGTTCTGGTAACTGAGACAGCGGACGAATTTCCGACGGAATGAGAACGACAGTAATTCTGTCGAAACCTGATTGATGGCAAAGTGGAATCAAGTTGGAGGAATGAAGTGTGAGGAGAGAAAGCAGTTGGAAGACTAGAACGAATCGGGAGGCATCAGATGAACTGGGAAAACCCGCCTTCAAAGACGTCAATGGAAACATAGAGAGAGATTGATGATGCTCATTTCGTTTCTTTATCTAACCTTTCTTCTGTCTGGCTTCTTTTCTTCAGCTTTTAATTCATACAGAGTCATACCTCATTGGTCTTCATTAATCTATGCAGATTATTGGAAGCATAATTTCCTTCATTTAACTTACTTTCAGCTCGAAATAAGGAGAAAATCCGCCTTCAAATATGTTCATTGAAATAGGTCATTTCGCTTTATTTGGTTAACCTTAAAACGGACCATTTTCAGCTTTTAATTACAGTAGGATTGTTCCTTAATAATTTATGTAGAGTCTAGAATCATTAGTTCCTTCAAGTAGTAACACTTTTTAACTCTGAAATACAGAAACTATTGTCAAAAGGAGAGAGAGAGAGAGAGAGAGAGAGAGAGAGAGAGAGAGAGAGAGAGAGAGACAGAGAGAGAGACAGAGAGAGAGGGAGAGAGGATATTCCTGATCCAGTATACAAACGAGTTTCAGGTGCTACGACAATTTTAGCTTTATACATAAATTTGGACACATTCAACTGTCCTGTCACAGGCCAAACGTCTTAATTCTAATGTTCCTGTTAATATCAACGATACTAGTTGAAGGTCAAGTATGCCAGAGCCTGAGGGAAGACCACAGAAAGTCCAGGAACCAACAGGCGATGGGAGAAACAGTACATTTGTCCATTGTGCAGGTAATGAAGGGTAACAACGATTTTGTTGCCGCAGAACCACCATGGATACGTCAGTTAGTATGTAGTCATCTTACGAGGATTTTAGTCACAAATTGTGCAAACGACATTAAAACCCAACAGAAAAACTTCTCTTCAAATTGCCTACTTTAGTTAGGCCCTCCATTCCATTTGACCGAATAGAGGGCCATAATGTGGCTTTGTAGTAGGTACCTTATTCCAACACTTAGATTTCCACACAGCTATGTTCACGATGACCATCTAGACCGGTGACACTAGTGATTAAATGAAAGTTAGGACAGTGAAACTAAAGTCTCCTCAATATTTAGTTCTTCAGTAAATTAGCCTGTCAATATCCACTATAGCAATTATATTTACCACCAACAATGTTCATTCATAACTGAAGTTCAGAAACAAAACGACAAGGGCTGCCTTTGTCACCCGTACGGCAAGGGATAATAAGTAGCTTTAAATGTTAAAAAAGTAATAACCCCAAGAACTTAAAATCTCTAACAAGGTACAACTTGGTTTCATATTGACATTCGGATCAGGTCTGCAGAGGTCTAAATTATTTGTGGCTTATTACTGCATATCGAGTCTGCTGTCAATATGCCTTCAATCATGGACTAGGCATTGGTAACTTCCTCCTCAACTCAAGTGTCATGATAATAGTTTAGATATTTATTCCCGCACTTCATTATGCAGAAACCAAGCATCAAGATAAACTCAGTCTTCGAGAGATCTTCAGGTAAAAGAAGAATGTCTCTGATGAATTGATCATAGTACAAAGACTGCGTGATCAGTTACCAGACTTCTGGGCTTTTTTGAATGAAGGAAAACATAACCCCACACAAAATCAAGTTGGGATGAATCCGAGAATTAAAAGACAGTAAGGATATATAAGCAGTGGGTTTGTCCTCTTCTCAGGGACCTCCCCTTACAAGGGAAAGGGGCGATTGCTTTTATACTCTATAAAGGTAAATAGAGTGGTTGCTCCATTGCAAAACTTAACTGCATCGGTCATCAGTTCCAGCATGTGACAGCCGGATCAACTCTCTGCCCCGAAGCAGAAGGATGAAGGGGCAGAGAAGAGAAGCTAGTCACCCCCTCATTCATTCTCCCGTCTCCAATACTGCACATCTAAGAAAGAGATGCAACCTTGTCCTGATAAAGGAGCTGGGTAAGCTACACAATTTGTTGAGCAGCCTCCACAGGTCCAAAGGAGTTGTGAGCACAGTCATTTCTTTTAGAGGTTAACTGCTAGCTACCGAAACAGTTAGGTTTGCAGTTTGAATTAAGAGGTAGCTACCTAGTAAGGTAGTCAAGTTTTAAACTTCTCTCTCATAGCAGGATATGTTTGTTGGTTTTGTAATATTCTGTTTTTATTCAGACTTTTTAAACTGATTCACTTTATCAAAGAAAATAAGCCTGCAAAGTGAATAGTATAGTCATCTATACAGTTCGCCAAAGGGCAGCTGTAATGTGAATGAAGTTGGTGCATTGGGACCAAAAGGAAAGATGCACTTTAATTGGGAAGAGGTGCACTGGGACCAGATACTCAGTGCATTCAGACCACATCATGGTGCATTCATTCACTTTTGGCAGTGTAGAATTTTATTCTGATATTATTCAAGTTTTAATGGGTCAAATGAAAAATTTTATGGATAATTTTTTTTTAATTATATATCAGTATTCTCAAAAGTTTATACAATGAAATGAAATAAAAAAGAGGTTTAATCTAATCAAAATAACACATTACTTTAGTCATTTACATAACTAGTCTAGTCTCAAACGCTTTCAGACAAGGGTTAACCGAAAAACAAAATACTAAACATTCCACTGTAGTATTTAGTGAGCTAATACAAGGCATTAGGATTTACTTACAAATGCTGTAGTACATTCTTTGTAGAAGATTAAAACCAAGAACATAAAATAAAAAATAATCAAATAAAACTGCACCTAAATTTCATTGAAGTTTAATGTAAATATCAATCCTTTCCATTTCCGCTAAGAATAACATTTCATGGAAATATTCAAGCTTACAACTACATATACAAGTGCATATATGCACAATGCTGAATAACAAAAGGAAGAAAACGTCGTGTCAGCCAAAGACAATACTAATTCTTTATTTGGAAATCGTACAAAAAATACACAAGAACAAGAAGAGTGGAGAAGGCAAATGAAAGTTTCTTAACCTAGCACTGTACAGTGTTCATTGAAAACATTTGTGAGAAAAAAACAGTCATTTATTTTACCTTTGCATAGAGGTTACACGACCATTTTGCATCAAATTCACTCTGGCCAAAATACTTTGGCTCTGCCTTGACTTCTAATAAAGACTGCAAATGAAGAGCCTTCATCTTCATTTTCAGTGAGACCCTCCTCCAGATGCTCCTTTTCTTCTTTGAGTAACAGCAATGATGATGGTCATGAATTGGATCATAAAAATATATGGTTTTTCTTTTTATCATCCCTTAGGTTGCTGTTGCCTTTTTTTCTATAGATTTTGCAGACAAGTTCACAATAATTATCTCCCTATCATGTGCAACTTACTTTGGGGTGCAAAACATCAACAAATCTGTTAATGCAACTGAACATCCTCTCTGATGAGTGACTTTGCTTGTGCATTTTGACAACTGAAAAACAGTCTGGCATTCAGAACCAATGACCGTGATTTGCAGAATACAAGACAAAAGTACAACAGGCAGTGTAAAAGAACAATATCTATCCTCCATGAGTGCTCACATATGTTATGAATCTACAAGAAAAAAAATGTTTCAACATCGTGTGGAAGAATAACGTCTTTCTTCTGAATTAACACATTCATTCTAAGATGAACCTAATGAAAAAAACCTAATGAAAAAAAAAACTTCTTGGAAACCAAGTGCAGAATACAGGATATGACTTCTTTCTAGCATGAGTTTTCACACACCTTTTGAGACACCTTCATTCAAAACAGACGCAGGAGTCAAGTTAAATAAAATCATCTAATAAAAACTACTTGGACAGAGATCAAGTAAACAGTTTCTGTCTAGTGTGAATTCTCGTGTCTTTTGAGAGGACTTGGTTGAGAAGAACTTCTTTGACATATAGAACAACAATGTGGTTTCTCTCTGGCTTATGTTATTCTTAATTTTCAATTTATATCAGTGGTGCAATGGGCTCCAGCCTGGGGTCTATGATTGCACCTTCATATTCCACTAGCCTTATATCCAAGGGCTCGTTTCAAGGTGTTTACCACTGCTTTGAGGGCAGCAATCTGCACCTCATTTATACTGGGGAATTTCGTTTAACCTGAAGATATTTTCTCCGGTTTTTGTTTATAAGTCCTGTTGCTCCTACCACCAAAGGTATTGTTTTTTTCTATTTCCTTCAGTTCCCATGTGCTTTTCAGGTCATTCTTCAGGTCTTGGCATTTTGTTATTTTATGCCTTTAAGCTCTATTGAGGCCAAAGTCACTGGGTACTGTCACATTTATAAGCTTTGCTGTTTATTCCTCATTGTTCCAGATGACAATATCAGGTCTTATAGCACCTCCTTCTATATATCTTCCTGTTGGAGGTGATTGGATCTGGTTCATGCTCCCACACTTTTTCTTTCACTTCAGTTCTGTATTCTTTACATATTTTCCAATGTATATATTTACAGATCTTGTTGTGGGGGGCTGTGTAGTGACCATCTGCAAGCAGGGTTTGACAGGCTGATATCAGATGATTCACATTCTCACTCACTGCATGACAAAACCTACACTGGTCATTTGCTGATATACCCGCATTTTCTTGAAGCTGTTTGTCAGGAAGCCTTGATCTTGAGCTCCTATTATCAATCTTTCTCCATCATAACCTAGATCTCCATTTCTTATCCATCTGAGTGACTCTTCTTTGTCTATGTAACTTTTTTCCAGTTCGTCTTGAAATCTTCCTGCCCTTCCATGGTCTTTCCACCTTTCCGTCCGAAGTCTCTCCTCTCTGTGACTGTATTTCTGCTTGGTCTTCCTGGCTATCGTTTTTGCTGGAGTCTGTTCAGTGCCCTCTGTGTCTTCTAGCAGATCTCCTGCAAAGTTCTTAGGCTTGATGTTAGTTGGCTCAGGCCTCCATTATGGTGTTGGCAACTTTTTTCATGTTTTCATCCTCAGAGCTTTTTAAGTACTACCCTTGACTTATTATTGCTGCTCTGTAGGCCTGGTTGATCTCAGCTAGGCCTAATCCACCTTTGTGAGGGAGGTATATTATGTCCATACACTGGTGTCTGTATGTGACTTAATGTAGGGTGAGAATCTTTTAATATCCATCCTGTCTAACTCACCTTGTGGCCAGTCTATAATGCCAAAACCACATGTCACCAATGGTATTGCCAGCTGGTTTATGACAGTGATCTTGTTCTTTGGTGTTAATTCTTTAAGTGGCTGATGTATTCTTTCTTTATCTTTTCTCTCACTTTCTTGTGTTCTATACCAGTGTTTTCTTCTATTCCCAATTACTCCTCTGCCTGGTCTTCAACAGATATGCCTTCCTCTACCTTTATACCTTCTGATATTACTCTCTTCCCTCTCTTTATTGCACTCTTGGCACACTTGTCCAAACCAAATTCCATGCAGGTGTCATTTGAAAATTGGTGGACTGTCCTAACTTGTTCTTCCCATTTTTATTCTGAGTCTGCAAACAACTTCAGGTCATCCATGAAGAGCAGGTGGTTCACTCTTTTATTCTCTTTTCTGCTTCTGCTTTTACTTAGGTCATAGCCAGTGTTAATGTTGTTCAAGATTTTCCTAAGCAGATCTATGGTCAAGCAGAATAGAAGTAGTGAAAGGCTGTCACCCTGGAATATTCCTCTTTAGATTTTTATGTCTGGAATTACTATCTGTCCCTCAGAGTGTTTTAGACAGAGAGTGGTCTTCCACTTACTCATCTGTGCTGCCAAGAAAGATCTTATTTCCTCATTGATGTTGTCTAATTCCATACATTTGAATATCCAGTTGCACGGCATGGTGTCAAATGCTTTCTTGTAATTCATTAGCTGCTATGACTCCTGTGAGCCATTTGTAGGGTGTTGGAAGGCAGCAGATGGGCCTATATTTGTTTGGGAGCTATGTCTCTGAGCTTTTAAGGAGAAGGTTGGTATTTCTTGTGTGAGCCACTCATGAGAAGGCTTGTGCATAAGTGTGACGTAGTGCTGTGATCTTTTTAGCCAGAAATTGGGGTCTTGCTATTACTGTTATCTTGAAATTATTATATTCTTTTATTTTCTTTGTTACTTTTTCGATGGTGAACCTTACTGGTGGCATTTGCTGTTTCCGGCTGTTCTTCCGCCTAATGGTCTCAATCCATGAATTCTCTTGGTGTTGTCTAGGGTCTTCAAACAGTGGCTTCCAAAATCTCTCTAGGTCTTCCTTGCTCGGAGGTGTTCGTACCTCCACTGTTTCTTTCGTCATTTTCACCAAACTGCCTATTTATCTGTTTTACTTTTATCTTCTGTTGTTTGTTTCCTATTTGTGAAGCTAGGGCCTTTATGTTGGCTTGGTGTTCTGCTAGTTTTCCACTCACTTGTTCATCCCCTATTCTGTATTTTTTCGTTATTTACCTTATTTTCTTGAGCATATTTTGTGAGTGATTTTTATCTCTCATATAGTTGGTCATTTGAGAGATCTCTGCCTTAACTGGTTTATCTTATCATGTTGTTTCTTTTTCCTCTCCAGTATGCAACTTCATATGCCGTGTAAGATTTGGTTTCTGGGAAAATGCTTTTCCACATTCATTGCACATGAATGGTTTCTCTCCAGTGTGGATTCTCATATGAACTGTAATATCTGATTTCTGTGAAAATGCTTTCCCACATTCCTTGCATATGAATGGCTTCTCTCCCGTATGGATTCTCATATGTCTTGTAAGATTTAATTTCTTGGGAAATGCTTTCCCACATTCGTTGCACATATATGGCTTCTCTCCAGTATGAGGTCTCATATGATGTGTAAGACTTGATTTCTGGGAAAATGATTTCCCACATTTTTTGCACATAAATGGTTTCTCTCCAGTATGCAATCTCAAATGCAGTGTAAGATTTGATTTCTGGGAAAATGCTTTCCCACATTCATTGCACATGAATGGCTTCTCTCCAGCATGCAATCTCATATGAAGTGTAAGATTTGATTTCTGGGAAAATGCTTTCCCACATTCGTTGCACATGAATGGCTTCTCTCCGGTATGGCTTCTCATATGAACTTGAAGATTTTGTTTCCGGGAAAATGCTTTCCCACAATCATTGCATATGAATTTCTCTCTGGTAGGATTTGTAATATAATTTGTAAGATTAATTCTCTTGTAAAATGCTTTCTCACAGTCAGTTGATCTGAAAGGCTTCTCTCCATTGTGACTATTCCTTTTTTCTTGTTTTACTTCCTTTTTGCAAGTTTGTGGATGTTTTCCATTCACTGTTGAATTCATTTCATATGAATATTCATCATCTTCATTAGACTCACAGAATTCCTCTGGTTCTATTTTGATGTCCATCAATGGATTCAGAGACAAAAGGTCTCCATCACTGGTTCCACTAAAGGCAGCCAAGTTGCTGTTTTCTTGATTTATGGAAGGTAGTGATAATGCACCTTCAGTCTTTTCACTTTTCAAATGAAATTCCTAAAAGAATGTTCTGGATTCATTTTAGCCTTATGTCCTGTCCTGTTCTGTAATGGCAATGTGTTCAATTCACAACTCTTAGCACACAATTGTTTGCAAATAATTACCGAATAAATCTGTTAAAAATTAAGTGCAATATCTTGAAGGACTACAACCAGATGTCACTGCTGATGTATGAATCTAATATTCAAAACAAATTTTACTTGTTTAAATTTGTTAAATACACATACAATAATTCACTGTTGTCTCATACACTTTAAGAGTTGCTATTGATAATGTTCCATGTAGTACCATTAAACAACATGTATTTCGCAAAATCCTGATGCTAATCAAAACTGACGAAGGAAGGAAGGTTCTTCTGAGGGAGAATCTGAAATCAAAGATTGCAACAGAGTTAGGAAGCATAATGCCAGAACTGAAGCAGCAAAATAATCAATCAAATTCAATTCAGGTTCCCATAAAGGTCTCAGACCAATTTACAAAGCGTGCATTTGATAGTTCTATCCAAACATGAATACAATCCTACCAAACATTTTCCAGACACAGCATCAAAACATTCCTGAGGCAGCAATGCAACAACAATAGATTAACAGTGAATATTGATGCCCACCACCTCACATCTATAAACCTTCTTAGCTTGACATTACAATACAAATTACTTATGAACATATCTTATCAACAAATCAAAAGCCAAGAATAGAAAATGCAAGAGACCAGCATAAGAGTTTTGTGGCGGGGTAACAGCAGGAAGGGTACAGTACACAGCAAATGCTTAATTATATGTGACCAGCTATACATAACACCATTTTATCCACAGATGCGGTAGATATTATAAAAAAAAAAATAAGTAATGGGTCAACTGAGTAGTAATTTGAAGAGAGATGAAAGTTTTCAAATTAGTTCCACTGATTGTTATTGTGGATACAATACAAGAGTAGCTATTATGACCACCAACACTGATGACAGTCTTGGAAGGTATGTGCTGCTACATTTCTTCAAATGTGACATTTTTTTTCAGAGCTATACAAACCAGAGCTTTTTATGAAGGAGTATCTTTCAGTGCATGTTGGAAAAGGGTTAACTGGTTGTTAAGAAGAATGAGTAGGGTAATGAACAAAGAGGGGTGGCTGTGATGGGAGAAATGATATAAGGTTTATGTTTGCATAACTATGAAAATTTCATACTACAGCATTTCCTCGATTAGTGTATCTGCATATGCATGGCTTGCGACATGGCAATATATTCACTTTTAACTCCAGCCCTACCAAAATCTAAAGGAATGTATACATACATAAATAAAAATGAATACAGTAAAAAGCCCTTTTGGTTTTCAATGCTGCAAAGGTGGAATAATTACAAAATTTTTTAAGTTATGTGTATTTTTCCTAATATACAAACCAGAAGGTCTTTACATATGGATATAATTGGGGGGGGGGCGAGCAAGCTGGGAAAACAGCCGTTTAATTTCAAATAAAGTGGTTAACTATCAAGGGTACAGTGGGAGTCCCACCCACCCCATCCTTAAGCTTCACTTTAACCTTTTGGCTCAGGTAGCAGAATGAGGGGTGACTTGAGGTGGGCAATTTATGTATAGACCTGTAGGTTTGCATGTTCAGAAAAATACAAATTACTTAAAATATTTGCAGTCTGTTCCTAAACAATATAATCCTTCGTTCTTTACATATGAAGACTTACTTGTTGGTGGAAGGATTCTGAGTAAATCTCTGAACTGACTGGTACCTCAATTCACCTGGGCCTCCTTCCTGGTCATGTAGAGCAGAGGAAGGAGTCCTATGCCTCTGACCTGTTGAGCTTATGTGATGTTCAACTGCCAGTATTCTGGGCCTTGTGAATTAATGGGAATGTATAGCATCATTTATTCAAAAAGGGTTTGGATGAACCCCTCGTGTCAGAGGCAATAAAAGAATAATAAAACCGATGGGTTTTATTTAATTCTCAGCTTCTCTCTCCCTTTGCTAGAGAGAGGGGATGGCCATGCACCTATTAAACATACAGACTTATAGATTATAGACAGGGTACAGTACTCAATTATATAGCTCACCTGCATCACATGCCAACCTTCCTCAGCCCTACAGGCGAGGAAGGGTATAAAAGAATAAAGTGAAGAGAAGGAGGCCAGTCACTCACTCACACTCTCTCTTTGTGACTGAACAACTTAGGCGAGATGCTACCTGTCTCTCAAGGGAAGTTGGGTGAGTTACACAACTTGTTGACCGGCCACCAGAGGACCCAAGGAAAAATCTGGGACAAAATCGAGCGTAAGAGATTCCCATCCCCTCGAGTGTTTAACATTGAAAGAGAGACCATGAAGCTCATGGTCTCTCTTTCAATGTTAAACACTCGAGGGGATGGGAATTTCTTACGCTCGATTTTGTCCCAGATTTTGTAGTGAAGACTCAGAATCCTTCGGCCCCTGATGATAGATTCGAGTCCTTTACGATCCCCTCCCTAGAAGACTTTTGTGGTAATGACCCAGACAAGATGCTACTTTGTCCCATTAGAGTGCTATGGCGCTATCTGAAGAGAACTTAGCATCTCCGGCCTAAGTGTCGTCTCCTCTTCATTAGCACCAGCTTGACCAAGAAAGAGGTGTCCAAAAACACTATCTCTTTTTGGCTTCATGATCAGGAAAGCGTACTCCTCTGAAGGTAGGTTTGACACTTGTACCTTTCGTCTGAGAGCCCATTGTAAGAGAGACCATGAAGCTCACTTACTCAATTAATCAATACCAAGGCCATCAAAAAGATGGTCTTAAGGATCAGACCCCTGTCTGACGACTCTCGAAGAGGCTCTTAGGGTTCACGAGTCAAGCTCCTTAAGACAAGAGTCACATCCCACTCAGGGGGCATGAGTTCTCTGTGTAGGCAAGACCTCTTGAAGCTCCTCATAAGAAGAGATATTTCCATAGAAGAGGAAGAATGCACATATTGCAGTTTCAGGACCAAGGCCAAGACAGACATGTAGCCCTTAACTGCAGAGACAGAGAGGAACTTCTCTCAGCGAAGAAAGACTAGGAAATCCACAATCTGTTGAAGAGCAGCTCTGAGCAGAGAGACCCTGTCCACGACACCAACCACAGAAGACAGACCACTTTTCCTGGTACACTGCTGCAGAGGACTGTCTGACGTATCCCGCCATCTCTGTTGCTGCTAGGCAAGAAAATCCTCTTGCTCACAAGAGATGGTAGATAACTGCCAGCCATGAAGACATAAGGACTGTTCTGCTAAGTGGTACCGTTCTACATGCGGTTGATACAGAAGGTTGTGCCACGGGGTAATCTCTCGAGATGCCTCAGAGAGAAGAGCCAACAGATTGGGATATGAGCCACCAGGATCATCCGAGGATTGCTGGTGACCAGCACTTCGAGGTTGTCCCACGGATGTTGGAACGCGTCCTCTGCAGCTGCCCATGGGTCTGGCACGATGGAGAAGAAACCTGGAAGTTTTCTGTTGTGCCAGGTGGTGAACAGATCCACCACTGGACAACCCCATAGGTCGAACAGCCTTTCTACCACGTCTGGGTGTAAAACCATTTGGTTCCTATCACCTAATTCTGACGGCTGAGCTTGTCTGCCACTACATTCCTCTTGCCTGGAATGTATCTGGCTGACAGCTATACCGAGTGCGCTGCAGCCCACTTGTGCACCTGCACTGTCAACTGATGCAATGGAAGAGACACTAAGCCTACCTGTTTGCTGACATATGCCACCACTGTGGTGTTGTCACTCATCAACTCAATGGAGTGTCCCATCACTCTATCCCCGATCTCTTGAAGAGCTAAGAAAGATGCCTTGAGTTCCAGAATATTGATATGAAGGTGCTTGTCATGTCGATTCCACACCCCTGCAGTCAGCAACTCCTCCAGGTGTGCGCCTAAACCCTCATTCGATGCATCTGAGAACAGAAGCATGTCCGAAGGGGGAGTGTGCAACTCCCCTCCTATCAAGAGGTTCCTGTCATCTAGCCACCGGGCTAAATCCTTCCTCACTTCCTCTGTTAGAGGAATGAGGAAGGATTGAGGATCTCGAGCCTGTGACCAACACTCCTTTAGTCTCCATTGCAGACACCGCAGGTGAAGACGCCTGTGAGGTACTAACTTCTCTAGTGATGACAGGTGACCAATCACGACTTGCCAAAGCCAAGTTGGCTGTTCCTGTTGAGACAAACAGTTAAGCTGCCTTCCTGAACTTGCTGATCCTTGAGTCTGTGGGGAAGACTGCTACTGCATCGATCAGTATGCACTGGTACTTTATCCTCAGCTTGGGAATGAGATCCGACTTTTCTAAATTTATCACGATCACTAGATAGTAACAAAAATCGAGAAGTCGATCCCTGTTCTGTAGCAAATGCCAGGACTAGCCAGTTGTCGAGATACCTCAAGAGGCATATCCCGACCGAGTGGGGCCCAGTTGACACCAAGGTGAACACTCGCGTGAACATCTGAGGGGTGGTCGAAAGTCCAAAACAAAGTGCCCTGAAATGGAACACCGTCCCCTCTAGGATAAAACGAAAGTACTTCTTGGAGACTGATGGATGGGTATCTGAAAATACGCATCCTTCAGGTCCAACGAAAGCATGAAGTCATTCTCCCTGATAGGGGAGAGCACGGAACATGATGCCGTCTCCATCTTGAACCAAGTCTGGCGAACAAAACAGTTCAGAAGCTCTGGGTTCCTTCTTAGGATCCCAGAACATCTCTAACTGTGAAGGGTGGTCAGAGGGAGCTACCATCAATCTTCCCCTAGGTCATGGTGCTGACTCCCTCCGCAAAAGACCTCAAAATCTCAGGAGTGACTGTGTCCTGGGGGGAAGGACCGTCAAGTCCTTCCAGGGCGAGTCCCTCCCTCGATTCTCTTTTTTCAGAGGGAAGAGCCTCGACACACCCCACGATCTTCTCAAACCACTTAAACATATGACATCTCGGGTCCTAAGACCGAACCGGGAACATACACTCACGTGGCTGAACCATAAGGAGAACATTCCCCACAGTTCCCTCTGGTTGCATCATTCCTCCTGGTGTATCCTGAGGAAGTTGAAGAGACAGGTGAGGGAAATCTGATGCTCGCCCTCGGTCTGCTAGCAGAATTAGCAGATGGAGCAGGCCATGAACGATCACCAATCGGCGGTGATGATCGGCTCACGGGTCTAGAGGAGTGTTCTCACTGTGGAGAAGTACTCCTCCGAAGATGGTAGTGACGCTCTCTCACGTCAGGGGAAGTGCTACTCAATGCCTGGACTGTATGCATGACTGTCGATCAGGTGAAGAATAGTGTTCACTAGTGTGACGAGAGAGGGTACCGTCCCTATGACTCCGAAGAGGCCAAAACCTCTCGAGAGGACAGAACGAGGGACTTCCTACCAGTCTCGACATGTGCACGGTCCAGTGGGGAAACTCGCAGATAAGAACCCAAGACGGTCCTGGTCCTAGAGGCAGAACCTCTAGAACTAGCCTTCTTCTTCTTCAGTGGGGTGGGGCAGGCCTCAGAAGAAGTGGAGGAGGCAGCAGATGATGATAACGAAGACGAGGAGGAAGACAATGACACCTTTCACTTCTTCTTTGAGTTCTTCTTCGTCAACTTCCTCAGAACAGCAGTCAGATCCCCCATCCAAGGTGGGACTGGGGCACAAACGCCACAGCAACAGGCTTGGGAACAGAGATGGGTGGAAGATCAAGTGGGGACAGTGTCTGGGGTCTATCATAGTTGTCTGGGGGAGAGAGGACTGCGTAGCCTGGAGGAGGAAGCAGAAAAGGTTCCGTCCTTGAAGCATGCAGCACAAACAACACGACCACAGAAGGTGTTACTATGGTAACTTGTTGGGTATACACAAGGTGAGGCAGTGCTGCATACACAGGCATTAACAGAGTCGTCATCTTCCCAGCAGCTGCACCAAGAGTCACAGGAGCTGACATAAAAATGATCCATCAGCCCCTGGTAAGGAGTGCCAGGCAAATTCAACTTCACCCATGCCTGTTGCAAATCCCTGACCGCGGAGACAGACACACCTGAGGGAACCAAAGTTATGTTGGTGGTGGGAACTCCTGTTTCCCTTTGGAGGAAAAAGATCCCCTCCGGAGCAAACAGAAGCTACCCGAATACAGCCCCTGGCTGGCATGCCTCCCCACCCTCTTCTATGTTCGACGAATCAAACGAAGAAGCAGACGGAGACATTTCCCCCGAAGGGGAAACAGCAAGATAGAGAAGCTTACGCGGAGGGAAAAAGGAAGACGAAAGATTAGCCACCAACTGAGTCAACAGGGGCGTGTAGCATTCCAACAAAGCCTTGGAAGACTTCCCCGAGATGGCTTTTTCCCCTCGTATCTCCCCTACTGCTCCGCCAACCAAGAGATACAAGCATCATAAGTATTATCTAGAGAATACTCATGCCCTCAGCTCTTCATGCAGAGGACACAACAGTCCACTTCCACTTTGGAATGCAAACTACCACAAGGCTTATCTGAGTTTTGGGTTTGCATGATAAAAGCAAACAACAAATCAATCATTCACAAAGATTCAACAAAGAAAGGTCTCACAATTCTCGACGACAGTGAGAGCAAATAGCATGTCTGAAGTGGAATGTTTACGTCTGTTGGGCGAGTCTCTCGACTAGCGAACAAGCAGTTAATGCCTAACTACCTTGTTGTTATTCTCTTATGACTGATTTCCAGCCAACGCTGAAAGTAATTCCTTATGTAAAGGACCAAGGATTTGTATTACGTGTAGGAACAAACTTAGGATCTACTTTAAGCCAAGAGGGAGGATAATGAGGCCGAAATGGACAGTAGGATAAAAGCT
This sequence comes from Macrobrachium nipponense, assembly GCF_015104395.2. Taxonomy (NCBI): domain Eukaryota; kingdom Metazoa; phylum Arthropoda; class Malacostraca; order Decapoda; family Palaemonidae; genus Macrobrachium; species Macrobrachium nipponense. The sequence goes on from NC_087222.1 coordinate 21,139,141, forward strand.
GTGTTGGGAAGTGGAGAGAGGTAGCTGGAGTAGTATGTGATAAAGAAAGTTCCGAACAAGCTAAAAGTCAAGATCTATAGCACAGTGACAAGACAAGTGTTAATACATGGATCAGAAACATGGGCTCTAAGAAGAAAACAGGAAGTAAAGCTTGAGAGAACAGAGATGAGAAAGCTGAGGTGAATTATGGGAATATCACTGGCTGAGATTTTGGAAAATGATGAATAAGAAAAAAGGGCCAAGGCTTACTAAAGATGACAGAGGTGATAAGAGAGACACGATTGAGATAGAACAGGCATGTGTTGAGGATGGGGAGGGAGTGAAGAGGGCTTGTGAGGAGCCTGTTGGAGGAAGAATATGGAGAGGGACACAGAGAATTAGATGGCGAGATAAAATGAAGGAAGATATGGAGGGAAGAGGTTTGGTGGAGGATGATGTCTTTAATAAGAGGCAGAGGAGAAGGTGCATCAGGCAACTGACCCCTTAATGTAGGGATAATGGTGGGAAAGATCCTTCTTGAGGTCTCTTTTCTGTAGGATCAATTCAAGGATGATGCAGCCAAGGAGATACATGCTGTTCAATGTGTAGAAAAAAGACTGTGATCTAAAATATCTCGATGGTGTGGACAAGAGATGAGAAGCAGCTGGCTAGAAATAGCACAAGTGGGCAAAGCAGAAGAGGGACTAGCAAGCAGGTTCTTATATATCGTGGAGAAAAACCATAAATGAACACTAAAATCTAAATGAATGCCTCACTAGCATTCGAATTCATTAGAAAGCAACTGACACAATCCAACACCTTATGGCTTATCAATTTGATCAACGTTTTGATTTGCTACTCATTAGTTGCTGGCACCAAGACCAATATACCTATAAACTTTATGACATGGACAAATTAAGGACTCTCTGGATATAAATGTTTATGCAAGATCTCAGATGCAGAAGACTACGTTTCAGCAGACCCTGGCCCCATTTAACTATCAGTTATTAAGCCTTGGCAGGCCCCATCTACCCATGAGCTACATCTGTGAAAAGCAATATTATGCTTCACACATTGTTTGATAAATTACTAATCAAAATATTACTCTCACTCTGGTGTCATTTCTAATTAGATTATTTGTACTTTTTGTATGTTGACATTTTTAAACAGTGTCTCTGCAACATTTGAAACTGGCAAAAATTTAATTCATGCATCGTGAATAACTGACAGACTGGCTTTTTGAACAATGTGTGTTTGTGATGACTAAAGATTCAACAAAGCTTATATCAAATACTACATATAATTTAGGAGCGTTCTCTCTAACTTCAATTACTTCACTTTTATATCACTTACCTAGAGTATGTTGTTGAGGAAAATTAACTCGATGCTAAAGAAAACACGTTCCTTCGCAGATTATCAGAGATCATCCGTAACAAAAGAGGTTATCTGTGACAAAGAAATGTGATCTCCATCAGCACATGGATGTTTTCTATACACAATACAGTATCAATGAGACTGTACACTAAGCACTTACACACTTAATGCAAATGTTAGAATAATGCAGAGCAAAACATGTGCGAAAAAATCTAATGTTTCTGCGTACTTCCACATTAATATAAACTAAAAATATGTAATTTTAAAATTTGTTACTTTTACATAAACACTACAAAATAAAAAAATATATTGCAGAAATAGTCTAAAGCTTTATTTGCAAATGTTTACATATACACCACTTAAATAAGAAAGTACAATAATTCTGCAATGTAGATATATAAGTAGCATTCTAGGTTTAGTTACAATTGACTACAAAACCAAAAAATGACTAATTTCAGTAATTTGTATTTTTCCTAACATACAAACCTGAGCTCTTTACCTATGGAAATACCTTCAGCGCAGCTGGAAACTGGCCATCCAATACTTAACCAGGTTTTTAGGTAGTTAACTACTGGCAGTAGGGTGGGGAGTCCAACCCTTCCTTCCAGCAATGCATTCACTCAGTCTTGCCAAAATGCAGAATAACAAAACTCTGCGGAAGTTGATAACGCATTTAAGTGCAGACGAAGATTTGTTGCTTTTTCTGTGTATTATGGCTTTGACCAACTTTCTACGATGTACAGGAAAGCGGTCAGCCGGAGAGTAATTTTGATTCACAGTAGTGAACGGTGCAAGCGTCTCTCTCTCTCTCTCTGATGGCTGTGTCTACTGGGGGACTGGGACTGTCTTCTCACTTCCATTCATATTTGGTATTCTTCAAGGTTCTTGAAACAACTCAAAAGTATTAAAGATAGATGTATTGTCTTAATTATTTACAAGTCGAGATTCAACTTAGAGATATGAGCTCTTTGCAGGATTCTTAAGTTGATGGGAGATCGAGAGAGAATGATAACAAAGGTTCTCAATTTGATCTTAGGAAAAGTGACATACGTACAAACTTACACACATGACTTTTGAGGTCATGAGAAAGAATAATGATTCAAGACTTGATCTAGATTCTCATGGGAGCCTGGTCACGTAGACCCAGCGAAATGATGAGGCATCTGTTTATAAGAAACATGATGATTCCGCACTTGCACAACATTCTGAATGTACATGGTAATTTTGGGAGTTCTTTCCTCCTTGACCCATTATACAGAGCACAACGGTGTTTTTATAGTGGATATGATATGCATTACATATGCAGAAAAAATTCGCCACTTTCAAATTACTGATTTTTTTACATTATTCAGTACAATATTATTATAAATTGTAAGCTTGCCTATTAAAAATAAACATGAAACTAATCAAAAAGCCATGCTTTATTACATACATTCCTGCTCTTTTTAAATGTATAATATCTTATGACATTAGCAAGAGTTGCGTAGAATTTCACTATTTCTATGCTCGCTGCTGTCAAAACATAAGTTAAAGTACAGTTTGAGGTATGAATAAATTTTATTTTTGTGTTGTCAAAGTATAAATTTTGATTGAACATATGCATATCTTTTAAATCCATCATTTTTTTTTTTTAATTTCTTCATTGTTGAGGACACATAGCCTTTATGGTCTTTAAAACTTACACCTCTTCTTTGAAGGCTCTATCAGCTTCTCGTCTCGCACACCTGCTGTAACGAGCATAGGGGTAGGCCTAATATGAAGTCTCGTGCTGCTGCTGTATCAATCAGCATGCCCAGATACTTTATCCTCTGCTAGGGAACGAGATCTGTCTTCTCAAAATTTATCACGATCCCAAGAACATGACAAAAGTCGAGGAGACGATCCCTGTCCTCTAGCAACTGCAAGAGCTCGCTCGCCAGTACTAGCCAGTCATCAAGATACTTCAACAGACGTACCACGACTGAATGGGCTCAAGCTGATATCAAGGTGAACACTCTTGTGAACACCTGAGGGGCAGTCGAGAGTCCGAAACAAAGTGACTTGAATTGGAACACTTTACCCTCGATGAGAGGTAGCCTCGACTCTAAAGGGCAGAAGATATCCCTCCCGAAGGCACCCCCCCCACCATGGCTGCAGCTGAGGGGAACGCTGTCCATAGCATTTCCCTCTCTTCCCCTTTTGCTTACCTCCCTTCCCATGAGAGATGAGGGTCTGAGAGCAGGGCCGTTGATCCCCTTTCGAAGTGAAGGAGGAAGGCTGGGTCTTTCCACACACAACTTTTAAAGGAGGAGTCTTCTTGGGAGAGAAGGAAGAGCTAGCTTGGCTCTGAGTCCTAGCCACAGTTGCATGAGATGGCCCAGATGTCTTGGCAACTGCCTGGTGGACAAGACGATCGCTGTCTTCAGCTCAATGCTCGTCCACCAGGGAAGAGAGAGGCAGAACCCAGCAACGGTCTGTTCCTAAGACCCAAAGCCAACTATATGCCTGTCGACCTGGTTATACGAGTTAGGACAGCGTCCTCCCTCCTAAGAACCAGGTTATGCTCACAGGTTTGCAGTCTGGTGGGCCAGGTAGGAAATAGCCCTAGACTGACTAAGTCTCCCGAAAGCCAAATCTTCTCCAGGAACTATTGGTCCTGAAGAAGCAGCGACTTTGGATACTGTGACGGACCACAGATCCAGCCAGGAGACGCCCTGAAAAGCTGCCATAGCGGTAGCCTCCAAGGCCGTTGCCTCATGCTGAACGAACCAAAGGTTCTCCGACAGAAGGTGCAGCAATGGATAGCCAGGAGTTAGCTGGGGGAAGCAGCTTGTCCGATCTATTAGCCCTAAGTGAACTCTCTTGCCCAAAGACAAGATTCTTCATCTGGTCCAACACAACCTCGGACAAGAAAGATCAAGGTAACCCCACAGAAGCTCTGGGTTCCTTCTTAGGACCCCAAAACGCCTCCATCTGCAAAGGGTGGTCAGAGGGAGTTAACATCGATCCTTCCCCTAGGTCATTGTGCTGATGAATCAGTGCGATGACCTACGCAAAAGACCTCTGAATCTCAGGAGTGACTGCGTCCTGGGAAGAGGGACCGTCAAGTCCTTCCAGGGCAAATCCCTCCCTCGACCCTCTTCCTTTAGAGGGAAGAGCCTCAACAGACCCCTTATGATCTCGAATCACTTGAGCATATGACCTCTCGGGTCCCAAGACCGTGCCGGGAACGTACACTCTCGTGGCCAAACTGTGAGGAGAACACTCCTCACGGTTCCACCTGGTCGCCTTGCTTCTCCTAGTGTATCCCAAGGAAGTTGAAGGGACAGGTGAGGAAGATCCAATGCTCCCCCTCAGTCTGCTAGCAGAACTAGCAGAAGAAGCGGGCCGTGAATGATCACCAACCCGTGGTGATGACGGCTTGCAGGTTGATAGGAGTATTCTCCCTGTGGAGAAGCACTCCTCCGAGGAAAGTAGCGATACTCTCTCACATCAGGGGAAGTGCTACTTGATGCCTGAACCATATGATCACACTCATGTGACCGACAATTGGGCGAAGAATAATGTCCATCAGCGTGATGAGAGTGGGTACCATCCTAACGACGCGTCACAGTCTCCAAAGAGGCTGAAACCTCTCAAGAAGACTGGACTGGGGACCTCCTACCGGTCTTGCCAAACGCACGGTCCTGTGGGATCATCAGCAAGACGAAAGTCACCTGAGTGACTCACCCATTCCCTCCACAACGTGCCCAAGTTGTGATGGTGAGCAGACTCAAGTGTCATCGACTCTAGCTGCACGCTTACCGGTAGATGTGCGTGCACTCGGGGAAACTCGCAGACAAGAACCCGAGATGGTCCCAGTCCTAAAGGCTGAACCTTCAGGACTAGGTGCAGAAGAACAAGCTGATGTGTGAGCTTCTGCGGTCCCCGCCCCGCATGCCCCTACGGGAATGGGAGGACTAGTGGAAGGCCCACCTGTCTCACCAGAGCGGCAAAACAGACTCTTAGAGGTTCCAGATCAAGAATTGGTTGGGGGGGGGGGAGACCCTCTTCTTCTTCTATGGCAGGGGAGCCTCAGATGTGGAGGAGGTGGCAGCCGACGAAGACAAAGATGAGGAGGAAGACAATGACACCTTTCGCTTCTTTTTAGACTTTGTCAGCTTCCTCAGAGAGGCAGTCAGATCCCCCATACAGGTTCCAAAGCAACCTGGACTGGGGGCGCCAATGCCACAGCAGCACACACACGGTCAGGGACCAGGGACTGGTACAGCATGGGAACGGAGACAGGTGGAAGATCCAGTGGGGATAGTCTCTGGGGTTGATCATAAATGGCTTGGGGAGAGAGGCAGTTTTGAAATCCAATATGGCAGCAACCGCCTGAGGTGCAGTTCGTAAGCGCAGCAAAGCCACTATCTTTCACAGCCTTCCCAGCACTCATTTGAACAATTTTAGCGTATATATGTAACGTTTATTGACCTTACTCAAGATTGCACCATCTCCGGTGTCAGGAAGTGCTAAGTACTTTTTCGGAGGGTGCCCAAAACTGTGGTAGTCAGTGAGTTGGCCAGTCCAGTTGGTTGTTTAACCTATAGGGTTGTAGATTAAATTGTCATACCTAATTTTCTGTAAAATCATTAAGAAATCATACAGTATCATTGAACCAGACAGTCTTAGGATAAAGTAGGCCAGGATACAGGATACAGGCATCCTGTAATCTACAGTATAATGAGATCCTACAGAAACTTACATCTTAGTCTAAACCCAACATTAGCCTATGAGTAAATCACTGAGACATCATAAAATATAACTCATTTCATTTAGACAGTCTCAGGTCAAGACCCCATAGAAGGCTAAGGTCGATAGGGTAACCTACGAGTACTAACGGAGGCAAACTCTAGAAGTCAATGAATGATACAACCTATACTCTGTTTTTTCCTCTGTCCATCCGCCTACGGTGTTTTTGTATGGTAACACTGCATCCCGGCTTTAGATAGTTACATTCAGCTTACATTCAATGATTATAATAATATCCTATTTCTAATATTAACGGGGTAATTTGCATACAGTAGATTATTAAAACACTTTTCAGTTGCAAATGTACACCCAGATATCCTTTTAGTTACCTAAAACTTACAAATAGCGTAACTATCTAAAGCCCGGGACGCAGTGTTACCAAACAAAAACAACACAGGCGGATGGACGATGAAAAAAAAACAGAGTATAGCTATAAACATCTCTTACTCACATTATTACAGCAATTATCGATTATCCTTGTAATTTACCAATTATTACGATTAATTAAGAATTGTCTCGATTATGAAGACGGCAATTATTATAGAAGATAAAAAGAGGTTTGTACTTTGAATAAAGTTACGCTACTAAGGCAGCGTCACTGTTTTGACATTTTGGACGCCTTCTATTTGATGGTGTTTATGTTTGTGGTTCTGGTTTAGAAGTAGTTTCGGTTGTTTTCATTCCTAATAAGTCAATTGGTGGACAATTGTAAGCAATCAGCGGGATTATGATTAAAAATTCATATAATTTACTAATAAACTGGATAATTTGATGGTAATTACAGGTAATGGCGGTTTGTTTACGTTTTGGGTGTCGTCTCCTAAGGACTTCTCGTCCATGGTTTCCGTTTGAATTTGATGTTTTGAATCAAACCTAATTGATGAAAAGGAGAAAGTGATATAATCATTGGAGAATTATTGAAAATATAGATTGTTTATTTAATTACGAGATAATTAGAATAAATTATAAGTACTCCGGCTGGTATAGGTCCAACTTGGCCCATAACCATCTCGGCCCATTTTTGACAGGTCATATCAGATCAGATGAAGTCGTCCAGGATAGCTTTTGCAACAGCACTGAATTTTTTCGTCAATCTTGCTTACTTTTCTTCCACATACACTGAATAAGGTCTTAGTTATTTTGTGTATCTTTACTTTCTTCAAATGTATATTAGAAATAGCCTACTGCACAACACACGCACAGCAATATTACGCAATGATAGGTGTAAAGGTTTTATTATTCCTTTCCAAACATTATTTAATGACCATAATAACAACTAAATTATTTGGTTGTTATAATTGTTTGAAAAGAAAGAAATACTGAGAGAGAGGGGACCGGATGGAGGGGAGATACACACACACACACACACACACTCACACATGCACATACAGAGAAAGAGAGAGAGAGACTGGTTGGGAACCTTCTTTATACAAGCACTTAAGTGTCTCATCGTTTCATTGTAATAGGTGTTTCGTAAATGTAGTTCAAGGCTTTGAATAATTTTCGAAACTGAACCATAGCTTATATAATTGATATGGTTACGAACCTGCTGCTAGACTTCAAGCAGCTAGGACAACGGCTGACCATTACTGTCGGAGAAAGACGGTATTTGATATTTGCCACAGATGATCAACTTAAGTTACTATCTAAGGCGAAGTAGTGGTATGCCGATGCTACTTTCAAAATAGTACGCAAACCATTTACACAATTGTTCAGCATCCATGCATTTGTGAAATTGATGGACAATTGAAGCAAGTTCCCCTTTTGTTTGCGCTTATGTCAGGAAAAAGGAGCAGAGACTACAAAAAAGTTCTTTGAGAAATAAGAGAGCTGATAGGTGAGGCATGCCCTTAAAGTTGAAGAAGTTTTGATTGACTTTGAAGGCAATGTATGGCGGGCTATTCCCGACATTTTACCAAATGTTATGATCCGTGGTTGAGCTTTACACTGGGGCCAGGCTGTGTGGAGGAAAGTGCAAGTATTAGGCCTTCAAAGTTCTTACACAAACGATGTCGGCACTGACAAGTTTATAAGGCAGTTGTTGTCGCCCCCATGTATGCCACAGGAACATGTAGAAGAGCTTTTTATCAGGTTTTATAGGAAAGCTGCAATATGGCCTCCTCACATGTGGTGTGTCTTCGGTCGGAGCATCAGAACAAATAATGATGTTGAGGGATGGCATTTTAGAATAAACTTAAAGGCAAGGAAAGGAAAGGAAACTTAAATTTTTATTTACTTTTAAAGCTCCTACATGTTGAGGCAAAGATAGTTAATTTACAGGTGCGGCTGCTGTCAGAAGGGAAAGGTTTTGAGAAAGCACCAACATAAGTATAATAAACATCACGGCCAACTTGTAAAACTATGGGGTGAATATAATAATGATGAAAGGTCGGCCAGACAATTACTGAAGGCAGTTTCTCATCATATTGCCATCTATGTTTTTTAATATGTACATTATTATTTTTAGAAGCTTTTAGCAATGTGTTTTACTGTTATCATTATGTTATTTATAAAGACTACTCTTTCTATTTTCAAACTGTGTTTTACTTACCTCAGAGATTTATTTGCAAGGTTACTTGGAAAGAGATAAACGAAACAAAACACAATAAAAGAAAATAACACACAATATAATAATAAAAAAATAGCTTTAACAAAGTAAATTTGGATGTGGGCCGAGTTGGTATGTAGTGGGCCGAGCTGGTAGTGGGCCGAGTTGGCAATGGACCGAGTTGGTAGTCACAATGGGCCGACTTGGCAATGGGACGACTTGGCGATGGGATGAGTTGGACTACATCCCTCCGGCCGATGTGGTATTAGTAGTAGTAGTTGGGATTTTAATTCTTTTATATATTCTTTCCTATTTTTAATCTCCCCCTCAGCAGATCGGTAAATAAAAGCATATTAGCCATCAAGGCTTCTATGAGCTTTTTTTTCTATTAACAGAGTCAAATGCTTTTTGGAAGTCCATTGATACCGCAAATATTGGGTCCTTTTTTCTCTAGATTTCTTGAATGCAATATTCTAAGATATATAAATTATCAATTCCTCTTCTTTGTACAGTAAAGCCTGATTGCAGTTCATTCGTTATCTCTATATTTCTAAATCAGTTTTCTATTTTGATTTTCAGGATCCCATGAAAACTTTATATGATACACTTGTTAATGCAATTGACCAAAGATCTTTGACTATGGGGTGTTGTTTCTTGGGTGTAAGTGTTGATTTTTACTTCAACCAGCTGCTTTGTATTTTCCTGCCTTTTGGAATGCTGTTTAAACATTCTGCGAATTCTTTTTAAATGTTGGTGCTTTGTAAGAATAGTTTGAACAAAACTGGTTTCATTTTATCTGTCCGCGGTACTTTATTTGATTCGTTTTCCTTTTCTCTAGTTGATTTTTTACCTCTTCTGCAGTTATACTGACTTTAATTTCTGTCTTTGTCAGTTCATAAACTCCATCCATGTTTTCTCTCCTAATGGCATATGGTAGGTCTATCATATGCTTTTCTTATCTTGTCTCTTGTCATTGGTCTTTTCATAATTTCTTCCATGTCATGTTCATACTGTTCTTTTTTGCTCTCATTCCATATCTCTCTTATTTTGTTTGGTTCTTTCGGGTGTATTGTTTTTCAGAATTTTACCAGCTCTTTCTTTCGCAGGGTAGAATTCTTCCTTAATTAATCTCTTGCTTATTATTGTTGCCGTATATCCTGGCTCATTCTTTTTCTGATGTGGTCTGTTTTTGTCATCCATTATCTCATTTCTAATCATTCTTCATATTCTTCATGTGTTTCCTTTATTACTTTCTGTACTTTCTGTCTTTGTTTATAGTATGCTTCTTCATAGAATATCTTCTCTTCTACGCTTGTGGCTTAACTTTTCAATTTATTAAATGTATCCTTCTTTGGCTTATTTCTTTCTTTATGTTTTTGGTGACCCACACAAGTTCTCTTTCTTCTTGCTTTCCTTGCTTTAACCTTCTTTTTATTTCTTATCTTTTCTAGGTTATTTCCTTTTGCTTCACTCATTGTTTCCTCCAGCTGGGTTAGAGCTCCTTTTCTATTGTAGGCTTTGTTTACATTATATATATTCAAGGTATTTCCTGGTGGACTCTTCTGTTATTCTCAGGTATTTTATGTCTTTTCTTTGTTTTTTAAATGTTTTTCTCAGTTTTGTGTTCCTTCTGAATTGGACTTTTATGAGGTGGTGGTCTGATAAGTCATATTCATACTTTCCCTCATCTATCTCCATACATTCGCAGTTTTTATACATATTTTGGTTAACCAGGGCAAAGTCTATAGTGCTGTTCTGATCTTCCCTACTCCAGATTATCTCCCCTTTGCAGCTGGGATCTCCATTTAATAGTATTAGGTCATATTTTTTCCATTTGGGTCCATGAAGTATTTTCTATTTTGGTCAAATTCTTGTGTCCCTATGAAGCCTAAATGCCCACTGAAATCCCCCAAGGACAATCAGAGGCAGGTACCTATGTGGTCTTCTCTAATGCTTGATGTAAGGCAGTCATTAATCGCTTGTTTCTGTCTATATCACTAGTTGACATGTAGACTAGGATTAGGTTAAATCTTGTTGCTCTATAATTACTAACCTCTATAATTACTAGTTGGAAGTCTGTGTTCTGATTTTCCTTTTTTTAACTGGATATCTCCTTTGGATCTATACATTATTAATAGACCTCCTCTTTGATTCCATCCTCATCTCTCATTGAGTGTACCACACTGATACTACCTGTTGAGAATAGCAATTTTGCTGTTTCAGATGCGTTTCGGTGATGCACACAATTGTGTTTTTCTGTGTTAAGTCCATTAGTTCCATTTGTTCAGCTTTTGCTGAACTAATGGAACTTCAAGATCTCTTTATGCATCTTCCAAGTTGTTCGTGATCTGTTCATATCCTTTATTATCAAAAGTGCTTCTACATCTAACCTTTATCTATTAGTAGTAGTAGGTGGCATATGCCTTTGAAACGGCTCCCTTGCTTCTTTTATTCCTCCTTTGTTTGTGTTTATTTGAGCTTCTTCTCTCTGAAATACCACATTTCTTTTATAAAATCTTTCCTATTCTCCACTTCCTCCCTCAGTAGAACTACCAATAAGAGTATATTTGCTACTAATTCCTCTTTATTTTCTTGATATGGTTGCTGCATAAAGCTATGTCTATTTCTAATTTCATTGTAACCTGGACAGTAAGGTAAGAAATGTTCTAAATTTTCATTTTGTTCCTCACAGTATAAACATTTTGTATCTTCTCCTTTTATCCTATTTCTATCATTTAATCCTAGTATACCTAGTCTGGCCCTACTGATCAGCATTGTTTTGTCAGTGTTGTCATACCAGATTTCTTCTCTTATGTTTTCTTTATATTTTCTGTAGATTCTTAACGTTGACTTTTCATTCATTTCTTTCTGCCATGTTTTTCTGTCCCAATTGTTTATTATTTCTCTTAACTGTTTGTCTTTAACTGCTTCAATTTTACTTTAGTTTATGTTTAGTTCTTTCATATACTCTTTTACTTGCATTATCCAGGGTTTTTTTTTCATACTGATCCATGGTTATCTCATATAGGAGCCTATTTCCACCACTCTTCAGTGTATGTTTCAGGTAGAATAGTTTATTCTTGATATCTCTTGAGTGGCAGGAAGAGGCCCCTATTTCAGATCTTAACACAACTCTCTGTGTAACTTGGCACTTTCAAAATTGCTCTATATACTTTATTGTCTATCTTCTGAAATTCATTTATAGTTTTCTTGTCAGGTTTCATGACTTCCATTGCATACATGAATGATGGCATCGCTAGTACTTTCCAGTACAATTTTCCTATTTTTACTCTGCTACAGCTTTTATTGATGACTGCATTAGCCATATTTGCCATCTGCTTTGCTTTAATTTGGGCCCTTTTTATCTGTTCTCTGAAGCAGTCTTTCATGTTGTTGATTGTTACTCCTAGGTATTTAATATTCTTAACGATTTTTATTCCTTCTATGTGCTCCATATTCTCCACATCATCGATACTGTACCAGTCGTTGTATATTAGTATTACTCTTGTCCTTATTGTTTATGTTTAGGACACATTCACTTGCGATTTCCATAAGGGTTTTTATTGATTTTGGTTATTTCTTCTAGTGTGTGTTCCTAGTATTAATCCGTCGTCTGCATATAATAGTGCCACTATCCTTATTACTTCATTTCTAAAACCTTCTGTTGTATTTTCTAATTTTTCTATCATCAGGTATGTTATTAGCAGAGAGAATATGGTTGAGCCATTGCATCCCTGTCTTATTCCATTAGTTACATTTAGCTCTTTTTGTTCTCTATTGTTAAGGCATAGGCTTGTTACATCATTTGTATATATCTTTGCAATTGCATTTATTACTTCTGCATGCAGCCTATATTTCATCATGACCTCAATGAGCTTTTTTCTATTTACTGAGTCAAAAGCTTTTTGGAAGTCTATTGATACTACAAATAATGGCCTCCCCTTTCTTCTGTAACATTTCTTGTATGCAGTATTGTAGATATATAAATTATCGATTCCTCTCCTTTGTGCGGTAAAGCCTGATTGCAGTTCATTCATTTTTCCTATATTTTCTAATATGTTTTTATTTTCTATTTTGGTTGTCAGGATCCCAATGAAAATTTTATATGATGCATTTGTTTTAGAGCAATTGGCCTTAGATCTATTGACTGTGTGGTTTCGTTTTTTGGGCGTAAGTGTTGTTTTTTTTTTTTACTTAAACCAGCTTCTCTGCGTTTTCCTGCCCCTTCAGTATGCTGTCTAAACATTCTGCCAATTCTTTTTGAAGGTTGTTATTTTGAACAGAACTGTGCTTTTATTCATCTGCCCTGGTCTGGTGCTTTATTTGCCTTCATTTTCTCAAGTTGATTTTTTACATCTTCTCTTATGTTGATTTCTTCCATGGGTCTAATCTCTGTCTCTGTTAGGTCATACACTCCATGCATATGTTCCCTTAAAGATATATGGCATTTCGTCTGCTGTCCTAATCTTTTCAACTATTCTTTCTTCCATGTCATGTTTGTACTGTTCTTTCTTGCTTTCATTCCTATCTCTCCGATATTTTGTTTTCTTCTTTTTGGTATATTGTTTCCCAGAATTTTACCAGCTCTTTCCCTAGGGTTTCGTCCTTCATCTCTTGCTTATTTTCATCGAATATTCTTATCCATTCTTTATCTGATGTGGTCTTTCCTCTCAGCATGTCTATATATTCCCAGATTTTCCTGTGTCTGTTTTTATCATTCATTATCTCATTTCTAATCTTTTCTTCATATTCTTCATATGCTTTCTTTATTATTATCTGTACTTTTTGTTTTTGTTTAAGATATGCTTCTTCATAGCATCTCTTTTCTTCTATTCTTGTGGCTTTCCTTTTTAATTTGTTATATATCCTTCTTTGGCTTATTTCTTTCTTTATTTCTTTGGTGACCCATACTGGTTCTATTTCTTCTTGCTTTCCTGTCTTTAACCTTCTTTTGATTATCTTCTCTAGGTTATTTGTTTTTGCTTCACTCATTGTTTTTTCAAACTGGATTAGATCTCCTTTTCTGTCTTGTTGGCTTACTTTAGACTCTATATATTCAAGGTATTTCCTGGTAGACTCTTCTGTAACTTTCAAATATTTTATTTCTTTTGTTTCATTTCTGAATGTTTTCCTTACTCTAGTGTTCATTCTGAATTGGACCTTTATGAGGTGATGGTCTGATAGGTCATATTCATATTTTCCCTCATGTATCTATATACATTCATAGTTTTTATACATAGCGCTGTTCTGATCTCCTCTACCCCAGGTTATCTCTCCTTTGCAGCTGGGATCTCCATTTAATAGCGTTAGGTCATATTTTTCCATTAGGTCCATAACATATTTTCCATTTTGGTCAAGTTCTTGAGTCCCTATGAAACCTAAATGCCCAATGAAATACCCAAGGACAACCACAGGCAGGTCTGTGGCTTTCTCTATTGCTACATGTGTAAGTGATTACATAATAAAAATATGGAATGTTATTCCATATATATTAAAAACTAAAACTAAAGAGGTCAACCATATTGCTTGCAGGAATGTGATCAGACCAGAGACAATAAAGTAGGCTAAGGTGACGTGCCATCACCTGTGGTCATTCATTGGTTTGAAACATTAGTCCAAGCTCCCTGCTTGAGACAACTACCGCGACCTATAATTCAACCGGCCTACGTGATTTTGTACTGTCTCATTTGTATGTATGTTCATATGTTCGAGCTACTGTCTGCTTCCTTTATGACTTGTAACCGAGATGGTAGTCGGAACAGAATAGAATTAGCCGTCATCATTGGCAGAAGCGATCAAGCCATCGTCATTGGCAGACTGTACAATCATATCTGATCTTCATCATGTAATCTCAGAGAATAGAACTATTTTTATACTTCGTGTTTTCTACTAGAACCTCACATCATTGCCGAATCATCATGAGTTTAACACATCGTCGTCATAACCAAAGAAGATAATACCGACTTCGTAAGTGATCTACAAACCCCAAGACACTCAAGTCCAATGAGTATGGAAGTGACCATAACCAACGACTTAGCGTAAGATTATTGCAAGTCTAACATTACCTCATAGGGCGCCTTATTATACAAGGCAACAGCCCTAATATTGGTGGCAGACTACTAAAAGAACTCTACAACGTCTTCCAAAGAAAAACCTGAATAATGAATAATGTATCATATCAGAAGTCAACGACGACGAAAGCAAGAGATTCTTCAAGCAACTTAGTATCATCGTTTAGTGAGCGACTTCAGAAGACAACAAGAACTCTTCAACGTCTTCATAAGAATAACGAATAATGTATCATATCAGAAGTCAACGATGACGAAAGCAACAGATTCTTCAAGCAACTTAGTATCATCGTTTAGTGAGCGACTTCAGAAAGCAACAAGAACTCTTCAACGTCTTCCGAAGAATAACGAATAATGTATCATATCAGAAGTCAACGACGACGAAAGCAAGAGATTCTTCAAGCAAATTAGTACCATCGTTAGTGAGCGTCTTCAGCAGTGCATAACTTCAAGAAACAAACCCGACGTGTCTTCTTCCTACGGCAACGCAAGCTTCGTCTCTCATTAGAATCATCCAAGAAAATATCGTTATTGAGCGTTTCCGACACTTCAAGAAACAAACCGAACGCGTCTGCAGCATCGGATCTTTAAGGGTTCAAATCATCCAAACAACGCGCACGGGGGAAACTCAAGCCAAACCAGGTCATCCGCTAAACAGAGAAGGAGGGCCAAGGGCGTGTCGTTATCGGAACACCGTGACTTCCCACAAAATCAAGCTAAGTACAATTTTTTTATTCATTTGGAGTAACTGAGTGTTTCCTTGGCAGGTTGAATTTCGTTATTCCTGTGGCTGAAGTTACGAGACATTCTTAATCTTACTTTTTTACAGAAATTATCTACATCATTGAGATTTCGCTACTGCGAGTTTTTATCTTTGAGTTTCTGTTTCCAGAAGTTCTACTGAAATATCATAATCATATACTGTGTTAATTTTATCATTTTGGGTGATTATTAATCCTTTACGTAACAAATCATATTAAACAGTGAATATGCGTTTACGCAGTGAACGTCTGTATTTATACAGATGCATGAATAGGGTCGTTAGGCACCGTAGTGATTAGAAAACACACAAAAACAAGTGGAACACCCGTACAAATCTAGATAAATTAGAGGTAACACTATTTCGAGTCAGGACAATAAAGACTCCTGTGCAAAGTCCCGATCGCAGTTTTAGCCTTGGGTCTTTTGAGTTATATGGGTAAAATATCGAACCTCGTTGACTCAACTTAACTTTAAAAATACGGCTAGTGTGCAAGAAATAGCATGTCTATAAAAAACTGTTATTAGGCTAAATGCGCTGATCAGGATCCCTCACTATTACAAATTTTAGCAAAGAATGAAGTAAACAGTAAGTACAAACAGTTAATATTGAATGCAGTAGAGATAACTTGTCTTAATAGTAATCGCTCAATTCCTAATAGTTCGTCATTCATACGTTCGTTGCTTTATACGTAACCAACAACAGAATGCTAAAAACACACAATACGTAGCCGATGGTAAACAGTAGCCCTAAATATCAGAATCAAACAAATCGTGCTTAAGCAAACGTGGTTACTGTGTCATCTAGTCAATGGTCAGGGTCAGTTAAATCTGCCGAGTGTTCAAAGCATAGCACATTCCACATAAGCGACTTCAGCGGAGAGGAAAAATGATGTTGGATCATTTATGCCATACCTTTTTTTTTATGCCAATACCTTTTTGAATTAAAAAGGAATTTTCCTATGAATCACACGACCGTATCAAGTAATCAGAGCAGGTTCTCGTAATTTTAATACATTAAGTTATTATAGATACTGATTATAGATACTGGTGGATTATGCCCGACTGTATGTGCCGTAAAAATTAGAATATCTTGTTAATATGCCTTTAGTCCATGTAATATCCTGTATTTACGAACTCACCGTCTGTTGTTCGAACTTCCCTACTGGGAAGTCCGGATAAGCGAGCGCTTACAGCTACCTCTATATTTTTAAAAAACATTGATCTGTATCTAGCGTAATTGTGAGATATCCATCTATGGGTATACAAAATATTATCTTACCTCCTGCAAAATAAGGCGTGTTTATCAAAGGAAAATTCTATAAACCTTCAAACATATTAAATTCCGTTTGAACAAAAAGAGACAGTTAATCAAATAATAACTTATATAGAGGAACCAATCATTCGTCTCATAAATCGTGATATTGTTCAATGACCCAACAGAATTCTCCCACAACCGCAGTCGCAGTTTGCATGCAAAATCTCGAGACGCATGCACCCTCGAATGTCTTAGAGCGTGTAAAAAGACTTTGCTAGGAAATGAAATTTTAATCTTCCCAACACTCTGAAATATAACGATTTCCGTGAACAAAGCCCTAGACACAGTTGACTCGCAGCAACAAGTTAATCTAGTAATCCACAAAACCTATACATATAAATATCGCATTTTTTTTAATTGTTGCTAATTTTTAATCACACCCAACCAGTCGTAGATGAATCTCTCTTATACTCTATCTAAAGTAATATCCGTAAAGTCATTCAAGCAGAGGTGATTCAGCAGAATTTTTTTTTATTTTTTATCTGAATACCAGGATGTTTCTCCACTAGCGAGTGATCACTGGGGAAAACGGATGTCATTTAACACAAAATACGGTCTAAGGACAAACATAAAGCTATATACGTACCTTCGTATAGACTCCCAATAAAATTTCTAAATAGATATAAATGACGAAGTTGAAAAATATTAGTAATAGGAAATCAAATAGCCCATATAATTTTTCCCTCAAACGTCATGCCAAAAAAGATCAGACTTGGCGTATCTGCGTAGATTTCTGTCGCTTAAACAAGGAAACGATTCCCGATCGTTCCAGTGCCATGTACCGACGACATCTTATCTCTGTTAGGTTAGAATAAATTTTTCACCAGCTTAGACTTACTTAAAGGCTTTCACCAGATACCATTACCTAAGTAATTGTACCTCATACACCGTTTTCAGTACACTCAGGGGACATTATCAATTTTTACGTATGCCTCCGGCTTACGTTGTGCCCCAATTACAATATAGTGTTTGGAGACTTTTAGGGGATACCCTACATGCCTATATGGATGGTCTTGTAATCTTTTCTAATACCTTAGAAGTACATTCACATAAACTAGAGCTAGTGTTACAGAGACAAAGACAAATAATCTCAGAGTAAAATATTTAAATGTGAGTTTTAAAAACTAAACATGTTTATCTAGGTTTTATGTGTCTAGTCAAGGTCTTAAAGTAGTCCATGGTAAGGTGTCGGCTATTCATAACTTCCGGTACCTATTAACATAAGGGGGATACAGCACTTTTACGCTGTAGTGGGTATTACAATCGTATGTAAATATGTAACTCTTCAATCATGACAGCTCCTTTAACAGATCTTACGAAGAAGGGCGTAGATTTATTATGGTCTAAAAAGCATCAACAGGCGTTCGATATCTTAAAAGCGGAATAATGCAGCTCACCTAACTTAAAAATCCCTGATTTAAATAAGGAATTTTTTTTTTTTATAGCAACAGACGCCTCAGAGCAAGGGGTAAGAGGGGTACTACTTCAGCAATATGATAAACAGTTCTTTCCTATAGCTTTTTATTCATGTAAACTAAAGCCCTCTGAAAGTAAATATGCAGTAATAGGCAAGGAAGGGCTAGGTATCGTTAACTCACTAGTACATTTTAAGTTCATAATCTACGGCTATCCTGATAAAATCCTTACTGACCATAAAGTCCCATACCGAGTTTTTTCAAAGGCGTTAAACACAGTCCCAAAGGAACTCGTTGGCATATGATCATTCAGGTCTTTGGAGCCAAGTTAAGATATCTACCTGGGAAAGCAAATATCATAGCTGACGCATTATACCGCAATCCCGCACCATACTGCAAAGAACCATTAATTTGACTAAAAGATATAGAAACATCCGTGCCTATTGTTAAAACCGTATCTAAACAAGAAAATTCTTTAACCCAAGAGATCGCGAGCATTTAATATCTGGGTCCGAGAGCAGAACTGTTACAAACTGAACAAAACAAGGGCCAGCAGCTAAGCAAAACAATAAACACTTCGAACGGAAACAGGGTCAGCAGCTAAGCAAAACAATAAACACTTTGAACGGAAACCCTAAAGCAAAAGTATATTTAAAGTATGTGTATCAGAATTATGTAATCAAATGTAATATTATATGTAGGTCAGTGACGAGGAAAACCCGAAGAACACAGCAGGTGACTAACGACCAGGTAGTAGTAATAATCTCTTTCATACCAATCGTCCTAAACTGGTTGCATTCCGTCATCCAGGGTCCTCTATTATGTCAATCAATAATAATCTCCTTAACTCGTTGTGTGAATTCCTTTCCATTAAGAAAACCAATACTATATTTCATCACCCAGAGTCAATCAGTTTGGTAGAACGGATAAATAGGAAAGTGTCAATGTCTTACGAGTTACAACTCGTGATATTGGATCCGAACTGGATTATCTGGATTATAGCGGTTCTCACGGTTTTAAATACCTTTATCATTCATATCTTGTATCTATAGAATTGATACCGCAAGTAGCCTAATACGGTACGCCGCTAGAATACTTTTCCACATATTCAAGCCAACCATTAATTTATCAAATATATATAAAAAATATATATATAAATAAATAAACATAAAAAATAAAATAAATATGGATACAAGTGAACCCAATATAATACACTCCGTAAGAAGTTGGAAGGGTTACAAATTAAAACAAAAAAGGAATCACGATAAAATCAATAAGCAAAACGTAACCATAGGTTGATTAAATATCCAAATATATATGCGTAAAGATTTGAACTCTAACTTAACGCTTTTGTAATGACAAATAAGCTAAAAGTTCAAACACATATCAAAACCTACTGACATATTGTCTGTCCCAGTGATTTATATTCGTAGTCAATAAAAAAAAAAAAAATAAATAAAATAAAATAAAATAAAATAGATTTTAAAGTCAGGAAGTCTAGAAGTGAAAATGTATATCTATGGAATAATCCTATATGAATCTTACAGGGCAAATAATATATATAGAATTTGCATGGAACCCTTTTTTCATTAGTTTGAATACGGAATATCTAATTTAACATAATTACATTTATTTACAATCATGCAGATTTCCAACATGAAACTAATATATTGTTCAATTTTGGTACTGTTTTTTTTCAGGCATTCTTCTCGTGGGGATGGAGTATTAAAAAAAAAAAATACCCAATTTATACTAAAGTTGTATTTATTACAGCAAGTAACGTAACTCTTAGCTGGCTGAGAGCAATCTCCTGCCAGGTGATGACATCATCAGTTCTGAAGGTGCATGACACGTTGCCGGATCAGCATTGTTCCTTTTAACCTCAATAAACCGCTTGCAAAGCAGGTTGGCTGGAGAGAGGAATGCTTAGCCCGAACTTCTCATGGGCAAGGCAGACGTTAGGTGCAAGTGTCTATCCGTATGTGCAATGCAACTTTAGTTAAGGACTTGCAATCGTTTTAAAATCAATGAACAAAATAAGCAAATAGAATTTCTATAACATCAAAATGAATTAATTTTTTCTGAACCTCATAGACAATTAGAGTCAATAAATCAGCTTATGATATTGGTAAACAGACATTTAGAAGTATCAGGTCATGTATATGAAATATTTACTTGCAACATTAGTCTATTATAATTCAAGTAAATCACATTCATGGAAAAATGTCACATTTTCTTGAAAAACCCAAAGTTTATATAGAAATTAGTTACATAGTGGGTTCTTTCGTTGCATCTCCTGCCTATTAATAAAGTTTTGAAAATTAACCTCAGAGGATGTGCGCGAGAAATTTGAATATGAAACTTTTGTTAGGGGCACATAGGATCAGATTTTATCACAGCTTAATTTCAGTTAGCATAGAGAAATACAGAATCATGATTAATATTCTCTTTGACTCTTATGTTGCCTGGCAATCTTACAAATAGCTCCATTTTCCACTTCTTTGTCTAGTAACTTACTACCAGTAATATCGAATTTTCTTTGGGATTCGTATTGATATCTGTTTATTTTATATAATTATGGATATTTTTACAGTCATCATAGACCTGGATAGGTTCACTCATTGTTAATGCCATGGATAAAAAAATTTGTACAGCCGACTCTTGTGAATTCCATAAAATATCAGCGAATTCATGTGGGTTAAGTCTGGTTCTTAATGGCTTTCTCCCTCCCATATTTGATGTTGTCTGAATTGACATTGCCC
>NC_087222.1:21160636-21184256 GCF_015104395.2 Macrobrachium nipponense
ACTTTGTGCAATAATTCTGTAGAAGATATTTGTAACTTCTATTTACAAGCCTTAAAAGCTTATTTATGACTATTTATTTCCTAATTATCGTGAGTCTTATTGCTCTTAAACTTCTCTATTTCTCTTTTGGTCGTATTGGTTGGAAAAATAAGGGTATTAAAGTTATGAAGCTCTGTTCTCACACTTCAGGTCCTGTACCTTCCAGTGTCAGGTTTGCATACATTTATGTCAGCCAGAATATTGCTTGTTATTCATAACAGTGGTGGCTTTTACACTTTTTATCCTCCAAAGACCCATTTCACCTCTTCACTATTGCTTCATCTGTCCTGCCAGCATCCTCTGCTTTGTTTTTATTCTCTTCATTCAGAATATTTTCAAAATAGTCCTTCGGTCATTCTAGTATCACTTGTGTTGTATCATCATTTCTCCATTTTCATGCCTTATATATGTAATCTGCATCATTCCTCAGCCACTCTTTCTCCTGAATACACCACTCTTACATCTGCTTTTGAGGTTCTGATTCCATTCCTTCCAACTCCTCTTCGTAGCACATTTCACCTATTTTTTAGCCTCTCTTCTCCTTCAAGAAAGGCCTGTCATCTCCCCTACCTGTCGTCCGCCAGAACTCGAAGGCAGGCTCCTCTTCCATTGTCTTTTGTATGTAGCGATTCAACCTCAGTGTCTCTCTTTAAATCCCTTTCCCAATGTCACACTTCCGATGCTGCTGCCTTTTGCATGTTGTCATTCACTAGTTTCAACCGAGTTGAAACTCTTCTTAGCTCCCCAAGGTTTGGTCTCTCATGGGTTCTATGGTCTCTTGTCAGGATCCCTTCCAAGACCTAGTGTGCAACGCTTTCTGTATATACTTTAATAAATTCCCTTGGCTTCTCCCTGCTTAGTTGTCCAACTTCTCTGACTTCACCGTGATCCAGTTTTTGCTCCCTACTAGGAGAGTTCATTTCTTGTCTCACTGGTAAATTTTATTTTGAAGTGCTCTCTTATAGATTCTGAATGAGTAGCCAATTCAAGGCATAATTGGTTTTTTCCAAATACTTCAAAGTAGGTGTCTCGATTATGGAGAATGTTTTTTTTTCAGTGAATTTTTATGTATTTGTAGTAACAACTAGTAGTATTTTTCATTGTTTATTATATTTTCATGTATTTCATAGGTTGCTTAATATAATGAATACCATTTTAAGAGATGTTTAATGTAAATGTTCTGCAGTTTTTTTATTTATATTACAGTTTACTAATGAAATAAACTAGGTAGGATCATTTTTCTTATTTATATTAAATGTTCAATAAAATGAACATGGTAAGGGGTAATTTTTTCATGTTGATTTTTATAATGTAATCAGAAATATATACTTATGTAAAATAGAGTATGCAACATAAAAGTGAAAATGTTTTTATGTAAATTACTTGGCATGTCAGCATTTTGGGGTGATATAACTGAAATATACTGTTCTGAAATTATTATTCTCTCCAGTATTATGTTAACAGACATACATAATTATTTATTTAGAGTGTACTACTTTATTATTTTCCATACCTATAATGTAAGGTTTTGGTCTGTTTAATATCTGAATCAGTAACCTCAAGCTATGTAGCATCTGAAACAGTCCCACTGATGAGGCTGCTTTATAGAGGCAGTGTGTTGCCCTTAAAACATCACCGTAATTTGATAACAATACTAAAGAGGTCTTTCAATGCAAGCGGGATCGTCTAATGTAGCTGACTGCTTCCAAACTGTAATCCAGTAACAGCAGTTAATAGTACTAGCTCTTTCCCAAAAAGAGCTAGATACATTATGAACTTGCATAACATGGATCCAATTTTTCAATTTTAAATTGAATATAGAATTGTACCTCCATGTCTTACCTACTCAAAAGGTAAATGTATTAGGGCTTGTGCCTTGTATGATAAGGCGCCCTATGAGGTAATGTTAGACTAGCGATAATCTATACGCTAAGTCGGTTGGTATTGCACTTCCATCTTCAATGGAGTGTTGGGGTGTAGATCACTTACGAAGTCGGTATTATCTTTACGACGATGTGTTGAACTCATGGTTCGGTGAGGTTCTTGTAGAAAACACAAGGTATAAAAATAGTATATTCTTCTGAAGTTTTACATGATGAAGATCAGGTATGATCGTACAAGTCTTCTATGACGATAGCTTGATCGCTTCTGCCAATGATGATGGCTAATCCTATTCCTCTACATGATAAAGCTTAGGTAAAGAGGTACAGTCTTCTAATGACGATAGCTAACTCTGTTCTGCCTGTCTACCATCTCTACAAGTTATGAAGGAACAGACAGTAGTTTCGAACATATGAACATACTATCAGATGACATAGTTACATACGAACACACAATCAAATGAGACACGCTACAGATCACGTAGGCGGTAGTTGTCTCAAGCAGGGAGCTTGGACTAATGTTTATAAACAATTGAATGACTACAGGTGACGGCATGTTATCTTAGCCTACATACTTATTGTATACGTCATCTTTAGCGTCTCTAGTCTGATCACATTCCTGCAAGCAATCTGGTTGACCTCTTTAGTTTTAGACTTTTATATATATGGACTAACATTCCATATTTTTATTATGTAAACACTTACATCAGCTCGGTCAGCTACCAAAACCAACCACTGAATATTACTCAAACTTAACTTGCATTTGACTTATAGAGTGTGATACAGACACTATGTGAATATATATATATAAGTAAATAAAAATTCATGGTGTACATGAATTGATTCAAGTAATAAAATATAAAACAATGATATTGGTAAATAATAGTGATCACATGATATATATAATGATACAGTTTTTTCACTTCATCTCTTTAGATACTTATGCTACAGAAAATACTAATGTACTCTGATAATTGCATAGAATGAAGATTAACATGATAAAAATCATATTTTAACTGATAAAAAATTTCATATATGAATTGATAAAATTATTAATGTTTATGCTCATTGATTCGTTGATTTTTATGCTAAATGTTATATATCTGATTCATTAATCAATATACTAACTCATAATAACTGCAGATATTGGTATGATAAAAGGTCTGCTAACATATTGATTAGAGGCTACCTGATTTGTTTGTATACATATGTATATGGATTCATATAATTATGATTAATATATGCCACTTTAAATAGATTCCTATTGCGTACACGCAAAGATATATTTAGATTCTGTTATTTATGATCATCTATATAAGAGATTCCTATTGCGTACACGCAAAGATATATTTAGATTCTGTTATTTATGATCATTTATATATATAGGATACATGATACTTTATATATATAGGATACATGACCGAGGTTATACTACTTCACTTTTAACTAGCGTTCGAACACTTTTCGTCCATTACACGTTCCAGACAACCACCATACCAATTGAAACGGCCTTTTTCAATGGTTAAAACAAGGGGAAAATTTGGAAAATGCCTGGGCGGGTGCAACGTTCTATTTTGCGCTCATACTTATTCTCTGCATCCTAAGCTACACGATTACGTTCGCGATGAATAAAAAAAAAACATCCCAGCACGAGTCCTTCGCCAGCAAAGTAGAGTTGAATATCCTTCGGGTCGTAATTGTCGGAAGTATGTCCCTTTTTGTAGTCGATTCCGACAGCCGCCGGAGCATTCCGCATTAAAACGAGATTAACGACGAGATACGGTGTCGGTCGAAGAAGTCCATGATGGTGCTTATTCCTTTCACATTGTAGGCGGTTGTTACTTGACTGTAGTCGTCCGCTGCGACGAACGATTTTTTGAAGTTGCGATGTGAAACTCTCGTACTGCAGGATACTGTAACCAGGTTCCATTAATCGGCCTGCAAGTTTAAATTATACTTGTCACAAGGGCAAAGTAAATTCAGACGACATCCAAATACATGGGGAGGGAAGAGAGCCATTTAGACCAGACTTAACCCACATGAATTCGCTGATATTTTTGGAATTCAGAAGAGTCCGCTGTACAAACTTTTTATCCATGCATTAACAATGAGTGAACCTATCCAGGTCTATGATGACTCGTAAAAATATCCATAATTATAAAAAAATATATGATATCAATACGAATCTCAAAGAAAATTCGATATTACTGGTAGTAAGTTACTAGACAAAGAAGTGGAAAATGGAGCTATTTGTAAGATTGCCAGGCAGCATAAGAGTCAAAGGAGAATATTAATCATGATTCTATGTGCCCTAACAAAGTTTCATATTCAATTTTCTCGTGCGCATCCTATGAGGTTAACTTTTAAAACATTATTAATAGGTAGGAGATGCAACGAAAAACCCACTATGTAACTAATTTCTATATAAACTCGGGTTTTTCAAGAAAATGTGACATTTTCCATGAAATGTTTTACTTGAATTGTAATAGGCTAATGTTGCAAGTAAATATTTCACATATATATCTTGATACTTCTAAATGTCTATGAGGTTCAGAAAAATTAATTCATTTTGTTGTTATAGAAATTCTATTTGCTTATTTTGTTATTAATTTTAAAATGATTGCAACTCCTTAGCTAAAGTTGCATTGCGCACACGATAGGACATGTCTGCCTTGCCCATGAGAAGTTCGGGGCTAAGCATTCCTTTCTCCAGTCAATCTGCTTTTGCAAGCAGAGGACGACACACAGATGAAAAAGCCTGTGTAAGCAGATTATTGAGGTTAAAAGGAACAAATGCTGATACGGCAATGATGACGTCGTCACTTGGCAGGAGATTGCTCTCAGCCAGCTAAGAGTTACGTTACTTGCTGTAAGAGATACGACTTTAGTATTTTCAAATGATATTTAGTGTTTTAATTCTCCACCCGCATGAGAAGAATGTCTGAAAAAAAAACAACAGTACCAAAATTGAACAATATATTAGTTTCATGTTGGCATTATGTTAAATAAATATTCCTTATTCAAACTATATGAAAAGGTTTCCATACAAATTCTATATATATTATTAGCCCTGTATAGATTCATATAGGATTATTCCATAGATAACATTTTCACTTCTAGACTTCCTGACTTTAAAATCTCTTTTATTTTATTTTATTTATTTTATTTATTATTAGTTTATATTTATTTAATTGATTTATTTTTTTTTTTTTTTTTTTTTTTTTCATTGACTACGAATATAAATCACCGGACAGACATATGTCAGTAGGTTTTGATATGTGTTTGAACTTTTTTTAGCTTATTTGTCATTACTAAAAGCGTTAAGTTAGAGTTCAAATCTTTACGCATATATATTTGGATATTTAATGGTTACGTTTTGCTTATTGATATTATCGTGATTCCTTTTTTTATTATAATTTGTAACCCTTCCGACTTCTTACGGAGTGTATTATATTGACTCCACTTGTATCCATATTTATTTTATTTTTTTTTATATTTATTTATTTATATATTTTTTTTTATATATCTTTGATAAAATTAATGGTTGGCTTGAATATGTGGAAAAGTGTTCTAGCGGCGTACCGTATAAGGCTACTTGCGGCATCAATTCTATAGATACAAGATATCAATGATAAAGGTATTTAAAAACCGCGAGAACCGCTATAATCCGGTCGGATCCAATATCACGAGTTGGTAACTCGTAAAAGACATTGACACTTCCTATTTAATTATCCGTATTCTACCAAACCGATTGACTCTGGGTGATTCAAATAATTATTGGTTTCTTAATGGAAAGGAATTCACACAACGTGTTAAGGAGATTATTATTGATTTACACCACCCGAGTCAGATTATCATGTGAATTCCATGTTTTACTGATTTAGCACTCATAAAATATTCCTAACGCACTCAATTGCGGTGTTTGTTTTTAGTGCTATTAATTCTATATAAACGTGTCAAGACTATTAACACTAAGAAGTGTTTATTCCTCTGTCAGACTCGTAATTCTGTTAATAATTCTAAGTATATTCTTTCAAGGATTGATTTGGCACAGGATAGGCTCCTAAACTGACAGGTGTCTTAGTGTATCCCTTGTTTTCATGACACGTGTTACAATTAGTTATGTGCTTTTTATATCTGTAGCATTGTAGGCCAGTAAAATATTGATTTGGCTTCTGTGACATAGGAGGGGAACCCTGGATGACGGAATGCAACCAGTTTATGACGATTGGTATGAAAGAGATTATTATTACTATTAACCTGGTCGTTTAGTCATCTGCTGTGTTCTTCGGGTTTTCCTCGTCACAGACCTACATATAATATTACACTTGATTACATTATTCTGATACACATACTTTAAATGTACTTTGCTTTAGGGTTTCTGCTCAAAAGTGTTTATTGTTTTTGCTTAGCCATGACCCTGTTTCCGTTTCGAAGTGTTTATTGTTTGGTGTTTATGCTGCTGACCACTTGCTTTGTTCAGTTTGTAACAGTTCTGCGCTCCGACCCAGATATTCAATGCTCGCGATCTCTTGGGTTAAGGAATTTTCTTGTTTAGATACGGTTTAAAAACAATAGGTACGGATGTTTCTATATCTTTTAGTCTAATTAATGGTTCTTTGCTGTATGGTGCGGGATTGCGGGATAATGCGTCAGCTATGAATTATTGCTTTCCCAGGTAGATATCTTATCTTGGCTCCAAAGACCTGAATGATCATTTGTCACCGAGTTCCTTTTTGGACTGTGATTAAAGCCTTTGAAAAAACTCGGTAAAGGACTCTGTTCAGTAAGGACTTTATCAGGATAGCCATAGATTATGAACTTAAGATGTACTAGTTGAGTTAAAAAGATACCTAGCCCTTCCTTGCCTATTACTGCATATTTAAACTTTCAGAGGGCTTTAGTTTACGTGAATAAAAAGCTATAGGGAAGAACTGTTTTTATCATATTACTGAAGTAGTATCCCGCCTCTTACCCCTTGTCTTAGGCGTCTGTTTTGCAATGAAAAAAAATTCCTTATTTAAATCAGGGATTTTAAGTTAGGTAAGCTGCATTTTCCGCTTTTAAGATATCGAACGCCTGTTGATGCTTTTCAGACCATAATAAATCTACGCTCTCTTCGTAAGATCTGTTAAAGGAGCTGTCATGATTGAAGAGTTACATATTTAACATACGATTGTAATACCCACTACAGCGCAAAAGTGCTGTATCCCCCTTTTACGTTAATAAGTACCGGAAAGTTATGAATAGCCGACACCTACCATGGACTACTTTTAAGACCTTGACTAGACACATAAAACCTAGATAAAACATGTTCGGTTTTTAAAAACTCACATTTAGATATTTTACTCTGAGATTATTTGTCTTTGTCTCTGTAGCACTAGCTCTAGTTTATGTGAATGTACTTCTAAGGTAGTTAGAAAGGATACAAGATCATCCATATAGGCATGTAGGTTATCCCCTAAAGTCTCCAAACTCATATTGTAATTGGGGCGCAACGTAAGCCGGAGGCATACGTAAAAATTGATAATGTCCCCTGGGTGTGCTGAAAACGGTGTATGAGGTACAATCACTTAGGTAATGGTATCTGGTAAAAGCATTTAAGTAAGTCCAAGTTGGTGAAAAAAATTTATTCTAACCTAACAGAGATAGATGTCGTCGGTACATCGCACTGGAAACTATCGGAAGTCGTTTCCTTGTTTAAGCGACAGAAATCATACGCAGATACGCCAAGTCCGATCCTTTATGACATGACGTTTGAGAGAAAAATTATATGGGCTATTTGATTTCCTAATGACTCCTATTACTAACATTTTTCAACGTTGTCATTTATTTATTTCTATTTTGAAATTTCATTGGGGTTCTACACGAAGGTACGTATATAGCTTTATGTTTGTCCTTAGACCGTATTTTGTTTTCAATGACATCCGTTTTTCTCCCAGAGATCACTCGCTAGTGGAGAAACTTCCTGGTATTCAGGTAGAAGATAAAAAAAATTCTGCTGAATCACCTCGCTTGAATGACTTTTGACGGATATTACTTTAGATAGATTATCAGAGAGATTCATCCACGACTGGTTGGGCGTGATTAAAAACTACAACAATAAAAAATGCGATATTATAACTTCCGTATCCACGATATTGTATAACTTTTATGGGCTTTGTTCGCGGAAAATCGTTATATTTCGAGTGTCGGGAAGGATTAAAAATTTCATTTCCCAGCAAAGTCTTTTACACGCACTAAGACATTCGAGGGTGCATGCTTCTCGAGATTTTTGCGTGCAAAGTACGACTGCGGTTGTGGGAGAATTCTGTTGGGTCATTTGAACAATGTTTACGATTTATGAGACAAATGTATAGTTCCTTATATAAGTTATTATTTGATTAACTGTCTCATTTTTGTTCAAACGGATTTTAATATGTTTGAAGGTTTATAGGATTTTCCTCTGATAAACACGCCTTATTTTGCAGGAGTAAGATAATATTTTGTATACCCCTAGATGGATCTTACAATTACACTACATACAGATCAATGTTTTTTATAACTATAGAGGTATCTGTAAGCGCTCGCTTATCCGGACTTCTCATTAGGGAAGTTCGAACAACAGAACGGTGAGTCCGTAAATACAAGATATTACGTGTATTAAAGAAATAAAACAAATATCTTCTTTTTAATTTTTACGGCGCGTACAGTTGGGCTTAATCCACCAGTACTCATAATAACTTATGTATTAAAAAAAACGAAAACTGCTCTGATTACTTTATACGGTCCGTGTGTTTCATAGGAAAAATCCTTTTTAATTCAAAAAGATATCGGTATGTATGAACCAACATCGCTTTTCTTTTTCCCCACTCTGCTAGAGTCGCTTATTGTGTGGAATTTGCTTCGCTTTGAAAACTTCGGCAGTTTTTTGACTAACCTTGACCGCTTGACTAGGTGACACAGTAACCGAGTTTGCTTGTTTGATTCTGAAAGGCTACTGTTTCTATTTCTTTTGTAATAATTAGGATCCTTCTCTTTATTACCATCGGCAAACGTATTGTGTGTTTTAGCATTATGTTGCTGGTTACGTATACAGCAATGAATGACGAACTATTAGGAACTGAGCGATTACTAATAAGACAAGTTATCACTACTGCATACAATTTTAACTGTTTGTACTTCATTCTTTGCTAAAATTTGAAATAGTGAGGGATCCTGGTCAGCGCATTTAGCCTGATGAAAGTTTTTTACAGACATGTTATTCCTTGCAATCCAGCCGTATTTTTAAAGTTAAGTTGAGTCATTGAGGTTCGATATTTTATATAACTCAAAAAACTCAGGCTAAAAAACTGCGATGCGGGACTTGCAAAGGAGGCATTTATTGTCATGACCCGAAATAGTGTTACCTCTAATTTATATAGTTTGTACGGGTGTTCCACTTGAGTGTTTTTTGTGTTTTCTAATCACTACGGTGCTTAACGACCCTATCCATGCATCTGTATAAATACAGACGTCCACTGAGTAAACGCATATTCACTGTTTAATATGATTTGTTACGTAAGGGATTAATAATCACCCAAAATGATAAAATTAACATAGTATATGATTATGATATTTCAGTAGAACTTCTGGAAACAGACACTCAAAGATAAAAACTCACAGTAGCGAAATCTCAATGATGTAGATAATTTCTGTAAAAAAGTAAGATTAAGAATGTCTCGTAACTTCAGCCACAGGAATAACGAAATTCGACCTGCAAAGGAAACACTCAAGTTACTCCAAATGAATAAAAAATTGTACTTAGCTTGCTTTTGTGGAAGTCACGGTGTTCCGATAACGACACACGGCCTTGGTCCTCCTTCTCTATTTAGCGGACGACCTGGTTTGGCTTCAGTTTCCCCCGTGCGCGTTGTTTCGATGATTCGAGGCCTTGAAAGATCCGATGCTGCAGACGCGTTCGGTTTGTTTTGTTCTTGGAGTGCCGGAAACGCTCCACTAACGATGTTTTCTTGAATGATTCTAATGAGAGACGAAGCTTGCGTTGTCGTAGGAAAAAGGACACGTCGGTTTTGTTTCTTGAAGTTATTCACTAACGATTGCGTACCTAAGTTGCTTGACGAAATCTTGTTGTTTTCTGAAGTCGCTCACTAATGATGATACTAGGTTGCTTGAAGAATCGCTGCTTCCGTCGTCGTTGACTTCTTATGATACATGATTTATTATTCTGGTTTTTTCTTCGTAGGACGTTGTAGAGTTCTTCTGGTCCGCTGGCCACCAATATTAGGGCTTGTGCCTTGTATGATAAGGCGCCCTATGAGGTAATGTTAGACTAGCGATAATCTATACGCTAAGTCGGTTGGTATTGCACTTCCATCTTCAATGGAGTGTCTGGGGGTTTTTGTAGATCACTTACGAAGTCGGTATTATCTTTACGACGATGTGTTGAACTCATTGGGTTCGGTGAGGTTCTTGTAGAAAACACAAGGTATAAAAAAATAGTATATTCTCTGAAGTTTTACATGATGAAGATCAGGTATGATCGTACAAGTCTTCTATGACGATAGCTTGATCGCTTCTGCCAATGATGATGGCTAATCCTATTCCCTCCTTACATGATAAAGCTTAGGTTAAAGAGGTACAGGTCTTCTAATGACGATAGCTAACTCTGTTCTGCCATTATTAGCCCTGTATAAGATTCATATAGGATTATTCCATAGATAACATTTTCACTTATAGACTTCCTGACTTTAAAATCTCTTTTATTTTATTTTATTTATTTTATTTATTATTAGTTTATTTATTTATTTATTTATTTAATTTTTTTTTTCATTGACTACGAATATAAATCACGGACAGACAATATGTCAGTAGGTTTTGATATGTGTTTTGAACTTTTAGCTTATTTGTCCATTACTAAAGCGTTAAGTTAGAGTTCAAATCTTTACGCATATATATTTGGATATTTAATGGTACGTTTTGCTTATTGATATTATCGTGATTCCTTTTTTATTATTAATTTGTAACCCTTCCGACTTCTTACGGAGTGTATTATCCCCTCTTAAGCCGGAGCCCTAAAAATCAAAACGTCTCCCGTATGCCGGGCCTGGTTTGGAGTGAGCGCGGAAGTGGAAAAAATAATCAAAAAATTACAGCGCGCGTACTTTTGAAGATTAAGAGTTTCATTTTGGCTCCTTTTTTTGTCATTGCCTGAAGTTTAGAATGCAACCATCAGAAATGAAAAATAATATCATTATCATATGTAAATAATGCGATATATGGTAGCGAAAAAAAAAAAATTCATACATAATTGTATTCAAATCACGCTGTGCAGAAAACGGTCAAAGCTAACCAGTTACTTTTTTTTGCGTTGTATTGTACACTAAATTGCGATCATTTTGATATATAATACATTGTAAAACAATAAAAGTAACACCGGAAAAAATATTATCACAAAATGATGTACGAATTTCGTAACGCGCGGACGCAAAAAAATATTTTTTTTCAAAAATTCACCGTAATTCTAAAATAATGTTCTAGAGACTTCCAATTTGTTTCGAAATTAAGACAAATGATTGAATATTACGATACTGTAAGAGTTTTAGATTAGAATTGCAGATTTCGACCATTTCGGACGAGTTAAATTTGACCGAATGTCGAAATTTTAATATATATATTTTTTTCATATGCACATATTTCGAAGATGGAAAAGCTACAACCTTCAATTATTTTTTATTGTATTCTTCATGAATTTGCGCACATTTTGATATATGAAACTCTATAAAAAGGCTAATATGAAAAGGAGCAAATATTAGGATAATGCCATGTACGTATTTCGGAGACTTGCGGCCGCGAATCGGCGCGCGGAGTGAAGGTAAATATATTTTTCAAAAATTCACCATAAATCACAATATGTTTTAGAGACTTCAAATTTGTTTCAAAATGAAGAAACATGACGGAATATTACTAGGCCGTAGAGTTTTAGCTTACAATTGCGTTTTTCAACTATTCGGTAGAGTCAAATTTGACCGAACGTGGTTTTTTTTTCTATTTATCGTGATTTATATGCAAATATTTCGAAAAAAGAGAAAAGCTACAACCTTCAATCATTTTTAGTTGTATTCTACATGAAATTGCGCACATTTTCATATATAAAACTTTATGAAACAGCTAATTTTAAATGGTGCAAACATTTCGACAATCGCACAAAAAAATTCTGATTTTTTCGGAAGAGTTACCGCGCGAACGTAATTTTTTTTTTTTTTCATAAATTCACATAAATCAAAATATTGTGCTAGAGACTTCCAAGTCGTTGCAAAATGAAGGTAAATGATTGAATATTACTAGAATATAAGAGTTTTAGCTTACAATTGCGTTTTTCGACCATTTCGGTAGAGTCAAAGCTGACCGAAAGAAAGTTGAAATTTTTGCACTTAACGTTATTTATATGAAAATATTTCAAAACTGATAAAAGCTACAACCATGGGTTGTCTTTTGTTGTATTGTGCATGAAATTGCGCACATTTCCATATATAGAACTTTATGTAACGGCAAATTTAAAAGGGTGCAAACATTAGGACAATCGCACGAAAAAATTTATCGGAAGAGTTATCGCACGAACGTAAGGAAAAAGTTTTTTCATAAATTCACCATAAATCGAAATATTGTGCTAGAGACGTCCAATTTGTTGCAAATGAAGGCAAAATGATTGAATATTACTATAATATAAGAATTTTAGCTTACAATTGCGTTTCTCGACCATTTCTGTAGAGTCAAAGTTGACCGAAGGTTGAAATTTTTGCACTTATCGTGTTTTATATGAAAATATTTCAAAATTGATAAAAGCTACAATCATGAGTATTTTTTAGTTGTATTGTGCATGAAATTGCGCACATTTTCATATATAATACTTCATGTAAAGGATAATTTAAAATGGTGCAATAATTATGTCAAAGTGACGAAATAATTTCCGAGATGTGTCACTGATACTTTTTAGTGCGATAAGAAAGAAATTCGCGCTTGCGCGCCTGCGTAGCGATTGTAAAACAAAACAACACGCCTTGATCCGTGAACTCCCAGCATCCCCCAAGGCGCGTGATACAAAAGTTTTCGGCTGGTAGGCCTATAAGTATTTTTCCGCGGAATTTTTAAAAAACTTTTTTGAGCCGACGTATGATACGTCCAATCGGCATACGGGAGACATTTTGACTCGGGACGTTTAATACGTCCAATCGGCGTAAGAGGGTTAAATTGACTCCACTTGTATCCATTATTTATTTTATTTTTTTATATTTATTTATTTATATATTTTTTTATAAATCATCTTTGATAAAATTAATGGTTGGCTTGAAGTTGTGGGAAAATAGTGTTTCTAGGCGGCGTACCGTATAAGGCTACTTGCGGCATCAATTCTATAGATACAAGATATCAATGATAAAAGGTATTTTAAAACCGCGAGAACCGCTATAATCCGGTCGATCCAATATCACGAGTTGTAACTCGTAAGACATTGAACACTTCCTATTTAATTATCCGTTATTCTACCAAACCGATTGACTCTGGGTGATCAAAATATATTATTGGTTTTCTTAATGGAAAGGAATTCACACAACGTGTTAAGGAGATTATTATTGATTTACACCACCCCGAGTCAGATTATCATGTGTTGAATTTCCATGTTTACTGATTTAGCACTCATAAATATTCCTAACGCACTCAATTGCGGTGTTTGTTTTAGTGCTATTAATTCTATATAACGTGTCAAGGAACTATTAACACTAAGAAGTGTTTATTCCCTCTGTCAGACTCGTAATTCTGTTAATAATTCTAAGTATATTCTTTCAAGATTGATTTGGCACAGGATAGGCTCCTAAACTGACAGGTGTCTTAGTGTATCCCTTGTTTTCATGACACGTGTTACAATTAGTTATGTGCTTTTTTATATCTGTAAGCATTGTAGGCCAGTAAAATAGTGATTTGGCTTTCTGTGACATAGGAGGGAACCCTGGATGACGGAATGCAACCAGTTTTATGACGATTGGTATGAAAGAGATTATTATTACTACCTGGTCGTTAGTCATCTGCTGTGTTCTTCGGGTTTTCCTCGTCACAGACCTACACTTACAAATGTACCGCCAACATGCTTTGGGAGCACATTAGAAGAAAAGGCGACAATTTATGGTATATGCAGACGGCTCCAAAATAATGTTGGAGTAGGAGCATCTGCATATTCGAAAAATATGTTAATAATAAAAAGCCTACTTTAATATCATCAGTATTTTACTACTGAAGTCACAGCCGTACAGATGGCTCTTGATATGATATCTGAGGCCAAAAGCAAGTGTCTCTGTTATTTTCAGTGACTCACGTAGCGCTATAGATTCTATAAGGCAGTATAAATCAGTAAACCAAATAGTGCAGGATATACAAATGAAAAATTAATCAAACTCCTCCAAATAGGATTATCAATGGAAATATGTTGGATTCCAGCACACGTGGGAATAAAAGGAAATGAAAATGCAGACTCAGCTGCCAAATTAGCCTGCACTATCCCTCCAACAATTACACATGCCCCAGTGTCAGACTGGATAGCACCTGTTAAACCATTGATTTACCAGGATTGGAAAAGAGAATGGGCCTCAGTGCTAACAACAAATAAACTTAAAAACATAAAAACTGAAGTATATGCATGGAGAACATCCTCACAGTTGGAAAGATCAAGAGAGGTAATCCTAGCAAGGCTCCGTATAGAACACACAAAATTCTAGCATAGTCACTTAATGTCAACACCACATGCTGACCCATTAAAGTGTAACAGATGTCAAACACCCATGACAGTACAGCATTTGCTTGTTGATGCCCAAATTGGACCCAGCAAAGATCTATTCATCTGCGGAATTCAAAAATGAAGTATTCTTGCTGAAAGCAAAGATTTTCCTATTAATAACATCATAAATTTTTAAACAAGACAGGTTTCTCAAATAAAGTCTAATTTTTTTTTATTTATATAAATTTTTTTTTATTTTATTTTATTTATTTATTTATTTTTTTATTTTTTATTTATTTGTTTTATTTATTTTTATTTATTTATTTATTTTTTTCTCAGGATTAATCCCTGAGAACCAGCCTGAGAAGAGTCTATTCGAGTCTCAGAGCTCTGAAAAAACTAAGCCCTACTAATAATAATAAAATGATGTTGGTGCTCTCATAGAACCCAGAAGACAGCTGGGGGTTTTTGAGGCTAGAACGTTTTGGATTCAATCCCTGGACTCTGTTTATAACAAAGAACAGAATCTTTCTTGGTTGATGTAGAGTGGCAACTCCAGTTGTGTCCACCATAACCTGGTAACTATGCAAATTACAATCAAGATATAAATATAAATTATGATAACAGTAGTATTACTGGTCAATTATTAAATAATTAAATTTTAATATTTGCAGTTTAGTTAGTAGGAGTTTTATTATTAATTTCAAGAAGAATGTAGTAATATGTGATGTCATTACCAATAATGCCATCATCATTAGTAACATAAATGTCCATCTATTTGAATGTCTACAGCTTGAGTAGGTGTAACCAAGAGAGTTGCTTGTGAGAAATGCAGAAATTGTCAACCAAAACTGGAGAATCATACCAGTTATGAAAACTGGCTCCTTGAGATATGTAGTAGGTACTTACTTCTGCAGTTTACTTGTAGGTCGTAGGTTAGAGATGTTTCATTGCAATCTCAGTCATAAAGTTTCTGTAGAACAACAGGTAAAAAGAGTTGAATTCTTCGACGTGAATTTATTTTGGTGTTTTATTGATCAGAGATGGAATAATTGGTTGGGTTGATCTTGGTGACTGAATAATGTTGATTAAGTCATTCAGACTAGGACTCTCTGACTGGCTTTTAGGAGGATGTGGTCAGTGTGCATAAAGAAATTTCCTATGGGCTCATAGGATGCTGATCCTGTGTCTTTATTCTTGGAGTTTTCTTTGGACTGAGAGTGCCAGTGTTGATGGCAATGTAAGGTGAGGAGAGGTAATGGGAGGTGAGGTCACAGGAGTGAGGTAAGGTGAGGAGAGGCAGGGTGAGGTCACGGGAGGTGAGGTAACAGGAGGCGAGGTAGGGAAAGGTGAGGAGAGGTCACAGGAGATTTTGCAATAAAAGCAGGAAATCTCAAAGTTGCTTTTCCTGAATCCAGAGTTTGGCCAAACAAAGTCTTGGAAACTTGGCAGAAAGTTCAAAGAAAGAAAACACTAAATCATATCTAAGAAGTCAATCAACATACGATCTACTGCCCTTAATTGATTCCTATATAATTCAGTATTCGTAAATATATAACATTAAAAATGTTAAAATATCCTTGGGAGATTTTGTCGAGTCTTCTTCTACAATTTTTCCAAGACGTCATTGAATGGTAAACTGGACTAAAATATTTAGCACTGAATTCGTCGTCATATTGGAGATAAAGTAGTACTCAATATAAATATATGAACCCACATCTCTAAGCATATCAAAGTGTCCAGGCTATTACACCATTTATTTAAAAGACTGACCTCAAATAGTGATGTTTAAACTAACTAGCAGCATCTTGTAACTATACAGAATATCATCTATGATTTAAAGAAGGTCTCACTTGTAAAATATTTCTCCGTTTGATATACAAGATAGATTATGGAAATCATAAAGACCCATTACCTATCAAGGATGATTAGTGGAAATTACCATAATCCTTGATTAACTATGTGTGAAAATAGGCAGTGGTAGTTTTTACAAATCACAACTCAAACCCTTTTGTTACATAAGATTAAAACTTAAATCTTTTAATCTAATACATATTAAATATTATATAAAAATTAATCTCACTGTCCTATTTATACTTTATACTCGTTTACCTCAAAAACATCTGTCTGCTATGTGTCGTCCACTGAGAATAATAAAAAAAAAAAAGACTGTTGTTTTTAGGCTTAAAAGTCTATAAAATACTGTACATTTTTTATTTTTAAAGGATCTTTATATAGAAGATAATATAAACGCTAACTTCAAATGAATAGTAATGTATCTTCGGTAAAAAAAAAAATGGTTTTCTAGGCTTCTTGATCACACTGTTCTGGTAACAGACAGTGGACGAATTTCCGACGGAATGAGAACGACAGTAATTCTGTCAAAACCTGATTGATGGCAAAGTGGAATCAAGTTGGAGGAATGAAGTGTGAGGAGAGAGAGCAGTTGGAAGACTAGAACGAATCGGGAGGCATCAGATGAACTGGGAAAACCCGCCTTCAAAGACGCCAATGGAAACATAGAGAGAGATTGATGATGCTCATTTCGTTTCTTTATCTAACCTTTCTTCTGTCTGGCTTCTTTTCTTCATCTTTTAATTAATACAGAATCATACCTCATGGTCTTCATTAATCTATGCAGATTATTGGAAGCGAGTCATTTGTCCTTCCATTTAACTTATTTTCAGCTCGAAATAAGGAGAAAATACGCCTTCAAATATGTTCATTGAAATAGCTCATTTCGCTTTATTTGGTTAACCTTAAAACGGACCATTTTCAGCTTTTAATTACAGTAAGATTGTTCCTTAATAATTTATGTAGAGTCTAGAATCATAAGTTCCTTCAAGTAGTAACACTTTTTAACTCTGAAATACAGAAACTATTGTCAAAAGGAGAGAGAGAGAGAGAGAGAGAGAGAGAGAGAGAGAGAGAGAGAGAGAGAGGATATTCCTGACCCAGTACACAAATGAGTTTCAGGTCCTACGACAATTTTAACTTTATACATAAATTTAGACACATTCAACTGTCCTGTCACAGGCCAAACGTTTTAATTCTAATGTTCCTGTTAATATCAACGATACTAGTTGAAGGTCAAGTATGCCAGAGTCTGAGGGAAGACTACAGGAAGTCCAGGAACCAACAGGCGATGGGAGAAACAGTACTTTTGTCCACTGTGTGGGTTTAAATGAAGGGTAGCAACGATTTTGTTGCCGCAGAACCACCATGTGTACGTCAGTTAGTATGTAGTCATCTTACGAGGATTTTAGTCACAAATTGCGCAAACGACATTAAAACCCAACAGAAAAACTTCTCTATAAATTGCCTACTTTAGTTAGGCCCTCCGTTCCATTTGACTGAACAGAGGGCCATAATTAAATTTCCAAACAGCTTTGTTCACGAAGACCAACTAGACCGGTGACACTAGCGATTAAATGAAAGTTAAGACAGTGAAACTAAAGTCTCCTCAATATTTAGTTCTTCAGTAAATTAGCCTGTCAATATCCACTATAGCAATTACATTTACCACCTACAATGTTCATTCATTACTGAAGTTCAGAAACAAAACAACAAGGGCTGCCTTTGTCACCCGTATGGCAAGGGATAATAAGTAGCTTTAAATGTTATAAATGTAATAACCCCAAGAACTTAAAATCAGCTTGGTTTCATATTGACATTCGGATCAGGTCTGCAGAGGTCTAAAGTATTTGTGGCTTATTACTGCATATCAAGTCTGCTGTCAATATGCCTTCAATCATACCTTCAGCCATTTGGGATAATAGTAGGCACTTGGACTAGGCATTGGTAACTTCCTCCTCAACTCAAGTGTCATGATAATAGTTTAGATATTTTTTCCCATACTTCATTATGCAGAAACCATGCAAGCATCAAGATAAACTCAGTCTTCGAGAGATCTTCTGGTAAAAGAAGTCTGTCTCTGATGAACTGATCGTAGTACAGAGACTGTGTGATCGGTTGCCAGACTTCTGGGCTTTTTCGAATGAAGGAAGATACGTAACCTCACACAAAATGAAGTTGGGATGAATCCGAGAGTTAAGAGACAGTAAAGCAAATATAAGCAGAGGGTTTGTCTTATTGTCAGGGACCTCCCATTGCTAGAGAAAATGGTGGTTGCTTCTATACTCTATAAAGGTAAATAGAATGGTTGCTCCATTGCAAAACTTACCTGCATCGGTCATCAGTTCCAGTATGTGCCGGTTGGATCAACTCTCTGCCCCGAAGCAGAAGGATGAAGGAGCAGAGAAGAGAAGCCAGTCACTCCCTCATTCATTCTCCCATCTCCCCAACTGCACATCTAAGCAAGATGCAACCTTGTTCCGATAAAAGAGCCAAGTTAGCTACACAATTTGTTGAGCAGCGACCACAGGTCCAAAGGAGTAGTCAGCACAGTCATTTCTTTTAGAGGTTAACTGCTAGCTACAGAAACAGTTAGACTTGCAGTTTGAATTAAGAGGTAGCTGCCTAGTAAGGTAGTCAAGTTTAAACTTCTCCCTCATAGTAGGATGTGTTTGTTGGTTTTGTAATATTCTGTTTTTATTCAGACTTTTTAAACTGATTCACTTTATCAAAGAAAATAAGCCTGCAAAGTGAATAGTATAGTCATCTATACAGTTCGCCAAAGGGGCAGCTGTAATGTGAATGAAGTTGGTGCATTGGGACCAAAAGGAAAGACGCACTTCAATTGGGAAGAGGTGCACTGGGACCAGATACTCGGTGCATTCAGACCACATCATGGTGCATTCATTCACTTTTGGCAGTGTAGAATATTATTCTGATATTATTCAAGTTTTCATGGGGTCAAAAGAAATTTTGTTATTTATGTATAACCAATTTTTATTATTTATCAATATTTTCAGTTTATACAAGAAAAAAAAGAGGTTTAATCTAATCAGAATAACACATTACTTGAGTCATTTACATAACTAGTCTAGTCTCAACACTTCAGACTGGGTAACCTAAAACAAAATACTAAACATTCCACTGTAGTATTTAGTGAGCTAATACAAGGCATTATGATTTACTTACAAATGCTGCAGCACATTCTTTGTAGAAGATTAAAACCAGGATCATATAAAAAATAATCAAATAAACTGCATCTAAATTTCATTGAAGTTTAATGAAGGTATCAATCCCTTCTATTTCCACTAAGAATAAGATTTCATTGAAACATTCAAGCTTACAACTACATATACAAGTGCATCAATGCACAATGCTGAATAAAAAAAGGAAGAAAACCAAGTCAGCCAAAGACAATATTAATTCTTTATTTGGAAATAATACAAAAAATACACAGGAACAAGAAAAGTGGAGAAGGCAAAGGAAAGTTTCTTTACCTAGCACTGTACAGTGTTCATTGAAAACAATTGTAAGAAAAAAACAGTCATTTATTTTACCTTTGCATAAAGGTTACACAACCATTTTGCATCACATTCACTTTGGCCAAAATACTCTGGCTCTGCCTTGACTTCTAATAAAGACTCTGCAAATGAAGAGCCTTCATCTGCATTTTCAGTGAGACCCTCCTCCAGATTCTCCTTCTCTTCTTTGAGTAACAGCAATGATGATGGTCATGGACTGGATCATAAAAATACGAATATGGTTTTTCTTTTTATCGTCCCTTAGGTTGCTGTTGCCTTTTTTTCTATAGATTTTGCAGACAAGTTCACAAAAATTATCCCCCCATCAAGTGCAACTTACTTTTGGGTGCAAAACATTAACAAATCTGTCAGTGCAACTGAACATCCTCTCTGATGAGTGATATTGCTTGTGCATCTTGACACCTGAAAAACAGTCTGGCATTCAGAACCAATGACTGTGATTTGCAGAATACAAGACAAAAGTACAACATGCAGCGTAATGGAACAATATCTATCTCCCTTGAGTGCTCAGATATGTTATGATTCTACAAGAGAAAAACTGTTTTATTGTGTGGAAGAATAACGTCTTTCTTTTGAGTTAACACATTCATTCTAAGATGAACCTAATGAAAAAACCTAATGAAAAAAAAGACCTTTTGAAAACCAAATGCAGATACAGGATATGACTTCTTTCTAGCATGAGTCTTCACACACCTTTTGAGACACCTTCATTCAAAAGAGACGCAGGAGTCAAGTTAAATAAAATCATGTAATAAAAACTACTTGAACAGAGATCAAGTAAACAGTTTCTGTCTAGTGTGAATTCTCTTGTCTTTTGAGAGGACTTGGTTGAGAAAAACTTCTTTGACATATAGAGCAACTGCATGGTTTCTCTCTGGCTTACTATGTTGTTCGTGATTTTCAGTTTATATCAGGGGTGCAACGGGCCCCAGCCTGGGGTCTATGGTTGCACCTCTATATTCCACTAGCCTTATATCCAAGGGCTCATTTCGTTTACCATTGCTTTGAGGGCAGAAATCTGCACCTCATTCATACTGGGCAACTTCGTATACCCTGGAGATATTTTCTCAGATTTTTCTTTATAAGCCCTGTTGCTCTTACCACTAAAGGTATTTTTTTCTATTTCCTTCAGTTTCCACGTGCTTTTCAGGTCATTCTTCCGGTCTTGGTATTTTGTTATTTATGCCGTTCAGCTCTATTGAGGCCACAGTCACTGGTTACTCACATCTTTGCTGTTTATTCCAGATCACAATATCAGGTCTCATAGTACCTCCTTCTATATATCTTCCTGTTGGCATTTCCTTGTCATAAAAGATGGTAAAGCCCTATTGGAGGTGATTGGATCTGGTTCATGCTCCCACAATTTTCCTTTCACTTCATTCTGTATTCTTTATATATTTTCTAATATATATTTACAGATCTTGTTTTGGTTGGCTTGTGTAGTGACCATCTGCAAGCAGGGTCTTGTAGGCTGATATCAGATGACTAACACTCTCAACCACTGCATGACAAAACATACACTGGTCAATTGCTGATATGCCTGGCATTTTCTTGAAGCCGTTTGTCAGGAGGCCTTGGTCTTGGGCTCCTATTATCAGTCTCTCCATCATAACCTAGATCTCCATTTCCTATCCATCTAAGTGACTCTTCTTTGTCAATGTAACTTTTCCAATTCTTCTTGAAATTTTTCTGTCCTTCCATGGTCTTTCTACCTTTCCATTTTAAGTCTCTCTTCTCTGTCACTGTATTTCTGCTTAGTTTTTGTGGCTATTGTTGCTGTTGGTCTGGTTGGTATCCTCTGTGTCTTTTATCAGATCTGCAAAGTTCTTAGCCTGTTTTGTAATTGATGGTAGTTGGCTCAGGGCTTCATTATGGTGTTGGGCAACCTTTTTGATGTTTTCGTCCTCAGCACTTTTCATGTACTGTCCTATACTTACTAATGGTGCTCTGTAGGCCTGGTTGATCTCAGTCAGGCCTAATCCACCTTCTCTGTGAAGGAAATATATTCTGTCCATACACTGGTGTCTGTATGTGACTTAATGTAGGGTGAGAATCTTTTAGTATCCATCCTCTCTAACTCACCTTGTGGCCAGTCTACAATGCCAAAACCATATGTCACCAATGGTATCGCCAGCTGGTTTATGGCAGTGATCTTGTTATTTGGTGTTAATTCTTTAAGTGGCTGGTGTATTCTTTCTTTACCTTTTCTCTCACTTTCTTGTGCTCTATACCAGTGTTTTCTTCTATTCCCAAGTACTTACATGCAGACTCCTCCACCAGGTCTTCAACAAATATGCCTTCCCCTACCTTTATACCTTCTGATGTTACTCTCTTCCCTCTCTTATTGTACTCTTGGCACACTTGTCCAACCCAAATTCCATGCAGATGTCATTTGAGAATTGGTAGACTGTCCTAACTAATTCTTCCAGTTTTTCTTCTGAATTTGCAAACAACTTCAGGTGATCCATGAAGAGCAGGTGGTTCACTCTTTCATTCTCCTTTCTGCTTCTGCTTTTGCTTAGGTTATAGCCAGTGTTAGTGTTGTTCAAGATTTTACTAAGCAGATCTATAGTCAAGCAGAATAGAAGTCGTGAAAGGCTGTCACCCTGGAATATTCCTCTTTGTATCTTTATGTCTAGAATTACTATCTGGCCCTCCTTCCTGGTAAGCTTAAGTTTAACAAAGAACAGGGCAGCGAGAATACTGGAGATCATTTCTTCTTTTTATTCACACCAAAGTTTCGGGAATCCTTTCCCCTTAGACAGAGAGTGGTCTTCCACTTACTCATCTGTGCTGCCAAGAAAGTTCTTATTTCCTCATTGATGTTGTCTGTCTAAT
Organism: Macrobrachium nipponense; assembly: GCF_015104395.2. NCBI lineage: Eukaryota > Metazoa > Arthropoda > Malacostraca > Decapoda > Palaemonidae > Macrobrachium > Macrobrachium nipponense. The sequence goes on from NC_087222.1 coordinate 21,183,535, forward strand.
TCCATACATTTGAATACCCCGGTGCATGGCACGGTGTCAAATGCCTTCTCGTAATCTATCCAAGCCATATTAAGATTCCTTTGTCTTTTCTTACAATCTAATATTGTTTTGTTTTTTAGCAGTTGATCTTTAGTACCTAGTTTGTTTCTTGTGCATCCCTTTCGTTCTTTTTCCATATATTTGCCTTGATCTAGATGTTCACAGATCTCGTCTGCTATGACTCCTGTGAGCCATTTGTAGGTTGTTGGAAGGCAGCAGATGGCCCTATATTTGTTAGGGAGCTCAGTTTCTGAGCATTTAGGGAGAAGGTTGGTATTTCTTGTTGTGAGCCACTCTGGTGATTCTTCTTCTCCTCTTACTATTCTTGAAAAAGCTTTTGCATAGATGTGGTGTAGTGCTGTGATCTTTTTTAGCCAGAAGTTTGGGGTCTTGTCTATTACAATTATCTTGAAATTATTATATTCTTTTATTTTCTTTGTTAGTTTTTCGATGGCGAACATTATTGGTGGCATTTGCTGTTTCTGGCTGTTCTTCTGCCTAAAGGTGTCAATCCATGAATTCTCTTTGTGTTGTCTACGGTCTTCAAACAGTGGCTTCCAAAATCTCTCTAGGTCTTCCTTGCTCGGTGGTGTTTGTACCTCCACTTTCTTTCGTAATCTTCCCATACACAATCTTTGGATTTTCACCAAACTGCCTATTTATCTGTTTTACTTTTATCTTCT
>NC_087222.1:21184756-21212460 GCF_015104395.2 Macrobrachium nipponense
CACATACCTTCCAAGACTGTCATCAGTGTTGCTGGTCATAATAGCTACTCATGTATTGTATCAACAATAACAATCAGTGAAACTGATTTGGAAACTTTCATCTCTCTTCAAATTACTACTCAATTCACCCTTACTATTTTTTCTTTTTATTATCTACCACATTTGTGGATAATATGGTGTTATGTATAGCTGGATCATATATAATTAAGCATTTGCTGTGTACTGTACCCTTCCTACTGTTACCCCACTAAACTCTTATGCTGGTCTCTTGCATTTTCTATTCTCGGCCTTTGATTTGTTAATAAGATATGTTCAAGCTAAGAAGGTTTACAGATGTGAGGTGGTGGGCGTCAATATTAACGGCTAATCTATTGTTGCATTGTTGCCTCAGGAATGTTTTTTTGATGCTGTGTCTGGACAATGTTTGGTTAGATTGTATTAATGTTTGGATAAAACTATCAAATGCACACTTTGTTAATTGCCCTGAGACCTTTATGGGAACCTGAATTGAATTTGATTTATTATTTTGTTGCTTCAGTTCTGACATTATGTTTCCTAACTCTGTGTTGCATTGTTTGATTTCAGATTCTCCCTCAGAAGAACCTTCCTTCCTTCGTCAGTTTTGATTAGCTTCAGAATTTTGGGAAATGCATGTTGTTTAATGGTACTACATGGAACATTACCACTAGCAACTCTAAAGCATATGAGACAACAGTGAATTACTGTATGCGTATTTAACAAATTTAAACAACAAGTAAAATTTGTGTTGAATATTAGATTCATACATCAGCAGTGAAATCTGTTTGTAGTCCTTCAAGATTTTGTACTTAACTTTTTAGCAGATTTATTCAGTAATTATTTGTAAACAATTTTATGTTAAGAGTTGTGAATTGAACACATTGTCATTACAGAACAGGACAGGACATAAGGCTAAAATGAATCCAAAACATTCTTTAGAATTTCCTTTGAAAAGTGAAACTGAAGGTGCATTATCACTACCTTCCATAAATCAAGAAAACGTCAACATGGCTGTCTATAGTGGAACCAGTGATGGAGACTTTTTGTCTCTGGATCCATTGATGGACATCAAAATAGAGCCAGAGGAATTCTGTGAGTCTAATGAAGATGATGAATATTCATATGAAATGAATTTAATAGTGAATGAAAAACATCCACAAACTTGCAAAAAGGAAGTAAAACAAGAAAGAAGGGTCCGTGACAATGGAGGGAAGCCTTTCATATCGAATGACTGTGAGAAAGCAATTTACAAGAAAGTTAATCTTACAAATAATATCACAAATCCTACCAGAGAGAAATTCATATGCAATGACTGTGGGAAAGCATTTTCCTTGAAACGTAATCTTATAGCTCATATGAAAATCCATACTGGAAAGAAGCCATTTAAGTGCAAGGAATGTAGGAAAGCATTTTCCCATAAACTAAGTCTTAAAGTTCATATGAGATTACATACTGGAGAAAAACCATTCATTTGCAAGGAATGTGGGAAAGCATTTTCCCAGAAACAAAGTCTTAAAGTTCATATGATATTACATACTGGAGAAAAGCCATTCATTTGCAAGGAATGTGGGAAAACATTTTCCCATAAACTAAGTCTTAAAGTTCATATGAGATTACATACTGGAGAAAAACCATTCATTTGCAAGGAATGTGGGAAAGCATTTTCCATAAACTAAGTCTTAAGTTCATATGAGATTTATACTGGAGAATAGCCATTCATTTGCAAGGAATGTGGGAAAGCATTTTCCCATAAACAAAGTCTTAAGTTCATAGGAGATACACTACTGGGAGAAAAGCCATTCATTTGCAAGGAATGTGGATAAAGCATTTTCCCAGACACATCTTACAATTCATATGAGAACAACACTGGAGAGAAGCCATTCATTTGCAAGGAATGTGATAAATCATTTTCCCATAAACTAAGTCTTAAAGTTCATATGAGATTACATACTGGAGAAAAACCATTCATGTGCAAGGAATGTGGGAAAGCATTTTCCCAGAAATCACATCTTACACATCATATGAGATTGCATACTGGAGAGGAAAAAGAAACGAAGGAAAATAAAGAATAATACAGAATAGGGGATGAACAATTGAGTGGAAAATTGGCACTAGTAAAGGCCCTAGCTGCACAAATGAGAAACAAATAACAGGAGATAAAAGCAAAACAGATAAATAGACAGTTTGGTAAAAATGCAAAGATTGTTTATAGAAACATGAAAGAAACAGTGGAGGTACGAACACCACCGAGCAAGGAAGACCTAGAGAGATTTTGAAAGCCACTGTTTGAAGACCCTAGACAACACCAAGAGATTTCATGGATTGACACCATTAGGCAGAACAGCCAGAAACAGCAAATGCCACCAGTAAGCTTCATCACAGAAAAAGTAACAAAACTAAAAGAATATATCCATTTCAAGACCCCAAGAATAGGCAAGATCTAAAATTTCTGGCTTAAAAAGATCACAGCACTACACCACACATAAGTGCAAGCCTTTTCAAGAATAGTGAAAGGAGAAGAATCACCAGAGTGGCTCACAACAGGAAGAACCAATCTTCTCCCTAAGAGCTCTGAGACTGAGCTCCCTAACAAATATAGGGTAATCTGCCGTCTATGAACAACCTACAAATGGGTCACAGGAGTCATAGCAGACGGGATATATGAAATACAAGAAAATGAGAGAAAAGACAGAGAAAGAATACATCAAGTGCTGAAAGAAGATACGTAAGTCAGAATTAACATAAAAAAACAAGATCATGCCATAAACCAGCTGGTAATACCATTGGTGACATATGGTTTTGGCATTGTAGACTGGCCACAAGGAGAGTTAGACAGGATGGATATTAAAACCAGGAAGATTCTCACCCTACACAACCAGGCCTACAGAGCAACAATAGTAAGTATAGGGCAGTACTTGAAAGGCTCTGAGGACGAAAACATCAAAAAGGTTGCCCAACCCCATAATGGAGCCCTGAGCCAACTAACATCAATAACAAAACAGGCTAAGAACTTTGCAGGAGATCTGATAGAAGACCGAGGGTACTGAACAGACTCCAGCAAAAACGATAGCCAGGAAGACCAAGCAGAAATACAGTCACAGAGAGGAGAAACTTAGAATGGAAAGGTAGAAAGACAATGGAAGAGCAGGAAGATTTCAAGAAATGAAAAAAGTTTCATAGACAACAAAGAGTCACTCAGCTGTATAAGAAATGGAGATCTAGGTTATGATGGAGAAAGACTGATAATAGGAGCACAAGATCAAGGCTTCCTAACAAAGAGCTTCAAGAAAATGCCAAGCATATCAGCAAATGATCCATGTAGGATTTTTCAAGCAGTGATTGAGTGTTAGACATCTGATATCAGCCTGCAAGACTGCTTGCAGATGGTCACTACACAGCCCACCACAACAAAATGTGTAAAGTATACAGATTTGAAGTAAAAGAAAAAGTATAGGAGCATGAACCAGATCCAGTCACCTCCAATAAGGCTGTTGCCATCTTTTATGACAAGGAAATTCCAACAGGAAGATTTATATAGAAGGAGGTACTATGAGACCTGATGTTGTGATCTGGAACAAGGAATAAACATGAAAGATTATAAATGTGACAGTACCCGGTGACTTTGGCCTCAATAGAGCTGAAAGGCCTAAAATAGCAAAATACCAAGACCTGAAGAATGACCTGAAAAGCACATGGGAACTGAAGGAAACAGAAAAAAATACCTTTGGTGGTAGAAGCAATAGGAATTATAAAGAAAAATCTGAGAAAATATCTTCAAGGTATACGAAATTACCCAGTATAAATGAGGTGTAAATTGCTGCCCTCAAAGCAATGGTAAACACCGAGAAACTAGCCCAGCCATAGACCCCAGGCTGGGGTCCATTGCACCCCTGATATAAATTAAAAATTAAGAATAACATAAGCGAAGGAGTAACCATATAGTTGCTCTTTATGTCAAAGAAGTTTTTCTCAAACAAGTCCTCTCAAAAGACAAGATAATTCACACTAGACAGAAGCTGTGTTCTTGATCTTTGTCCAAGTAGTTTTATTACATGATTTTATTTAACTTGACTTCTGCGTCTGTTTTGAATGAAGGTGTCTCAACAGGTATATGAAAACTTTTTTTATTAGGGTTTTTCATTAGGTTCATCTTAGAATGAATGTGTTAACTCAGTAGAAAGACGATGTTGAAACAGTTTTTCTCTTGTAGACTCATAACATATGTGAGCACTCATGGAGGATAGATATTATTCTTTTACACTGCATGTTGTACTTTTGTCTTCTATTCTGCAAATCATAGTCATTGGTTCTGAATGCCAGACTGTTTTTCAGGTGTCAAAATGCCCAAGCAAAGTCACTCATAAGCGAGGATGTTCAGTTGTACTGACAGATTTGTTAACCCTCTTACGCCGATTGGACGTATTAAACGTCGAGTCAAAATGTCTCCCGTATGCCGATTGGACGTATCATACGTCGGCTCAAAAAAGTTTTTTTAAAAATTCGCGGAAAAATACTTATAGGCCTACCAGCCGAAAACTTTTGTATCACGCGCCTTGGGGGATGCTGGGAGTTCACGGATCAAGGCGTTGTTTTGTTTACAATCGCTACGCAGGCGCGCAAGCGCGAATTTCTTTCTTATCGCACTAAAAAGTATCAGTGCACATCTCGGAAATTATTTCGTCACTTTGACATAATTATTGCACCATTTTAAATTATCCTTTACATGAAGTATTATATATGAAAATGTGCGCAATTTCATGCACAATACAACTAAAAATACTCATGATTGTAGCTTTTATCAATTTTGAAATATTTTCATATAAATAACGATAAGTGCAAAAATTTCAACCTTCGGTCAACTTTGACTCTACAGAAATGGTCGAGAAAACGCAATTGTAGCTAAAATTCTTATATTATAGTAATATTCAATCATTTGCCTTCATTTTGCAACAAATTGGACGTCTCTAGCACAATATTTCGATTTATGGTGAATTTATGAAAAAACTTTTTCCTTACGTTCGTGCGATAACTCTTCCGATAAATTTTTTCGTGCGATTGTCCTAATGTTTGCACCCTTTTAAATTTGCCGTTACATAAAGTTCTATATATGGAAATGTGCGCAATTTCATGCACAATACAACAAAAGACAACCCATGGTTGTAGCTTTTATCAGTTTTGAAATATTTTCATATAAATAACGTTGTGCAAAAATTTCAACTTTCGGTCAGCTTTGACTCTACCGAAATGGTCGGGGAAGAAAAACGAAAAACCATTTGTAAAGCTAAAACTCTTATATTCTAGTAATATTCAATCATTTACCTTCATTTTGCAACGACTTGGAAGTCTCTAGCACAATATTTTGATTTATGGTGAATTTATGAAAAAAAAAAAAAATTACGTTCGCGCGGTAACTCTTCCGAAAAAATCAGAATTTTTTTGTGCGATTGTCGAAATGTTTGCACCATTTAAAATTAGCTGTTTCATAAAGTTTTATATATGAAAATGTGCGCAATTTCATGTAGAATACAACTAAAAATGATTGAAGGTTGTAGCTTTTCTCTGTTTTTTCGAAATATTTGCATATAAATCACGATAAAATAGAAAAAAAACCACGTTCGGTCAAATTTGACTCTACCGAAATAGTTGAAAACGCAATTGTAAGCTAAAACTCTTACGGCCTAGTAATATTCCGTCATGTTTCTTCATTTTGAAACAAATTTGAAGTCTCTAAAACAATATTGTGATTTATGGTGAATTTTTGAAAAATATATTTACCTTCACTCCGCGCGCCGATTCGCGGCCGCAAGTCTCCGAAATACGTACATGGCATTATCCTAATATTTGCTCCTTTTCATATTAGCCTTTTTATAGAGTTTCATATATCAAAATGTGCGCAAATTCATGAAGAATACAATAAAAAATAATTGAAGGTTGTAGCTTTTTCCATCTTCGAAATATGTGATATGAAAAAATATATATATTAAAATTTCGACATTCGGTCAAATTTAACTCGTCCGAATGGTCGAAATCTGCAATTCTAATCTAAAACCTCTACAGTATCGTAATATTCAATCATTTGTCTTAATTTCGAAACAAATTGGAAGTCTCTAGAACTTATTTAGAATTACGGTGAATTTTTGAAAAAATATTTTTTTGCGTCCGCGCGTTACGAATTCGTACATCATTTTGTGATAATATTTTTCCGGTGTTACTTTTATTGTTTTACAATGTATTATATATCAAAATGATCGCAATTTAGTGTACAATACAACGCAAAAAAAAGTAACTGGTTAGCTTTGACCGTTTTCTGCACAGCGTGATTTGAATACAATTATGTATGAATTTTTTTTTTTTCGCTACCATATATCGCATTATTTACATATGATAATGATATTATTTTTCATTTCTGATGGTTGCATTCTAAACTTCAGGCAATGACAAAAAAAGGAGCCAAAAATGAACTCTTAATCTTCAAAAGTACGCGCGCTGTAATTTTTGAAAAAATTATTTTTTCCACTTCCGCGCTCACTCCAAACCAGGCCCGGCATACGGGAGACGTTTTGATTTTTAGGGCTCCGGCTTAAGAGGGTTAATGTTTTGCACCCCAAAGTAAGTTGCACTTGATGTGGAGATAATTATTGTGAACTTGTCTGCAAAATCTATAGAAAAAAAGAAAAGCCATATTTATATTTTTATGATCCAAATCATGACCATCATCATTGCTGTTACTCAAAGAAGAGAAGGAGAATCTGGAGGAGGGTCTCACTGAAAATGCAGATGAAGGCTCTTCATTTGCAGTGTCTCTATTAGAAGTCAAGGCAGAGCCAAAGTATTTTGGCCAGAGTGAATTTGATGCAAAATGGTTGTGTAACCTTTATGCAAAGGTAAAATAAATGACTTTGTTTTTTTCTTAAAATTGTTCTCAATGATCACTATACAGTGCTAGGTTAAGAATTTCCCTTTGCCTTCTCCACTTTTCTTGTTCCTGTGTATGCTTGAATATTTCCATGAAATGTTATTCTTAGTGGTAAATAGAAAGGATTGATATCTTCATTAAACTTCAATGAAATTTAGGTGCAGTTTTATTTGATTATTTTAAATATTTTCTTGGTTTTAATTTTCTACAAAGAATGTGCTCACTAAATACAGTGGACTGTTTAATATTTGGTTTTAGATTAACCAGTCTGAAGTGTTGAAAAGACTAGACTAGTTATGTAAATGACTAAAGTATTGTGTTATTCTGATTAAATTAAACCTCTTTTTTTATTTTATTTCATTGTATAAACTTTGAAAATATGAAAATATTGATAGATAAGAAAAATTTTGTATACATAAATAAGATTTTTCATTTGACCCTGTTAAAACTTAAATAATATCAGAATAATATTCTACACTGCCAAACGTGAATGAATGCACCATGATGTGGTCTGAATGCACCGAGTATCTGGTCCCAGTGCACCTCTTCCCAATTGAAGTGCGTCTTTCCTTGTGGTCCCAATGCACCAACTTCATTCACATAACAGCTGCCCTTTGGCAAACTTTATAGGTGACTATACTATTCACTTTGCAGGATTATTTTCTTTGATAAGGTGAATCAGTTTAAAAAGTCTGAATAAAAACAGAATATTACAAACACATCCTGCTATGAGGGAGAAGTTTAAAATGTGACTATCTCACTAGGTAGCTACCTCTTAATTCAAACTGCAAATCTAACTGTTTCTGCAGCTGGTGGTTAATCTCCAATAGAAATGACTGTGCTAACTTCTCATTTGGATCTGTGGTGGCTGCTCAACAAATTGTGTAGCTAACCCGGTTGTGGAGATGGGAGAATGAATGTGATAGTGACTGGGTTCTCTGCCTCTCCGCCCCTTCAGCTTTCTCCTCCTTCGAGCGAGAGTGGATCCAGCCGTCACATGCTGGAACTGTCGACCAATGCAGGGAAGTTTTGCAATGGTGCAACCATTCTATTTATCTTTATAGAGTATAGAAGCAACTGCCCCTTTCTCTAGCAAGGGGAGGTCCCTGACAATAAGACAAACCCACTGCTTATATTTGCCTTGCTGTCTTTTAACTCTCAGATTCATTCCCAGCATGATTTTGTGTGGGGTTACGTCTCTTCCCTCATTCGAAAAAGCCGAGAAGTCTGGCGGCTGATCATACAGTCTCTGTATTACTCCGATCAATTCATCAGAGGCAGACTTCTTCTTTTACCTGAAGATCTCTCGAAGACTGAGTTTATCTTGATGCTTGATGGGAAGAAATATATAAAATATATAAACTATTATCTTGACACTTGAGTTGAGGAGGAAGTTATCAATGCCTAGTCCAAGTACCTACGATTATCTCAAATAGCTGAAGGTATGATTGAAGGCATATTGACAGCAGACTCAATATGCAGTAATAAGCCACAAATAATTCTAGACCTCTGCAGACCTGATCCGAATGTCAATATGAAACCAAGTTGTATCTTGTTAGAGATCTTGTGGTTATTACACTTATAACATTTAAAGCTACTTATTATCCCTTGCCATACAGGTGACAAAGGCAACCCTTGTCACTTTGTTTCAGAACTTCAGTAATGAATGAACGTTGTAGGTGGTAAATATCGCTGGTGGATATTGATATGCTAATTTTCGGAATAACTAAATGTTGAGGCTTTAGTTTTACTGCCCTAACCTTCATTTAACCACTAGTGTCACCGGTCTAGTTGGTCTTCGTGAACAAAGCTGTGTGGAAGGTCAAGCGTTGGAAGAAGGTACCTATGATAAACCCATATTACAGCCCTCTTGTTAAGTTGGATAGAACGGAGGGCCTAACCAAAGTAGGCAATTATTGTAGAGAAGTTTTTTTCTGATGGGTTTCAACATACTTTGCACAATTCAAGATTAAAGTCCTTTTAAGATGACTACGTAATAACTGACATATGCATGGAGTTTCTGCGGCAACAAAACTGTTACTTACTACCTGTCATTAAACTTGCATGATGGACACAATTGTACTGTTTCTCCCGTCGCCTGTTGGTTCCTGGACTTCTTGTAGTCTTCCCACAGGCTCTGGCATACTTGACCTTCAACTAGTATCGTTGATATTAACAGGAACTTAGAATTAAGACGTTTGGCCTGTGACAGGACAGTTGAATGTGTCTAAATTTATTTATAAGGCTAAAATTGTCATAGCACCTGAAATTCATTTGTGTATTGGGTCAGGAATATCTCTCTCTCTCTCTCTCTCTCTTCTCTCTCTCTCTCTCTCTCTCTCTCATTTTGATGATAGTTTCCATATTTCAAAGTTAAAATGTGTTACTACATGAAGGAACTTATGCTTCTAGAATCTACATAAATTATTAATGAAACAATTCTACAGTAATTAAATGCTGAAAATGGCCCATTTGAAGGTTAACCGAATAAAGCAAAATGAGCGGAAACCTGCTATTTCAATTGACATATTTGAAGGCGGATTTTCTCATTATTTCGAGCTGAAAATAAGTTAAATGAAGGTAATGATGCTTCCAATAATCGGCGTACATTAATATACAAATTAAAAGCTGAAGAAAAGAAGCCAGACAGAAGAAAGGTTAGATAAAGAAGCAAAATCATCAATCTCCCTTTATGTTTCCATTGGCGTCTTTGAAGGCGGGTTTTCCTAATTAATTTGATGCCTCCCAGTTCACTCTAGTCTTCTTCCAACTGCTCTCTCTCCTCACACTTCATTCCTCCCACTTCATTGGTCTCCACTTCCACTTCCACTTCGCCGTCAATCAGGTTTCAACAGAATTACTGTCGTTCTCATTCCGTCACAAATTCGTTTGATCAGGAAACCAGAAAACTATTTATTCTACAGAAAATACATTTCTATTCATTTTGAAGTTAGTGTTTATATATATCTTTCATATAGAAATCCTTTAAAAATTAAGAACGTACAGTATTTCATAGACGTTTAAGCATAAGAGCAAGTTTTTTTTTTCTGTTTTTAATTCCCAGCGTACGACACATAGCAGACAGATGTTTTTTAGTTAAACAAGTATAAAATATAAATAGGACAGTGAGATGAATTTTTATATAATATTTAATATGTATTAGATTAAAATATTTAAGCTTTAACTTATTACGTATCAAAAGGGTTTGAGTTATGTGATTTGTAAAAACTGCCATTACTTATTTCCATACATATTTTATTAAGGATTTCCGTAACTTCCGCTAATCACCCTTGACAGGTAATGAGTCTTCATGGTTTCCATAATCTATCTTGTATATCAAATGGAAAAATATTTTATGAATGAGACCCACTTTAAATCATAGATGATATTCTGTATAGTTACAAGATGCTGCTAGTTAGTTAAACATCATTATTTGAGGTCAGTCTTTTAAATAAATGGTGTAATAGCCTGGACACTTTGATATGCTTAGAGATGTGGGTTCATATATTTATATTGAGTACTACTTTATCTCCAATATGACGAATTCAGTGCTAAATATTTTAGTCCAGTTTCCCATTCAATGACGTCTTGGGAAAATTGTAGAAGAAGATTCGACAAAATCTCCCAAGAATATTTTAACATTTTTAATTTTATATTTTTACGAATACTGAATTCTATATGAATTAAGGGCAGTAGATCGTCTGTTGATTGACTTCTTAGTTATGATTTAGTGTTTTTCTTTCTTTGAACTTTCTGCCAAGTTTCCAAGACTCTTTGTTTGGCCAAACTCTGGATTCAGGAAAAACACCTTTGAGATTTCCTGCTTTCATTGCAAAATCTCCTGTGACCTCTCCCACCTTACCTCTCCCTACCTCACCTCCCATGACCTCACCCTGCCTCTCCTCACCTTACCTCACTCCTGTGACCTTACCTCCCATTACCTCTCCTCACCTTACATTACCAACAACACTGGCACTCTCAGTCCACAGAAAACTCCAAGAATAAAGACACAGGATCAGCATCCTATGAGCACATAGGAGATTTCTTTATGCACACTGACCACATCCTTCTAAAAGCCAGTCAGATACTCCTAGTCTGAATGACTTAATCAACATTATTCAGTCACCAAGATCAACCCAACCAATTATTCCATATCTGATCAATAAAACACCAGAATAAATTCACGTCAAAGAATTTGACTCTTTTTACCTGTTGTTTTACAGAAACTTTATGACTGAAATTGCAATGAAACATCTCTAACCTACGACCTACAAGTAAACTGCTGAAGAAAGTACCTACTACATATCTCAAGGAGCCAGTTTTCATAACTGGTATCATTCTCCAGTTTTGGTTGCCAAGTTCTGCATTTCTCACAATCAACTCTCTTGGTTACACTTACTCAAGCTGTAGACATTCAAATAGATGGACATTTATGTTACTAATAATGATGGCATTATTGGTAATGACATCACATATTACTACATTCTTCTTAAAAATAATAATAAAACTTAATTATTTAATTTAATTATTTAATAACTGACCAGTAATACTACTGTTATCATAATTTATATTTATATCTTGATTGTACTTTACATAGTTACCAGGTTATGGTGGACACAACTGGAGTTACCACTCTACATCAACCAAGAAAGATTCTGTTCTTTGTTATAAACAGAGTCCAAGGATTGAATCCTCAAAACACCCAGCTGTCTTCTGGGTTCTATGTGAGCACCAACATCATTTTGGCTTCTATATTATTATTATTATTAATTTTTCCATACCTCTGAGACTCAAGTAGACTCTTCTCAGGGATTAATCCTGAGAAAAAAGTAAATAAATAAATAAACAAATAAATGAAAAAATAAAGAATAAAATAAAATAAAATAAATTTATATAGATAAAAAAAAATTTAGACTTTATTAGAGAAACCTGTCTTATTTAAAAATTTATGATGTTATTAATTGAAAAATCTTTGCTTTCAGCAAGAGTACTTTTTATTTTTGAATTCTGCAGATAAATAGATCTTTGCTGGGTCCAATTTGGGCATCAACAAGCAAATTCTGTACTGTCTGACATCTGTTACACTTTAATGGGTCAGCATGTGGTGTTGACATTAAGTGAACATGCTAGAATTTTGTGTGTCCTATACGGAGCCTTGCTAGGATTACCTCTCTTGATCTTTCCACCTGTGAGGATGACCTCCATGCAAAAACTTCAGTTTTTATGTTTTTAAGTTTATTTGTTGTTGGCATTGAGGCCCATTCTCTTTTCCAATCCTGGTAAATCAATGGTTTAACAGGTGCTATCCAGTAATTGTTGGAGGGATAGTGCAGGCTAATTTGGCAGCTGAGTCTGCATTTTCATTTCCTTTTATTCCCACGTGTGCTGGAATCCAACATATTTCCATTGATAATCCTATTTGGAGGAGTTGATGAATTTTTATTTCTATTTCCTGCACTATTTGGTTTACTGATTTATACTGTCTTATAGCATCTATATCACTACGTGAGTCACTGAAAATAACAGAGACACTTGCTTTTGCCTCAGATATCATATCAAGAGCCATCTGTACGGCTGTGACTTCAGTAGTAAATACTGATGATATTAAAGGTAGGTTTTTTTTTATTAACATATTTTTCGAATATGCAGATGCTCCTACTCCAACATTATTTTTGGAGCCGTCTGTATATACCATAAATTTGTCGCCTTTTCTTCTAATGTGCTCCAAAACATGTTGGCGGTACATTTGCCTTTTGAGTAGGTAAGACAGGGAGGTACAATTCTTTATTCGATTTAGAATCCACGGTGGTGGCAATTCTATTAGTGGATGAAAAATTGGATCCATGTTATGCAAGTTCATTATGTATCTAGCTCTTTTTGGGAAAGAGCTAGTACTATTAACTGCTGTTACTGGATTACAGTTTTGGAAGCAGTCAGCTGCAGGAGACGATCTTGCTTGCATTGAAAGACCTCTTCATATTGTTATCAAATTGTTTCAGATGCTACATAGCTTGAGGTTACTGATTCAGATATTAAACAGACCCAAAACCTTTACATTATAGGTATGGAAAATAATGAAGTGGTACACTGTAAATAAATAATTATGTATGTCTGTTTACATAATACTGGGAAGTATAATAATTTCAGAACAGTATATTTCAGTTATATCACCCGAAAATGCTGACATGCCAAGTAATTTGCGCAAACATTTTCACTCTCATGTTGCATACTCTATTTACATAAGTATATATTTCTGATTCCATTATAAAAATCTACATGAAAAAATCACCTTACCATGTTCATTTTATTGAACATTTAATATAAATAAGAAAAATGACCCTACCTAGTTTATTTCATTAGTAAACTTTAATATAAATAAAAAACTGCAGAACATTTCCATTATATTAAGCAACCTATGAAATACATGAAAATATAATAAACAATGAAAAATACTACTAGTTGTTACTACAAATACATAAAAATTCACTGAAAAAAAAAGAACATTCTCCACAATCGAGATACCTACTTTGAAGTATTTGGAAAAAACTAATTATGGCTTGAATTGGCTACTCATTCCGAGTTTATAAGAGAGTACTTCAAAATAAAATTTACCAATGAGACAAGAAATGAACTCTCCTAAAAGGGAGCAAAAACTGGATCACGGTGAAGTCAGAGAAGTTGGACAACTAAGCAGGAAGAAGCCAAGCGAATTTATTAAAGTATATACAGAAAGTGTTGCACACTAGGTCTTGGAAGGGATCATGACAAGAGACCTTAGAACCGATGAGAGGCCAAACCTTGTGGAGCTAAGAAGAGTTTCAACTCCGTTGAAACTAGTGAATGACAACATGCAAAAGGCAGCAGCATCAGAAGTGTGAAATTGGGAAAGGGATTTAAAGAGAGACACGGAGGTTGAATCAGGACATACAAAGGACAATGGAAGAGGAGTCTGCCTTCGAGTTCTGGCGGACAACAGATAGGGGAGACGACAGGCATTTCTTGAAGGAGAAGGGAGGCTAAAAAATAGGTGAAATGTGCTACGAAGAGGAGTTGGAAGGAATGGAATCAGAACCTCAAAAGCAGATGTAAGAGTGGGTGTATTCAGGAGAAAAAGTGGATGAGGAATTATGTAAATCACATATAAAGGATAAAAATGGAGAAATAAATGATGATACAGGTGATACTAAAATGCCCGAAGGACTATTTTGAAAATATTCTGAATGAAGAGAATGAAAACAAAGTAGAGGATGCTGGCAGGACAGATGAAGCAATAGTGAAGAGGTGAAATGGGTCTTTGGAGGATAAAAAGTGTAAAAGCCACCACTGTTATGAATATCAAACAATAAATAATCTGGCTTACGTAAATATATGCAAACCTGACATTGGAAGGTACAGGACCTGAAGTGTGAGAACAGAGCTTCATAACTTTAATACCCTTATTGTTCCAAACCAAGCTGCAACCTTATTATGGAAAAGCAGATTGCTACAATCATAGGCGTACGAGGTGAAGTTCATTTGGGAGGGCAACACCAAATTTGACCGAATTTTAAACATCACAATTGTCTTTCTTTCTTTCTTTCTTTTTTGAATCACCATATTTGTGTAACAAATACCAACAGCTGTTAAATTATGTACAGCAGGTACGACTTTGAAGAAATCTAGCAAAACTAGGTAGCTATTATTCAATACTTTATTCAGAATATATACATCGTCTTCTTTCTCTACAAGCTTGTCCCTATTTGGGGTCGCTGTAATGGTTCTCCAACACACACTTCTATTTTCCTTGGTCCAGTGCATCCTCCTCAATCCCAACTCCCTCATATCTCTCTTCACACAGTCAATCCAGATTATATACATACATCCTCTTGTGTATGCTTTCAAACCGAAATTCACTCAAATAATAAAACGCCGAGGCAACTTTTAAGATATTACACAACTTACAAAAGGAACATCCTATCAATATTTATTTTTACATTATTTTTCATGAAAAAAGGCATGACTAGCAAGATCACCAACTATGTGAAAATATATACAAATCATGCTTGGAGCAAATATATTTGCCTTATATGAATGATAACAATTGCAGTTATAATTAACTATGCTATTATCAAATTACAACTACAATTACAATGAGGGAACATCTCAAACACGAATATAATAGAAATTAATTTCTAGCATTAAAAAATTTAGTTACAAATACATAACCACAGAAAATAAAACAAAATGCAGATAAAAATAACGTGAATTTGGTCTCCTTTTAAAATCAGTTCATAAAACAAAACTTAATATGTTGTAAAGGCTTTCTAAATTAACATTAACATGAATAATTCACATCCGAAGATTACTTCATATTTGAAAAAAATTCTGTTGTAGTTAAAATTACCATTTGATAGAAATAAAGAATTATAAGTATAATTACGTAAATGTGTAACTAATTACTTTTCTATTAAATCATCATTACTCCAAGCCTGTACAGATAGTCAGATACAGAAGAAAATCTTTATTACACTACATTTTATAACATATCTAGAGATAAATTCAAAGAACATTTTGTCCCTTCCCTTTCGTTTGCCAAATACATCCATTATGGTGTTCATATCTATCCTGCTGACATAATCTCTTTCAATGCAGAGAAGTCCTAATGCTGAGACCCTATCCTGACCCATAGTAGATCTAAGGTCAGTCTTGAGTCTTCTCAATCACGAGAATGACCTCTCTGCTGAACAAGATGTTACGGGTAAGGTTGCCAGGGTTTTTGCCATCTCACTGAAGTGTGGCAAAGTTTCACACAGAGAATTTGAGGAAAGATACCTTATCACTTTATTTGCAGTATTCAAATCCACGCCTTCCAGATCGTGAAAAATGGCAGTTTCAGCCATTAGGATGTCTTGATCCACATTGTAGAATTCAGACACTGTCTTGAAATCATTCTCTACTGCGTTCCCTAATATGATTTTTGCCAGTGGTGTCAGGATATGTGTAGACCTGCTTGCAAATCTCTCTCTCATTTCAGTGAGAACTCTGTGACTGTCTAAGGCATCATAGTAAGAAATCCTGGCTCTTTGATGGTCTGTAAAGGAGATGGGTTCTTCAGGAGTTTCTCCTGAGAGTGCTTGCAGCCTCTGGGATGGTTTCTTTTGGCGCTTTTTAGTTTCCACCTCTTCAGTGTCAGGTGCAATTTCAATCATGTTTGTTGCGGTTTTTCTGTCTTTTTCCCAAATGAGAGAAAACATAATCTTCCTCCCTGCACTTTTTGAGGGCTTCTAGTGTAGCATCACAAGTGATCTTTGCAGTCATCACGTCAACATCATGACCCTGCAGGTATCTAGCCAGGGCATTTGTGTTGGAAAAGATCACTTTTAAAGTGTGCAAGCCAAGGATGAACTAGAACTCAAGCGTAACTTTGACAAGACCCTTTGCATCCACAGAAGTCTTGGCATCTCTATTAGAGGAAGTAGAATTCTCTCAGGTTGTTGCTCTACAGCTTTCACAGCCTCCCATCTACACGACCAGCGTGTCTCACTTAGACTTCAATTTGATGTATGGACTGTATGGTGTTGGGTCAATATCAGGCATGTGTACAGAACTGAGAACATTCTCTCGCTTAGGTGTATTAAAGAAGTTGTGGATGGACTGGGCAACTCCAAGAGCATTTCTGATGATAGTATTTTCCTGCAATGTATCCTGTAGTGCAATGTTGAGTAAACATATAATAAAATGTTCTCCTGAAATGTTAGAATTTCCGAGGGTTTTGTAATTTCAACAACACTTTATAGAGCGTCACTTTAGGCCACTTTAAAGACAGTCACTAGCGTAAACAGATTTGTAATGGTTAATCACTGAAGAAGGAAATTCCCCTTCTCCTTCACCAACACACAACCATTACAATGCTGGCTTAATCCATCATCAACACACCATTCCATGCCTTTCACAAGATAACTTTGCAACTATTTTCCTTTTTCTTAAACACACCGAGTCATTTTCTATATCTATAAATGTTTTATCAAAAGTTAGCAGACATGAACACTTTACTTTTCTTACCTACAGTCTATATTACTCGCATAAAAATAATTAAACAAGGAATACCGAGAGAGGAGTCACAGGAGTCTCAACTGTCTGTCTGCTGCGCTTTCTGTTTCGCTTCCTGTTTCGCTAGCAGTATAGCCAGAATGCATAAGAACATTGCCATATGGTACTTTGCTGGCCGTAACATTGACGTATCGTTAGAATGTTATTATGTATTCAGTTTCTAATATTACAGGTTCCCTACTGATTACCGCTCCTTATTACATTAATCATTATCATCTACTTATTTGTACCCTTATTTTCATTACTAACTGTTTTGCCTAACTAAATTATCTGGCAATAATGCTATGGAAATAATGGCTAGCATATCGTATATTACTGTACATTAGTTGTAGTCGATGGTTGATAATGGATGATAAAGAATAAATAATACGATATCTTACAGAAAACTATAATAACATCATCGGTACAACGATTTAAAGAAACTTTGCAAGAACCTGTTCTCCAGCCATGAAATTAGCAATGGATGCATTTCAGCCTGCTGGTGGTGAGACTCTCTCTCTCTCTCTCTCTCTCTCTCTCTCTCTTGCACAATATATTTTCATAATATTAGCATCCAACATATTATATAACACCATACATATTACTTATAAAACTCTCAGTTGTAATGGTATTTCACATGCGATTATTTATTATTTGGTTACAAATACAAGTTTATATTTATTTTTATTCTTATGCTTCTTAAAGAAAAAGAATTGCCCAAATATCTCAACCACTTGCCCGACAAGTTTATTTTTAATTTTATCCTTCTTATTTATTTATTTGTTATTTATTATTTTGTTTATATAAACAAAAAATTCCTTCCCTGAATATGTCGACCGATTTTCCCGAACTTTAGCCGATTCCCGGACCCCTGGGGGGAGGGCAATTGTCGCCCCCCTGCCCCTGGCCGGTACGTCAATGCCTTACGGTAAACTGGACATCCTGGAACAGGAAATTCATAGACTGGCAGACAGAGGCTGCCGTGTGGTGGCTGCCATTACTTCCTTTGGAAGCGTTTGTAGTTCGGACGATTTCTCTGATCCGCTTCATAGAGCGAGAAAGTGCGAGTAACCTCCTCCTACCCCCCCCCCCCCCCCCCCTCTCTCTCTCTCGCAGAGCTTAGCTAAAGTTTGCAGGGTCTGCGATTCAAAATGATCCCGTCATAGTCTGTTCACGGGTAAATAGAGAGAGAGAGAGAGAGAGAGAGAGATACGTAAAATGTCAGCACAGGATACGAAGGTAGAAACTAAACTCCCCAGGAAAAGGAAAAAATAAGATTCAATTGACGACGACTCTCCCTAGGCATCGTAAGAAGGAACTACCTTTCATAAATGAAGTTAGCTTTTAAGGTTTAGTATTTTGTATGATGAAACTCTTAAATCCTAGTTGACCCCACCTCCCCCACCCCTCCTCTTTTCTCTCTCTTGGGAGGTCAAAGTTAATACGAATATTATACTCAATGGGAATGTTGTTGAAGATTATGGGAATTAACTAAGAAATCTTATGGATATGAATACTATAATTATCGAGTTCAGCACCTTCATATGATTTATTGCAAACAAGTAAAGAACATTCAACACAAATGAACTTAAAACAAGTAGAGGAAAACTAAGGAAAAAAACAATCTCAATCAGCTATTAAGCAAATAAAAATTATGTTAAACTATAATTGAATCAAAATTACACACACTACAGCTATGGTAACATTAACAAACAATAACAAACTAACACAAACGAAGAGTAAACACAAACTAAACTGAAGGCAACAAAGTTGTTCCGTTAGGTTCCATTGGATCTTGAAATACACTAAAGAAACAAACGCCATGAACTGGACCCAAAGGAAAAAGGAGCTCTCGAACGTCTCTCACCTTCCTGTCAAAAACGCATAGAGGTAAACGGTAGGCGCATTTGTAACCATTCCACTGACAGAGTAGGATAATTGCTGTTTTAAATACAGTAGTTAATAAGAGAGTATCAAAGTGGTTGCATTTCCTTTACAAAGGGAAAATGAAAACTTCCACTCATGAATGTACAAAATAATTAAAACAAATTATGACCACAATCTGAACCTCAACTACAATGGTTCAGAAAATGGAGAGAATATAAATTTCTCGACAACACATCCAGCATGAAGGAAGGGGGGACAGTCCTTAGTCCCAAAGGAGAAGTGACAACTACTTTAAGCAGCCATGAAACAATACGACACCGGGCAAGGAGAGAGAGAGCTGCCATTCGTACGATAATTATCGTTCATGTACGATTAAACTGTCTCTGGTGCGATGTACGATCCCAGCTCCAACTATCGTTCATTTTATGCGATAATACTGGTATTTGCTTATTTCCAGATGGTCTAAAAGCATTTTTTTTTGAAAGATTAGATGTTTCCAATTGAAAATTATGAAAATGTAAAGAGATAATATCCCCTTAAGATATGTAGATAATTGTGTTTGAGATTATTGAGATAGGAATGATACCTTGAGTGTTTTCATCACACCCTCTACTCAATTACCAATGGCCGAGAGGTCATCTTATCGCTAACCCCTTTTAAGAGAGACATGAGACCATTAAGTCTCTCTCTCTCTCTCCGTGGAACGAGGCAATTACGCTGAGATATATGTATACACAGGAAAATAAAAGGAGGTACTCCTCCTTTTACTTATCCTTTGGTCTTGGCTAAATATATTGTCACGCGCTATTAGTGACATATAGTAAGCATATATATATATATAGAATAATATCATATATATATATAGATATATATATATATATATATATATATATATATATATATATATATATATATCCATATATATATATATATATTTTTATATATATATATATATATATATATATATAATATTTCTCTCAGATTAATTTGATTTAAAGTTCACATCGTCAGTAGTAGTACAGACAGGAATGGGAATCTGTTATTCTCTTGTAAAATGTCACATTTTTTTTTTTTTTTATAATAACAGAAGAGTTTGATTCATACTATTTTTGCCTTATCATTATAAATGTATAAAAGATATACATGCGTTTATTTTGATACCAAGAAATGTTGTTGATTACTGTAGAGCAGGGTGTAGTGATAACACATACGATCATTTTTCACATGCATACGATATATTTTGCGATAATTTTGGTGAAAAAACGATAATTTTAAATCATCTGTACGATAGGGTGGCCAGTCAGCCTAGCAGCAGCAACAGCAGCAGCATCATCATCAGTGTTTCTATTTGGAGGGCTTTTGCTTCTGAATCGAGCTTCTTTTCGTACTGGTACTGTGTAAGTGCCAGACATTCGCTTGCTATGTGGTTTATGGTCTCGTTTTTCACATTACACTTCCTGCATATGGGTCAGATGTTATTCCCATCTATAGTTCTTTGTACATATCTGGTTCTTAGTAGTTGATCTTGTGCTGCAGTTAGCATTCCTTCTGTTTCCTTCTTGAGTTCTCCCCTCTGTAACCATGTTTCATAGCTGACCAATTCTTCAGTCTGCCTCGTGTACTGTCTGTGCATTGGTTTATTGTGCCATTCCTCTGTTCTGTTTGTTATTCTCTATTCTTTGTTTATTTCTGGGCCTTCATCTACTTTTATCAGTCCTTCTTCCCATGCACTCCTTAGTCACAGGTCTTCACTGGTTTTCAGATATTGCCCCATTGCTCTGTTCTCATTGTTGACGCAGTCCTCAATGCTTATTAGCCCTCTCCCTCCTTCCTTTCATGTTATGTATAGTCTGTCTGTATTTGCTCTTGGGTGTAGTGCTTTGTCGTATTGTCAAGTGTTTCCTAGTTTTCTAGTCTATGCTGCAGAGTTCAGCCTTCGTCCACTACACCACTCCTGCGCTTTATCTGATTACTGGTACTGCCTATGTGCTTATGGCTTTTATCATATTTCCAGCGTTGAGTTTCGACTTGAATATTGCCTGAAGTCTCTGCATATATTCTTTCCTGATTGTGTCCTCCATCTTTTGGTATTTTATATCCTCTCCATCTATTATTCCTAGGTATTTGTCTCACTATGTGTTTGATGATATTCCCCATCTGGTAGCTTTATCCCTTCAGTCCTTGTTACTTTGCCTTTATGTATGTTGACCAAGGTACATTTTTCTATTCCAAACTCTATCCTGATGTCCCCAGATATAATTCTTACAGTCTAGATTATGGTATTTATTTCCTTGAATTCGACCATGAACATCAGATGGTTAATTTTGTTGCATCCTTTCTTGAGATGGTACCCAGCATCCATCTTCTGTAGTACTTTTGTCATGGGAATCATGGCTACTACGAAGAGTAGTGGGGATAGTGAGTTGCCTTGAAAGCTCCCTCTCCTGATGTTAACTTCTGCTACTCTTATCTCAGAGATTGTAAGTACTGTATTCCAGTTGAGCATTGTATTTTAGAGGAAGCTGATGGTGTTTTCCTCTGCCCAATATATTTTCAAGCATTCTATTAGACATGTGTGAGGTATCATGTCAAAGGCTTTCTTGGAGTCAATCCATGCAATGCTTAGGTTAGTTTTCCTCCTCTTACTATTCTTCAGTACCATTTTGTTTATCAGGAGCTGGTCTTTTGTGCCCCTACACTTCTTTCTGTAGCCTTTCTGTTGGTTGGGGATGGTGTTTGCATCCTCTAGGTAGTTGTATAGCCTTTCACTGATGATACCTGTTAGCAACCTCCACATTAATGGTAGGAAGGTGATAGGCCTGTAGTTTCTTGCTATATTTCTCTTGTTGTTTTTGTCTTTTGTACTAAGGAGTGGTCATCCATTTGGGTACATGGTGGTTTGTGATACAATGCTTGAGTTGTTCTGCTATTCGTGGGTGTAGGACCTTGAAGTTTTTGAGCCAGTATCCATGGACTTCATCGGGACCTGGGGCTTTCCAGTTTGGCATTTTCTTTAGTTGGTGTTTGATTGTGTTTGTCGTTTTCTCAGTTAATCTCTTTTTATTGTCCCCATTTCTTCTGCCTTGACTTCCTGCAGCCATGTTGCATGTTTGTTGTGTGATACCGAATTGCTCCATAAGTTTTCCCAGAGTCTCTTACTCGGTTCAGCTTCAGGAATTCCATGGTGATTGTCTTCCACCCCTCTTAGTTGGACGTATAGTCTTTCTAGTTGTTTCCTAGGAGTTTGTTTATGTACCGTTGGATCTTGTGTGCTTTGTGCTATTTAGTCCCCTCTCCTGTACTTTGTACTTCTCGTTCAGTTCCTCCCTTGTTTTCTTGCTTCTTAGCCTCTTTTCTGCCATCTCTTTCAGTTTATGCAAATCAGATCTCATCTGCATAATTTGTTTTTCCAGGTGCCTTTACCAAGGCATTACTGTTTTGGTTTAAGTAAGGTTGGTTGCGATGGTGGTGTAAGTATTTGTTTTCCCATTAGTAATACTACTAGTGTTGCTCCTGCATATGCCAGGTTATTTTTTTCTATGATACTGGTGGTGTGTATTATGCCCATTAGTTCATTGACCTCACTTGTTTTCTCCCTTAATTTCTTGGTGTTGTAGGCTTTCATGGAAGGGATCTTTGTTCTTCCTGTATCTGGCTTCATCCATTGCCTGATCTTTTCCAGCCATTCCGTCCTCTCCGTTACTTCTTGCGTGTTTCTTCGTGTGTCGTCGTTTGGTAGCTCATCATTTCTGTCGTCTTCTGTGGTATCATCTCTTAGTTCGTCTTCTTGTCCTTCGTTGCTGGGTGTTATTTCTATTTCCAGTTCATCTCTTTCAGTTGAGGATGGCCAGTTCTTTTTCTTGGTCTGTCAACCTTCTTCTGTAACCTCTTTCCATCGGGTTGCTTCTGATGTAGCATCCATGTTTGCCTCTGCAACTCCGGTCTCTGGTTGCTGGTTACTGTCGTTCTTATGGTGGTCAGTTGCTGGATGACGACCTCCAAGTACCTGATCGCCCTTCCCATCAATTGGGCTGAATACCTGGCTGCCGGATGAAGCTCCTCTGTTGCCAGAGGATCCATCTACGTCGTTGTCGTTTGATTTTTCATTTCTTTCCATCATTGCTGAGTTTTTCATTGATTATATTATATTATTATTTAGTTATTTTTCTTATTATTATTATTATTATTATTATTATTTATTATTTTATTATTATTTTATTATTATTATTATTATTATTATTATTTATTATTATTAATTAGCTATTAGTAATTAGGGACCCGAAACGTTTTCTCTGGGTATCATCCGAGCATGATCACGGCAGTGGATCGGAGCAGACTGTTGGTGCTGTCAAGATCTACTCAATATATAGCAGCAGGTCAGCATGGGGGTCAACCGCTAGCTGCGCTTTCATTAGGCCGGTGGCGCAATGCACTCCCGCCATTGGTTGAAGGAAGTTTTCTTCAAGACGCTTCTCGTCGTTGAAGGATGAAAGTTGCAGCCTAGCAGACCGTCGAGGCTGGGGCATGGCTTCCATGGCCGTTGTGTCACGACGGCTCGCGATGTCATTGGCTGCTGGGCTGCTAGTCTCATCTGGTATTCTTTGATCGTGTCGCTCAGTCTGGTATTACTTGTATTATTTATACACATAGGTCTCCTTAAGTTGGTGGGGAGGAAGAGCACTTCCTGCGTCGTATTCAATGAGGGCTTCATTTCCTGTATGAGGAGTGCCTCGAGCAGTCGCAAGCGTCGCTGGTCATGAGCCCTCCCTATCATCTTTATATTCTTGATAATACCGTCGCGGGATATAGCTTCCTGGTGTGCTGTCATGATATCGTTTTTAATTGTATTTGAAAAAGGGTCTCCTTCCAAGATAATATTAGTAGTAATAGAAGTTGCTGTTCTTGTTGCTGTTGTAGCAATAGTAGTATAAGGAGCAGACTTCCAGAATCTAGGATAAAACAAAAGGAAATCAATGATGAAACAACGGATAGGTGAGAGGGTTCAGAAGAACTGAGAACCACAATAAAAGGAAAGATGAACAAAACAGCGGTAAATGAGGAAAGGAATGAAACAAAATTCCTAAGTTGCAACAGAGAGAGAGAGAGAGAGAGAGAGAGAGAGAGAGAGAGAGAGAGAGAGAGAGAGAGAGAGATTCTTGAAACAATAAACAATAGTCAATGTTTATCTTAATTCTTGGTCGGATATCTGACAAGTCTTATTGTTTCCAATCTCAATCCGTAACTGGTTTCCATCTAACAATAATAATTATTGGTTCCAGATTTTTCTTATTTACCACCACAAAAGGATCAAAATTTGCCCCAAAATGCAACCGGTTTGCTCCCGGGCCACCGCCCCAGACCCCGAGGGGGGGGTGGGTCAGGAGATACCACTCACCCCAGTCCCCCTAGCTATAGCCTCTCGCCCTCTGCGCTCGCCGCCCACCCTTTCCTAAATCCTGGATCCTCCAGAGACTGAGGGGGATGCTGGAAGCAGTCTAAACTGCTGGATGTCACGATCATAACTCCACCTTGTTGCATTCTTATACACTGAGAATCTTTTGCTCAACACAGACGCAAACACAAACACACACACGATATGTGTGTGTGTATGTGAGTGTGTGTATAAGGATAAATGCCTATAAAAACATTTTTTATATGTTCCAACCATATATTTATGACATTCACTGGTAAAATGTTATGCAAGTGAACAGGGGCACAGACAGCAGCAGTAGTGTCCGATATATTATATGGTTGCAACGCAGAAATACTGTTCTCATTGGCCTTATCTCTTCTTCATATGATACTGTTGGATTACAGTAAAAGACATTCATATGTATTGATGTATATATAGACCATTTACACACACACACACACACACACACACACACACACACACACACACATATATATATATATATATATATATATATATATATATTATATATATATATATATATATTGAATTCCATTCGTTTCTGCTTATCTATTCTTTTTTTAATAAGTAAGAACTCTTCTTTCTTTATTTCCATCGCCCTCTTCTTACTTCTTCCCAATGAACTCCAAGTCAACAGTCCCCTTTGGAGGGCTTAATTGTTCCACAGCAATAGGGTTCCTCATCTTATGAATGATTCTACCACTAATCATAAGAGTTCATTTTCTTGTGTTTTCAGATACTTCTACTTGTGGCACACTTCCAATGCCTGGAAGGAAGAACCCCCATTGCAGGTGCCGATGCAGACGTTTTGGACGAGGGAACAGCCGAACACACAGAGGAGGTAGTTTCAACCACGACGATCGGCTCGTCTTTTGGCCAGCATTTGAACGAGGGAATAAAACATAATTAAGAGAGTTTGTTTGAGTGTTTATCTCCCTTGGAGACGTTTCCAGAGTCCTGCCTGTCCTTCGTAACTTTTTTGTATATAATTTTGAAAAGGAAAATCAGTACGGCTGATGAGGGTCTACTGATCAAGTAGACGAAAGCTCCCGTTTTTTATGTATTTTTAATACACATTTTACATAATTGTGGACTTTGAATACTTGAAGATTTTCCAGTCACGTTATGGTGATTTTTTTAGATATATATATATATATATATATATATATATATATATATATATATATATAAATGTATATTTGTGCATAATATACATGCATATGTTACATATATATAGTTTTATATATATATATATATATATATATATATATATATATATAATATATATATCGATATATATGTACATATGTATGTATATATCACACATATACATATATATATATATATATATATATATATATATTTATGAAAAAATATAATATTATATATATAGTTAATATCTATATATACATATATATATGTATATTTGTGCATAATATTACATGGGCTTTTGTATGTACATATATATAGTTTATATATATATATATATATATATATATATATATATATATATATATAGTATATATTATTGCACATATATGTATATTATACACAAATACATATATATATATATATATATATATATATATATATATATATATATATATATTAAATAATAGTTACTTAATTCGTACAGCGATTTCTCTTGTATTACTATATGTCCCGGAAACCTCCTAAATTAACCTGGGGCCTCCAGTACTTTCCCTCCTCCCACTTTCGCATCTCGTGACAACACTCAAAGAACAACAAGCACCTCAGTGGCGAGGTCGGCTTGGTGTGTGCCTGCCACCTCGATGGCCGCGAGTTCGATTGTATAGCGCATTACATAAATGTTTTGTGTTTATAATAGGGTTAATATATAATATATATATATATATATATATATATATATATATATATATATATATACATATACATATTATATACTCTATACTATATTACTATCACACACAGACACATATATATAAATATATATATATATATATATATATATATATATATATATATATATATATATATATATATATATATATATGTATATATTATATATAATATATATATATATATATATATATATATATATATATATATATATACATATACATATTATATACTCTATACTATATTACTATACACACACAAACACATATATATAAATATATATTAATATATATATATATATATATATATATATATATATATATATATATATAATAATATATATATATATATATATATATAGGAAGGACCCTCTAAGTCAACATTCCCAGCGAGCGACACAAAAGGAAAAGAAAGCTCCGTTGATCTATGAAACCCCGTGCATTTGTGGAAGGACCCTCCAAGTCAACAAGAACAGCCGAAGGATTCGTTAAATCCTTGGAGACGTCTTCAAGCGGACCGCTCTGAAGGATTGGTGTGAGGCGGTACACGCCGCCCTCTCCTTTGTTTTCTTCATGAATGACGAATCCTAAATAGGGTTGGCATTCACACCGCCCTCTCTTTTGGATTCTCGAAGTCTTCTTCATGGCTGACGGATCCTCCAGGATCCTCAATGGGATTTGCCTGAAGAAATGCGCCAACCCTTTCTAACTCTAGGGGTTGGTCGGGTGCTAGGATAGTCACATACTCAACATGTTTAAGATGTTTAAGAAATGGTTGTGTTTACCGAAACGTATAATGAATTATATATTGAGGAAGTCTCCCAGCGAGGAAACTGTAAATGGACATAATTATCTACTTGGAATTGGAATGGAAAAAATATTTGTTTAGGAGACAGCACCGTAGAACCCGAGCGAAAAAGCTCGTGAAAAAATTAGAAAATCAAATGAAGCGATATAACCCGAATAGTACCCATGGAAAAAGAATGATAAACCATTTGTCATTCCATGTGTGGTTACTGTCGCTTTCGTTAAACAGACGCGAGCTGTTTAAACGTTATCAAGCTATTGAGCAGTGCTGGTGCCAGAGGACATCGTTCAAGGAAAATGTGCCCCAGAGGAGGAAGTCTGATCTCTCGGCCGAAGCCTCACGGGAAAAGATAGACACACCTGAACCAAGACAGTATATTCCCTGGACAAGTACTACATCCTCTAGCTCGGCCAGGAGGACACGGGATTATTGGTGGGGCGAGACCAGCTCGGATGAGGGGGCCGAGCCCAGCTATGATCGGCGGACCGAGAGCAGCTGGGATTGGTGGCACAGTTCCCCCAAAACAAGAAAACCGACCCTGACGACGAGGGAAGAACTTGAAGCGCTGAGAAAAGAAGTCAAGGAGCTGCGATTAGCTCTTCTAGAAGAGCAGGTACTCCGTTATCGGGAACGTAGGAAATTGAAGGCAGCCATACGAGACGCAAAATTTAAGCTCAACAGAGAAAGGTAGAA
>NC_087222.1:21215460-21236422 GCF_015104395.2 Macrobrachium nipponense
GTTTCCTATAAAACTTATCTACGAAGATTAATTATTGTTTAAAAGATGTTTTCTTAGTTTATTTTTAAAAGATCTTAGGGATTCTTCGTATTTCAATGAGCCAGGTAAACTATTCCATAAACTGTGGACCTTTTAGTATTTATTGCCCTTGATCCTATATCGGTATTTGCTCTTCTGGACACTAGATTATTTGCTTTGTCTTGTAGTCATCCCTGTCACCGAGTCAACGGTTTTAAAATTATAAAGCCAGTTCGGGAAAACATTTTTTTAAACTTAAAAAACAAAAACACAGACATCAAAAGTGTACTTGTTTTTCACTTTCAACCAACCAGTTCTAGTAAAATTGGAGATATATGATCATATTTTTTCACTGTACCCATGGCCACCCGAGCCGCAAAATTTTTGAAGTTTTTTGTACTCGTTGCATAAGGACGTTGCTTGTCGAACCCCATATTATATAGCAGTAATGAATTAAACTTAATACTAACGATTGCACTACGATTAGGCGGGTTTCTGGTTCGAATAAATTATTTTTTAGTCTATTGAGATAAATAAGTGTCCCCATAACTTTTCTGTGCAGTCATCAATATGTTTTTCGAATGTCATGTATTTATCGAAGTGCACTCCAAGATTCTTTACGGATTCCATAGGTTCGATGATGGCCCCATTAAAATTGATTTTTTTTGATGTTATCCCCGATTTCGGATAGATATTGCCTGGAGCCTTGGAATATACATTGCGTTTTACTTTCATTCAACAATAAGCCATTTATTTGAAAATACATCTTCACTCTATGTAAAATCTCCTCAGCTTTGCTTACTAAATCTTCCAAGTTATCGATGTAGCCATCAATTATTATTTGAGTGTCATCAGCATACTGAACAATGAAACAGTCACTTAAAAAATTTCTCAGGTCATTACATAGATGTTGAATAAAATTGGTCCTAGGATTGAACCTTGAGGTACACCAAAACCGACGTTTTTGGGGGTTGAGACAACATTTTTGAGTCTGACAGATTGTACTCGATTACGTAAATAGTCTGTGAACCAGGATGGATCTATATAAAGTGTCTGACATTTACCAGAAAATTCAAAAATTTCATGGTTCACACTATCAAAAGCTTTCGGCAGATCGAGAAGTAGTAAAAGGGAAATTTTTCTTCTTGTCTATGTTATCGTAGATTTATCCGATATTTTTAATAGGCTGTTTCCGTTGATAGTTTTGGTCGAAAGCCATGTGACTCTTAGAAATGGTGTGATTACTTTTTTCTAAGTATTCAGTTAACTGGTTTGATACTATTTTTTCTAATATTTTAGATAAGACCGGGAAGTAAAGAAATTGGCCTGTAAGTAGAAATTTCGTCTCTATCTCCGTTTTTAAAATAAGGAACAACATGGGGATTTTTCCACGTTTCTGGGTAGATATTAGTTACGATAGATGTATTAATAATTATAGTAATGTAAAATAAAATTATATATAGAGTATCTTTTATAAAACGTAGCGGTATGCCATCGGATCCGTACGCATTTGACTCTTTGAGAGAACTAATGACTAGAATGACAGTATCGCAGTCAACAGGTGACGGTTTAAAAGAATATAACGGTTGTTTGGTGAATGATCATTTCATCGGTTTGCGCTCTTCTATTATTCCTGGCCAGTTCTTCTTGCGTTCTTTCATATGTCTTTCTTCCTACATTCGCAAAATACTCATTAAAATTTCTCCTGCCTTGTCAGTTAAATCTTCATTTTTCTATTTGAGATTCTTTGTTAGTATTATTGGGCAGAATTGAACGCACTATTTTCCAGGAAGTACGTAGGTTGTTCTTATTACTTTTAAGTTCGTTCCTGTAGTGTTGTTTCATACTGTTATCCATTTCAATGTTTACTTCCTTCTTTTTCTCTTTAAAATTATTTCTCAATATTATATTATTCCTATCCTTCTTGATATCGTTTTGTAATTTATCTCTTATTATTATATTTTGTTTGATGTTATTAGTTATCCAGGGTTTAGGGGGGCGTGTGATTACTTTCGTTACTATTGGAGCACATTTATCAATACATTTGGTTAAAACATTCGTTAAAATTTGTACTTGAGAACTTACATTATCAGTGTTTAAAATACCACTCAAAGTGGGTGTTTCTTTCAACACTAAATTACAGATACTTGCTTGGGAATAATTCTTAAGACATCGGAAAGTTTTATGAATGGGTTGTTTCTTAGGTTTACGTAAATTTAAGGTAACTATGATAGCTTCGTGGTCGCCTACTGGGCTTGGAATAACGTCCGAATCGAGTACCATTTCCTTATTATTAGTAATTAGTAAATCTATCAACGTTGCTGAGTCTGAAGTTACTCTGGTTGGTTTTGTAATGAGTTGGTGTAACTTTAGGTTATTTACAACTTTATTCATTTTGTTGTGTTTTGAGCAAGTCGTCGTTAAAATCTCCAAGTATAGAAATAGGCTTGTTTCGTAAAATTACGTTTTTAAAGAATCGGAAATATAATTAAAAGATGCAACATTTGCTTTTGGGTGACGATATATACAACCTAAAATAATTGACGGTAATTTACGGTGTTGTACTGATAACCATTTAGCTTCTATGCCCTCCTTTTTTTCAATGCAATTATTTATTACATTTACCTTTAAATAATCTTTGATATATATGCAAACTCCACCTCCTCGGCCATGATCATCTCGATAAAGTTGATAAGAGGGAATATTAATATATGCATCATTCATATAAGAGAGAGAGAGAGAGAGAGAGAGAGAGAGAGAGAGAGAGAGAGAGAGAGAGAAGAAGTAGCTGAGGACAGAAAGGGAGGGGTGGGACCTCCCTACCTCCCCAGAGCCTCTTCTCCTCTTCCTCCCTCTAACAGAGAGAGAGAGAGAGAGAGAGAGAGAGAGAGAGAGAGAGAGAGAAGAAGAAGAAGAAGAAGAATAAGAGGCTGAGGACAGAAAGGGGGGGGGCGACCTCCCTACCTCCCCAGAGCCTCTTCTTCTCTTCCTCCCTCTAACAGAGAGAGAGAGAGAGAGAGAGAGAGAGAGAAGAAGAAGAAGCTGAGGACAGAAAGGGAGGGGTGGCACCTCCCTACCTCCCCAGAGCCTCTTCTCCTCTTCCTCCCTCTAACAGAGAGAGAGAGAGAGAGAGAGAGAGAGAGAGAGAGAGAGAGCTGAGGACAGAAAGGGAGGGGTAGGACCTCCCTACCTCCCAAGAGCCTCTTCTCCTCTTCCTCCCTCTCAAAGAGAGAGAGAGAGAGAGAGAGAGAGAGAGAGAGAGAGAGAGAGAGAGAGAGGAGGCAAAAGACAGAAAGGGAAGTGGGGGACCTCCTTACCTACCCCGTGCCTCTTCTCCTCTTCCTACACCTCAGAGAGAGAGAGAGAGAGAGAGAGAGAGAGAGAGAGAGAGAGAGAGAGAGAAAGAGGCTAAGGACAGAAAGGGAGGTGGGGGGACCTCCCTATCTGCCCCGAGCCTCTTCTCCTCTTCCTACCTCTCACACACACACAGAGAGAGAGAGAGAGAGAGAGAGAGGAAGAAGAAGAAGAAGAAGAAGAAGCTAAGGACAAAGAGGGAGTTGTAGGATCTCCCTACCTGCCCCGAGCTTCTTCTCCTCTTCCTACCTCTCACGAGAGAGAGAGAGAGAGAGAGAGAGAGAGAGAGAGGAAGAAGAAGAAGAAGAGAGCTAAGAGATTTGTAGATCTCCTACCTGCCCAGCTCTTCTCCTCTTACCTACCTATACAGATGAGAGAGAGAGAGAGAGAGAGAGAAGAGAGAAGAAGGAGAGACGAAGGAAGGAAGAAGAAGCTAAGGACAAAGAGAGAGTTGGGGGACCTCCTTACCTGCCCCGAGCCTCTTCTCTTCCTACATCTCACAGAGAGAGAGAGAGAGAGAAGAAGAAGAAGAAGAAGAATAAGCTAAGGACAAAGAGGGAGGTGGGGGACCACCCTACCTGCCCCGAGCCTCTTATCCTCTTCTACCTCTCAGAGACTCAGAGAGTGAGAGAGATAGTCAGAGAGAGAGAGAGAGAGAGAGAGAGAAGCTAAGGACAAAAAGGGAGGGATGGGACCTCTCTACCTTCCCCAAGCCTCTTCTCCTCTTCCTACCTCACAGAGAGAGAGAGAGAGAGAGAGAGAGAGAGAGAGAGAGAGAGAGAGAGAGAAGAAGCTGAGGACAGAAAGGGAGGGGTGGGACCTCCCTATCTTCCTCAAGCCTCTTCTCCTCTTCCTACCTCCTCATAGAGAGAGAGAGACCTTACCTTACAGACCTTACAGTTCGTTCGGGTTGCCCCAGGTCCCTCAGTGTGAGGCACCTCTAATGTCTACCAGAGAGTTGCTAGTACATCTTCCGGTATATTTTGCATCTTCCAATCTTGGATGGTCTGGGATGCAGTTTAGATATTTGTCGAGCTTATTCTTAAACACATCTACGCTCACTCCTGATATATTCCTCAGATGAGCTGGCAACGCATTGAATAGACGCTGCATTATCGATGCTGGTGCGTAGTGGATTAATGTCCTGTGTGCTTTCCTTATTTTTCCTGGTTATAGTTTTGGCACTATTAATCTACCTCTGCTTGCTCTTTCTGATATTTTTAGTTCCATGATGTTTTCTGCTATTCTTTCTATCTGTTTCCATGCCTGAATTATCATGTAGCGTTCTCTTCTCCTTTCTAGACTATATAATTTTAAGGATTGTAGTCTTTCCCAGTAGTCAAGGTCTTTAACTTCTTCTATTCTAGCTGTAAAGGACCTTTGTACACACACTCTCTATTTGTGCAATATCCTTTTGATAGTGTGGGTACCATATCATATTGCAATATTCAAGTGGACTACGAACATATGTTTTATAAAGCATAATCATGTGTTCAGCTTTTCTGTTTGAAGTGCCGTAACAACATTCCCGTTTTGCTTTACATTTTGCCAACAGAATTGCTATTTGATCATTGCATAACATGTTCCTATTCATCATCACACCAAGGTCTTTAACTGGTTCCTTATTTGTGATTGTCTCATTATTAGGTCCCCTATATGCATATAGCTTTCTTTCTCTGTCTCCATAATTTATTGATTCAAATTTATCAGAGTTAAATACCATCCTATTTACCTCTGCCCAATCATATACTTTGTTAAGGTCTCTTTGTAGAGCGTTCCTATCTTCATCACAAGTAATTTCTCTACTTATACTTGTGTCATCTGCGAAACTACTCACTACCGAATCCTCAACATTACTGTCTATGTCTTCAATCATAATAACAAACAGTATTGCAGCTAACACCGTACCTTATGGCACACCGGATATTACCTTGGCCTCATCCGATTTCTCATCGTTTGCAATAACTATCTGTTTTCTGTGTTGGTAAAAATTCATTTTAACCATTCTTCCTACTATATCCACGATATTGTGCTTTCTAATTTTCTTCGCTAATATATTATGGTCTACTTTGTCAAAAGCTTTTGCAAAGTCTAGATAAACCACATCTGTTTCATTCCGCTTTTCATATTTTTGAATATGTTCTCACGGTGGACTAACAGTTGGGTTTGTGTACTTTTTCCGGGTACGAAACCATGTTGTCCTTATTAAACAAATTATTTTATTTTATTAAATGTTTCATAAATATTTTTTTCATTACCCTTTCATACACTTTCATAATATGTGATGTTAGACTCACAGGCCTATAAGTACTTGCCTCTAGTCTTGATCCACTTTTTTGAAAGTAGGGGTGGGAATATATGCTAATTTGTGCTCATCATAAATCTTGCCTGTATCTACACTTTGTCTTAATAATATTGCAATTGGCTTTGCGATAGAATGAACTACTTTCTTTAACAAAATAGCAGGCACTCCATCGGGCCCTGCAGCAGCACCATTTTTAATTTCATTAATAGCCTGCACAATATCAGCTTCATTAATATCTATGTCAGCTAAATATTCACTATTTTCGTCCCTTACTTCTATATCATTATCTTCATTATCTATTCTAGGGGTGAATTCTCTCTTATATCGTTCTGCCAATATGTTGCAAATTTCTTTCTTTTTTTCATTCGTTAATCTCCCTTCAATTCTTAGAGGGCCTATTTCTATTCTTCTTTATTCATCTTCTTCGCATATGAGTATAATAGTTTGGGGTTTGCTTGATATTTAATAGGGTTTTTTCTTCCAAGTCCCGTTTTTCATTTTCTTTTGATTGTATAATCTTTTGATTCTGCAATTTTCGTATCTTACCTTTTTAGTTTCTAAATACACTTTCCATGCATTTTTTTCTATTGCAAGACCTTTTTTCCACTTTCTGATTTTCTGGAACAAGATCCTTCTGTCTCTTGGTATGCATGACTGATGATTACTTTTCTTCTTCGGTATATATTTATCCACTATTTTCTCTAATATTCTATATAATATCTCCATATTTACCCATATGTCATCACTTACGAAAATGTTATCCCAATCTTTGTTTAATTCTTCATTTATTTCTGACCATTTTATATTTTTACTGTAGAAGTTGTATTTTCCATATCCTTCCCACTTTTTCATTTTTTGCTTATCTCTGTTTTCACTTGCTTTGGAATGAACTGTTAATTCTATGATATTATGGTCTGAAATACTCGCATTATAAACTATTATTTCTTTAACATAATTCACCTCGTTCACAAATACTAGGTCTGAAAGTATTTTCCTTTCTTGTGGCAGGTGATTTATTGTTGAATGTTGTATTTCTAGTAGCATATCTAATAGCTTTTCGAATTGCCTCTTATCTTCTGCACTACTATTACTCTCTTTTTATATGTATAAGTACAACCACAATCTCCTATTCGTTCTTTCCATTATACGAAAAGAAAGTTGAAGTCTCCAGATAGGAGAATAGTCCAGTCCTTGTGATTTCTACATATATCATCCAATTTTTCAATTATTACGTCAAACTCTTTAGTATTAGGAGGTCTATATATTACTATGTTCATTAATTTTTCAGATTCAAATTCTACCGCTATTAGTTCACATTCTGAGTTACTATATTTCTCATATATTTTTCCCTGTTTTTTGTCTTTCCCATATATTGCGGTTCCCCCTTCCCCTTGATTTCTATTTTTTCTATCTGATCTATAAGTTGGAAGCCTTTTTATTTGATCATCATTCCCAGTCTCTTGGGAATACCAGGTTTCACTTATATTCATTATATCTATTTTCTTCTTTTCAATTGGGTTAGTTCTTCTAAAGTACTCTATTTTTATTTTTGAGTTACTCGTAACTAAACACCCTGCGCATTCATCACTATTGATGGTTTGCATGTTTCTCCTTCATTTAATATTGGTAATAATAAGGATTTTCCCATGTCTCTTTCTGTTCTGGTATGTGTTCTTTTTTTCATTTCCAGAAATTCTGACATTAAAAAATCCAACTTTTCATAATATTTGTTCTTCCTTCATCATAATTATTCATTTTGTGTCTGAATCTGCAATTTTCTCCATATCTGCAATATCCTCTTGCATAATAAAAACAGTTATTATCTCTTGAGAAGAATCTTGGAGCTGATGCTTTGATATTTTTTGCTGACACCTCTGCATATCTCGTTGATGGCTTGCTTTTTTCTTTTACCTGATATTCTTCATTCCTCTCTTTATTTGTTTCTTTCTTATTTTGGATTTTATTACTTGATTGGTTATTTATTTGATTATGTTTCATGGCTACAGGGTGCATATATTTACATTTTTTGTCGAACTTACATCCTTTTCCTTCTTTTAGGTTTTTGCATATTTTTGGATGTAAGAATCCTCGGCAATCATCCTCATAGCCAATCTAGGGTATGACACATTTACCAATTAGAGTTTCATAGTTGTGACATACCTTAGGATGTTTGTAGTAACATTTTTCTCCAAATCTGCAATTCCCTCTTTTCAAAAGGTTGCAGACTTTGTCTTTTTTGTCTATTTTTTCCTCTTTCCCGTCATTGTGTAGATCTGGGTAGAGCCTCTTCGGGATTTGCTTTTGTGTTGTCATATCGTAATTTATTTCTTCGTACGTATGCTGCTTTATTGCCTCATATGTAGTATCAATGAGTATCTCTGCATCCATACTTTTATCTTGTTCTTTGTTTTCCTTATCTTTTTCTGTCATTTCAGTTTTGTTTACTTCTCTTCCGTTTTCCTCTTCTTCTTCTTCTTCGTCCTCTTCCTCTTCTTCTTCTTCTTCATCCTCAACTGAGAGAGAGAGAGAGAGAGAGAGAGAGAGAGAGAGAGAGAGAGAGAGAAGAAGCTGAGGACAGAAAGGGAGGGGTGGGACCTCCCTATCTCCCCCAAGCCTCTTCTCCTCTTCCTACCTCTCACAGAGAGAGAGAGAGAGAGAGAGAGAGAGAGAGAGAGAAGAAGCTGAGGACAGAAAGGGATGGGTGGGACCTCCCTATCTCCCCCAAGCCTCTTCTCCTCTTGCTACCTCCTCATAGAGAGAGAGAGAGAGAGAGAGAAGAGAGAGAGAGAGAGAAGAAGAAGAAGAAGAAGAAGAAGCTGAGGACAGAAAAGGGAGGGTGGGACCTCCCTACCTTCCCCGAGCCTCTTCTCTTCCTACCTCTCACAGAGAGAGAGAGAGAGAGAGAGAGAGAGAGAGAGAGAGAGAGAGAGGAAGAAGCTAAGGACAAAGAGGGAGGTGGGGGGACCTCCCTTCTTACCCAGAGCCTCTTCTCCTCTTCCTACCTCTCTCAGAGAGAGAGAGAGAGAGAGAGAGAGAGAGAGAGAGAGAGAGAAGAAGAAGAAGAAGCTACGGACAAAGAGGGAGGTGGGGGGACCTCCCTTCCTGCCCCGAGCCTCTTCTCCTCTTCCTACCTCTCTCAGAGAGAGAGAGAGAGAGAGAGACAGACAGAGAGAGAAAAGAAGAAGAAGAGAAAGCTAAGGACAAAGAGGGAGGTGGGGGACCTCCCTTCCTGTCCCGAGCCTCTACTCCTCTTCCTACCTCTCTCAGAGAGAGAGAGAGAGAGAGAGAGACGAGAAGAAGAGATCGAGAAAGAGAAGAGGATCTAAGACAAAAAGGGTGGAGACCCTCCCTCCTTTGTCCCGGAGCTCTTCCCTCTTCCTACCTCTCCAATTTTAGTGGATCACAATCTCTATTACTATTTGCTGCCTGTCACAAGTTCTGTGCTTTCCAGCCTTCCTATCCCTCCACATCCCCTTTTCCTTGTTCTCCTGCTGTCCTGCTCGGCCCTTCCCACCTGCCTTCCTACCCCACTGCGTCCTTTTTTCCTTGTTCTCTTGCTCCTGCGGTTGGCTCCTTCCGCCTGCTTTCCTATCCCACTGTGCCCACCTCTCCATGTTATCCTGCTCCTGTAGTCGACTCTTCTCACCTGCTTTCCTAGCCCAGTGCGTCCACCTTTCCCTGCTTTTCTGCTCCCCAGGTTGTATCTTCCCACGTACTTGCCTATGGTGATACGCCCTTGTCCTGCCATAGAAAGGGAATGGGTGCTGCTCCCTTTCTCTATTGAGCTTGACTTTTGCGTCTCTAATGGCTGCCTCCAATTTCCTACGTTCCCGATAACGGAGTACCTTCTCTTCTAGAAGAGCTAATCGCAGCTCTTCGACTTCTTTTCTCAGCGCTTCCATTTCTTCCCTCGTCGTCAGGGTCGGTTTTCTTGTTTTGGGGGAACTGTGCCACCAATCCCAGCTGTTCTCGGTCCGCCTATCATAGCTGGGCTCGGCCCACTCATCCGAGCTGGTCTCGCCCCACCAATAGTCCCGTGTCCTCCTGGCCGAGCTAGAGGGTGTACTTGTCCAGGGAATATACTGTCTTGGTTCAGGTGTGTCTATTTCTTCCCGTGAGGCTTCGGCCGAGAGATCAGACTTCCTCCTCTGGGGCACATTTTCCTTGAACGACGTCCTCTGGCACCAGCACTGCTCAATAGCTTGATAACGTTTAAACATCTCACGTCTGTTTAACGAAAGCGACAGTAACCACATATGGAACGACAAATGGTTTATCATTCTCTTTCCATGGGTACTATTCGGGTTATATCGCCTTATTTGATTTTCTAATTTTCTCACGAGCTTTTTCGCTCGGGTTCTACGGTGCTGTCTCCTAAATTTTTTCCATTCCAATTCCAAATAGATTTGTCCATTTACGGTTTCCTCACTGGGAGACTTCCGCAATATATAATTCATTATACGTTTCGGTAGACACAATAATTTCATAAACATCTTAAACATGTTGAGTATGTGACTATCCTAGCACCCGACCAACCCCTAGAATTAGAAAGGGTTGGCGCATTTCTTCAGGCAAATCCCATTGAGGATCCTGGAGGATCCGTCAGCCATGAAGAAGACTTCGAGAATCCAATTGAGAGGGCAGTGTGAATGTCAATCCTATTGAGGATTCGTCATTCATGAAGACGTCAAGAATCCAAAGGATAAATATTCATAATAAGGCTGCGTGGGTCAAACGCTCGAATCGGCTAGCATGGTGGAGGGGGTTCCATATCGATTCTAATTACAAATACAACGAGATCGACGTTGATTTGAAATGGTCAGAATCGATATAAACCTTTAGCCTCTCTTGATAGCCGTTTCGGTAGCGTCACTGTCCGATCCTGATTTCGTTCCCCGTCCAACTGGACGGTGGTTCGATCCCATGGGGGTACGAAATTATTATCAACTAAAAAATTCCCCCTCGGTACATATATGAAAATATATCAATTCCGAGGTAGAGCGAATTTAGATATTAAAGGACATTTGTAGCTCGAATTATTTATATGAATCACGGTGATGTGATAAATATTCATAATAAGGCTGCGTGGGTCAAACGCTCGAATCGGCTAGCATGGTGGAGGGGGTTCCATATCGATTCTAATTACAAATACAACGAGATCGACGTTGATTTGAAATGGTCAGAATCGATATAAACCTTTAGCCTCTCTTGATAGCCGTTTTGGTAGCGTCACTGTCCGATCCTGATTTCGTTCCCCGTCCAACTGGACGGTGGTTCGATCCCATGGGGGTACGAAAATTATTATCAACTAAAAAATTCACCCTCGTTGTAATATAGTGAAAATGTATCATTTCCGAGGTAGAGCGAATTTAGATATTAAAGGACATTTGTAGCTCGAATGATTTATATGAATCACGGTGATGTGATAAATATTCATAATAAGGCTGCGTGGGTCAAATGCTTGAATCAGCTAGCATGGTGGAGGGGGGTTCCGAATATCGATTCCTAATTAGCAAATACAACGAGATCGACGTTTGATTTGAAAATGGTCAGAATCGATTATATAACCTTAGCCTCTCTTGATAGCCGTTTCGGTAGCGTCTCTGTTCCGATCCTGAGGTTTCGGTTCCCCGTCCAAATGGACGGTGGTTCGATCCCATGGGGGTAACGAAAATTATTATCAACTAAAAAAATTCCCCACCCTCGGTACATATATGAAAATATATCAATTCCGAGGTAGAGCGAATTTAGATATTAAAGGACATGTAGCTCGAATGATTTATAATGAATCACGGTGATGTGATAAATATTCATAATAAGGCTGCGTGGGTCAAACGCTCGAATCGGCTAGCATGGTGGAGGGGGTTCCATATCGATCCTAATTACAAATACAACGAGATCGTCGTTGATTTGAAATGGTCAGAATCGATATAAAACCTTTATGCCTCTCTTGATAGCCGTTTCGGTAGCGTCACTGTCCGATCACCTGATTTCGTTCCCGTCCAAAATGGACGGTGGGTTCGATCCCATGGGGATACGAAATTATTATCAACTAAAAAATTCCCCCTCGGTACATATATGAAAATATATCAATTCCGAGGTAGAGCGAATTTAGATATTAAAGGACATTTGTAGCTCAAATGATATATATATATATATATATATATATATATATATATCATATCATCTATATATCATCCTATTATAAAAAAACAAAACATTTATGCAATGCGCTACAATCGAACTCGCGGCCATCGAGGTGGCAGGCCAACTCCAAGCCGACCACGCCACTGAGGAGCTTGTTGTTCTTTGAGTGTTGTCACGAGATGCGAAAGTGGAGTAGGGAAAGTATTGGAGGCCCCCGGGTTAATTTAGGATGTTTCCGGGACATATAGTAATACAAGAGAAATCACTGTACGAATTAAGTAACTATTATATATATATATATATATATATATATATATATATATATATATATATATATATATATATATATATATATTGCTACTTTTATAGAACGCCTCGCCTTCCCAGCAGAGTTTTAGTGATATTAGTCATAAAAGAAGCAGCCATGCCTTCTCCTAAAGCAACTGATGTTGGGAGAGAGAGCATGTCGTAGGGAGGTATTTCCGGTCTGACGGAAGCTTAGGGTAAGAGAGGCAAGTCACAAGAGTAGCTAGGCTTCGAGATGGTTCTTAGGGACCTCTACAATTAGACCTCTTTTTCCTTCCCAATTTGCTGGTTGTTGTGATAACTTTCAGGCAGTCCCGAGGCGATGTATGGAAGTCCCAAGTCATTAAGTGAGAACCAGTATCTCTCTCAGTCCTCTGCAGTCTGTAACCCAGGACAGATGTCCAGCCGGCCAGCCTCCCAGACTTAAGCCTATCGGCTCGGCCTACTGGCGGGCATGGACCCCAGACCTGAACAAAGTCAGGCCGCATTCTTCCACAACGATACACTGAATATTGCATCCAGGTACGTCTAAAAGTGTAAACTTCAACCCAGCACCTTTTACTAACATACGACTCTTGCTAATTTCATTTTCAAGTCTCATTTTTACCCCTTCTACATCAAAAGCCCTTTGTCCTCATCGGGCCACGTGCTTCCCTTTGTGACTTGTTAAAGACCAAGCCTTCAGTGCATACCTCAGTGAAACATTAGAGTTTCCTTCCCCCAGTGTTAGAGAATTAATCAGCCTTAATCAAAGCAAGAAGTCATTTTTTCTTTTATCTTGTTTAATCTGGGATTCTTTTCCAGATTCCATGAGTCACGTGCCCAGTCTCTCTGCCCACAAGTGTGCATTACCCAAGTTTATGAAACCAGCTTTTGAAACCAGCTTGAATTAATCCATTTTGAGCCAGCTATTATCCATTTGTGAGAGATATATAAGTCCCTTTCTCCAGGCCAGTAAGGGCCTTTTGTAAATAAATAGCTGTAAAGTAACGAGCTGAGTTTTCTGGCGACCTATTCCTCTAGAGTAATTGTCCACTATAAACCAGTTTACGGTAAGTTAAAGCAATTTCCTCTTGAAATCCCTCAATTATTTCCGTTTACGTATATAGCCTCTCTCAAGGCCGGGCTAAATACGTAAATATATATATATATATATATATATATAATATATATATAATATTATATAATATACTATGGTACATAAATATGTAAATATATATATATATATATATAATATATATATATATATATAATTATATATATAATATATATAATATATATATATTATATATATATAACACTATATATATTGTACATATGTATGTATATTATGCACAAATATACATTTATATATATATATATATATATATATTATATATAATATATTAGTTACTTAATTCGTACAGTGATTTCTCTTGTATTACTATAAGTCCCGGATACTTCCTAAATTAACCCGGGGGCCTCCAATACTTTCCCTCCTCCCACTTTCGCATCTCGTGACAACACTCAAAGAACAACAAGCACTTCAGTGGCGTGGTCGGCTTGGTGTTGGCCTGCCACCTCGCTGGCCGCGAGTTCGATTGTAGGGCATTCCAGTGAGGCGTCAGAGATGTGTATTTCTGGTGCTGGAAGTTCACGAATCTCGACGTGGTTCGGAAGTCACCGCCATACAAACAAACACACAAAGAACAACATCTGAAGAGAAGAAAAAACACAAAGACCAACATCTGAAGGGAAGAAAAAACATAAAAAAAGAGAGCACCAAGAAAACAAGGATCCTTCTTACGGAGACTATATAGAGAGCGACGTCAGTATTTATTCTTCTATATAGATTCGACTTCTCGCGCGAAGAAACTAATATTTACTTAGTGGAGAGAGAGAGAGAGAGAGAGAGAGAGAGAGAGAGAGAGAGAGAGAGATGGTCTTACGACGATGCGTCGAAATTGCTAAATAGATTCCGAGCGCGTGTATCGGTTTTATATTTGGTTATCAGCGACGCAAGTTGGTGACAACGTTAAAAAAAGAAACAAATACATAATACGCGATATTCATAGTTACAGTATAAAACCAAATTGCTTCGTTTAAGGTTAAACAAATGTTCCTTTGAACTCGACAATGCAGTGTGTGTACCGTAGCCTTCTTAGTAGTTTGGTGCATTTACTTCGGTTTCAATTCTGTTTTTCATCCTTGGAAAAACTTACGTCGGAGTTGTTACGGCTTATTTTGGTTGAGTTCATTATCCAGTGGTGGTGGCAATACATATTTATTCTGATCTGGTGGTAATGGCTTTTGTTTATATTCAAAGATGTGAAAATAGATTTGTTAAGCCTTGCTGATTATTTTATTCCACTGTATTACCATCTATTGCGGAAATTATCAAATGAAAAGAATCTGGTTCCATCTCGGAGTTATGAAAGTTCTTCAGAATTAGTGAAATTCGTTATAATATATATATATATATATATATATATATATATATATATATATATATATATATATATATATTGTGATGATGAGTTGAGTGTCATCTGACAATCAGCAGCCATACCCTTCCTGTAGCATATCTTCACTTTAAAGGAAAAATCATCGGACACTTGATATAGATTTTGATTCTAAAAGAAGATCTAACTAATACCTGAATCAAAGTTAACATACATATTCATCACATCTGAAATATATATTTATTTATTTTCATTGTCAGTTTTTTTTTCATAACTTTGTCGTAACCTCTGTTTACGTAATTTATCAGTCTTCGTTACCCTCATAAGATGATCCCTAATATCAATATACAGGGCGTCCATAACGTCCCAATACCATTACAAGCATTTATTGCCAAGAATGGTACTAGGAGTTTATGGACACCCTGTACATGGATTTGTGTTTCTCTGCTAAGTAGATAATCCTCTTATGTCATGCAAACTGCTTATTGAACGTTACTCTGTATTTAACAATGAGTCGTTCAAACCAAATCTAGATGATTGTTCATCTGAGAAAATGATATATGCTTGCTTTAGAGTAAATTATAGCAGTACCAACAGGATGAAGTAAACAATGACTGCAAGAAATTAACAATACGAATAATGTAAGAATATTAGAATGTAACAGATACAATTACAATGATTTTCGAAGGTAATTATGAAAATGACTTCGTAATTTGTCGACTTTAGATTGAAGTGTCAATAAAACTCCTAAGGTTTTCTAGGTAAAACCTTTCCAACATTAGTTATCCATTTCGAACATTAGTTAACCCTTTCGAACATTAGTTAACCATTTCCAACATTAGTTAGCCCACTTGTCTGAAGATTATCACGAATGAATGAGCAAAGTCTTATCCTTTAACCCTGCTTTGTAATTTGGTTTGAACATTTGTCTTAAATAGCAGTTCCTTATCATCAGATCATCTGTAAAGTTTGAAAATAACTTTTTGAAATATTTTTTTTTGTACCGAGGCCAAGCTAGCCAAAATTCTTCGCTCAGCAAGCAAGCAACTGTTGCAGAAATTTGGTACTTCCTGTTGCGTACAATTAAGACACCGACGCCCGTTACATTTTGCGCTTGGGTGCATCCCGTACCTGTGGGGTGGGTGGGGTATCGGGGGGTGGGGTGGGACGGACTTGCTACGGGGAGGGGATTGGTTGGGGGGGTGATGCATCGGGGTATGGATAGCTCTTTGCACATCACAGCATCCTGTACCTGTGGGGTGGGTGGGAGACGGACTTGCTACAGGGGGAGGAGATGGATGAGGGTGAAGCATCTTGTGTATGAATAGATCTTTGCACATCATAGCATCTCTTACCTGTGGGGTGGGTGGAGGAAGAGGGTGGGGGATGGGACAGACTTGCTACAGAGGAAGGGGGAGGGGTAGGGGTGAAGCATCGGGGTATTAATATGTGTAGATCTTTACATCGCATTTATGGAACATCTTTTTATATCCACCATATTTGTCCCATGAAGTATTTTTCAGATTGTTTTGAATATGAATACCTGCCGTATGATTCATCCTATTGGAGAAACAAATCCAGTTATGTAAATGTACATATATTTAGATTTAAAACTTTAAGGAGAGCTTTCGGGAATCTGTTTGGTTCCCCTTATCAATCAATTTTTTCTGTTATTTACGTACCACTTTTCTTTCTTTTTTATTCCAGTATTCGGAAATGTGAAGGGGATATATAATATAATTCGATAATATCTCAATATCCTTGATGAAAGGAATTTTTTTTCGCTGAGCAGCTTATTTATTCGTCACACACGGGAAAATGACGAGATTTTTGTTAACTCTGGTTTAAAAGGACAACCCAAACAAAATCGAGAT
The DNA here is from genome assembly GCF_015104395.2 of Macrobrachium nipponense. Taxonomy (NCBI): domain Eukaryota; kingdom Metazoa; phylum Arthropoda; class Malacostraca; order Decapoda; family Palaemonidae; genus Macrobrachium; species Macrobrachium nipponense. Next base: position 21,231,906 of record NC_087222.1, read on the forward strand.
GCCAACTTTTAATTTTAATTTGTTTTGTTAATAAAAGAAATACTGCATAGGTCCATTTTGTTGAATTAGATCAAATGCCAGTCACTATGTGTTTGAGTGTTTGTGTGTGTGTGTGAGAGAGAGAGAGAGAGAGAGAGAGAGAGAGAGGTGGGGTTTGTAGTATAATTAGACCAAATGCCAGGCACTATGTTTGTGTGTGTGTGTGTGTGTGTATCTGTGTGTGTCTGAGAGAGAGAGAGAGAGAGAGGGGGGGTGTCTGTAGTATAATAAGACCAGATGCCAGGCACTGTGTGTGTGTGTGTGAGAGAGAGAGAGAGAGAGAGAGAGAGAGAGAGAGAGAGATCTTTGGTATTACATTTGTTATGATCTAACTAATTCATGCCAGGAAAAACTTGCATTAAACGTGAAATGTCTCATGTATGTAATCTTTTCATCAGGGATTTTTAACAATTTTAACCTCTGGCATAAGTTTAAAAATTATATTAAATTATCAAATCTCATTACAACATTTAGTAAATACTTAAAAGTACATTTAAAGTAAAATATCATCACTTAATACCAAATGGCAACACCGCTTGTAGCTTTTAAAGGCGATCCATTTAAACCCCGTTGAATTAAAGAGCTCTCAGTTCAGTCTGAATAAATACCTTCAAGTCCTCCCCCTCCCCTCAAACGCGCCCCCCCCCCCTCCTCACACGCCACCATTCATTTGCGTGACTCGGCAGACACCTGAATGTTCTGGACCCCACTGGGGGATTTAAATCGCCCCTGGGGTTCACTGTATCGGGGTTCGAGATCGGAGGGAGGAAGTTTAAATGCCCTCTTTATTCATATGTGTTTAAGGCTTCAGAAATATTACCTAAAACAGAGCAAAAATCAATCAAACATATCCATGCAGAAACTTTCCAGATCATCTGCGACTATGTGCAGCACCATGTGATTGATAAAAACGAAGTAATTCTATCGACATCCCTGTTTGATTTATTTACTACAGGGTTCGTGTCCAGGGGTGGTTCTCAAGAAGACATTGATCGGTACACTGTTTATTCATTGCTGTATGAAATTAAAGAGGCCTATTCGAACGAAATACGTACATTATTACTTAGTAGGCGGGTAGGAAATCTTATTCACAGCTCAACCATGTCTGAGTCAGATGCTAGAGCAGCATTTGCTGATGAGCACAAGTCATTCAAGCAGTATGATCAAGTACGTGCTGTTGCTATGTATTTACTTAGCATTATTCTATCTATGCCTAAAACTAAATCTCCTAGTCCAACATCAGCTCATACTCTGAAACAAACTTCCCCAATGCTTCCAGAACCACTAGAGTTCTTTTTTCGAACACTTTATTGTGATCCTCTTTCAGACACTAATCTGGTTCCTAGGGAAAATCTTGAACGACGAGTGATGTCAAGTGCCTCTGATGCTGTGTTTATTACATCAAGAGGTCGAGTGCGCCCCTGGAAAAGTACATGCCTAGGCCTTGGTATGGGAACATTTACTGGGTCAAAGACAGTAGTACAGATGCTTAACAGATTGGGGCACTCGATATCTTATGATGAAGTTAAAGCTTTAGAGACTGAATTTGCGTTCACAGTGTCAGATGATAATCAGGAAACTCCAGATGGAATTCTGTGTAAACCCAACCTTGCAACAGCTACTACCTGGGATAATTATGATGTGAATATCGAAACATTAGATGGTAAGAGCACCCTCCATTCAACTGTCGGCATGTGTTATCCAAACAAATCCTTAAAAGATGACACAAAAGAAATAGAAATGATTTGTAGACGAAAGCGAAGACGATATGAAGGTTCTGATTGAGACATTCCTCCTTTTAGGGCAACCTTGAAAAGTGCCTATTTTGACATTTCTGCCCCTCCAAATGATGGCCAGTATGTTTTTGAAGAGAACTTGTTAGGTTTCTACTGGAACCGGCAGTCACTACACAGACAGCTACCTCTTTTCCAAGGATTTTATTCCCAATTTGTTACAGATGACTTGCCACAACAAACTGTATGTTATATGGATCCTATTCCCTTACCTACGACACGAAATGATGTAGTCAGGGATACAATGATAAGATCTTTGAATGTAGCAAAGGAGGTGAACCAAAGCTATGCTCTTGTTAGTTACGACCTTGCTGTGGCCATCAAGGCTTACTCAATTCAAGCAATTGAATCACCAGCGTTTGACAGACTGCCGATTTTACTTGGCAATTTTCACTTGGAAATGGCATTTTTTGGTGCACTTGGTACCTTTATTCATGATTCAGGAGTAGAATACATGCTTACTGAATCTGGCATCCTTGCTGAAGGATCCTTGACAGGATTTATTAAAGGTAAATTCTACAACAGATGTGTTCGTATTCATCAAATCCTTGCCTGTGTCATAGAAAGATTTTTGTTGCAGAGATTTCTGTGCACTTTTGGTGGAGAAGCAAGGACTGACATGTCAAATTTTCTTCAGGATGCGCCATTTGAGGCAAAGCCAACTGAGGAGTATCTTGCAATGAATGATAGTTTCCATGGCTACCTGAAATCTTACAACATTTTTTTTTAAACAAGTGATGGATGGACAGCTAGGAGCAACTGCGGCATACTGGAGTACTTATGTGTACATGGTAAAGAGTCTACAGACAACTACAGCAAGCCATACACACAAATGACGTACATCTCTACGTATCAGTTTTACCAACTGTATTGGACATTTTCTTTGGGTTAAATCGACCCAATTATGCTCGCTGGGGATGTTTGTTTCTGCAGAAGCTTCAGTCACTCCAATCTGAATGCCAAGAACTTCTTGATCTTGGTGCCTTCTCCATTCGTAGAACAACCAAAAACTATGCTAGGACTGCAGTCGACATGTGTCTGGGACAAACAGTGAACAAAAATGCAGCATCTCCACTGAAAGGTATTGTTGCCTTTAGGAACTCTGAAAGCACATTTCGCAGATGTAGCATTACAACAACTCAGAGAGGATTGGCTGTGTCAGAATTAAGAGTTCTATTGGGCATAGAAGAAGATGTACAGCCATTTGCTCAGCTTCGTCAGTGGCGAGTCAAGAAAGATAATGATAGTATAGGTGTCCTAAGTGCATTAATGAAGGAAACTTGCAATCCCTTTGGGGACCCTACCTGTAGTTCACCTGACCTCCTGAGTATTTCATCTGGAAAAGCTACTGATCAAGAAACTAAGCTTTATCTGTTCGGGTCACTTTCAAGGGGTCATGAATGTCGATTGACGTTCCTGCAAGAGTGCAGTGTTGATAACTCCAGATTTCTAAAGACCATACCAAGAGCAAGGGTTAACAACTTCGCCATGGAGAATAACAATAAAAGGAGGTCGATGGTTGCTACTCTCAAGTCAGCTGCAGGAGTAGGGGATGTGTTTGCACGTATAATCCAGGTTGCTTCTCATCAGAATACTACCTTGGACCTGAGACACATTCTGTCATTCCCAGTGACAGAAGTTCCCCTTTCATTGGCACACAGCGTTGCATCCCCCCTAAAAACCGAAAAGTCAGCCCTACTACGATTACTGGAAATGAATCTAGACAGCTCATTATCAACTTCGAGTCACCGTAATGTGGCAGCAACCATAATCGATGGAGGCTTATTAATCCACTCAGTCTTGCAGCTGACAAATGGATCTTATGGAGCAATAGCAAGGGAAGTTTTGATAAAAATCTGCTCTTTTCCAGGAAGCCAAATTCATGTTCTCTTTGATAAGTACAGTCGGCCACACATATTAGTAAACACATTTCAGCCACAAGGGCTGGATGTGATCTGGTAACACTGGAACTGAGTCTCCAGACGCAAGATGAAACCCGCCCCTCCACCGTGGCCACCGCCCTCCACACATCTTCCCCAAACATTTTTCCCTCCAACCTTCACTCCCACCCTTTCAAGCACACGTTTATAACTTCTGCTCCCTCTCTAATTTCTACTTTAAGAAGGAACATAACTGAATCTATTCTGTAGGTTCATTTTCTCATCATGTGGGGGCGCGAGAAAACCAAGTCTGTTCAACTTTTGTCGTAATAATATTATTACTGCTGTTACCGACAGAAGAATTAACTCGGTTTCGTGGCGCTCTCTTGTAATAATGGGATTTAGCTACTACCAATAAAAGCATTGTCTATCAAATAACAGCATACCTACTACTCTTCAATATAATTATAATATCAACAGCCGCATTCCAAATTCTTATTATTACAAAGACAACTAGCATAAGATCGTGTAGGACCTTGCGTAACTCAAATTAAGCATGCAGAAATAAAGAAGGCATAAGTTGAGGAGAGAAAGACCTCCATAGGCCTAGAAGACACTGAAGGAGGAGAAAAAAAAGAGACAGTTATAAGAGAGAGAACAACAGCAAGAAGGAGGCAGACGGAAAGGAGAGACAGTGTAATAGAGCTGAGAGTGTGGCTGGTATCAGGGGGCACCATTACCCTCTTAAGTATAAGGGGGCATAGGTCTTGACTTGTCATAGGGGTTATTTTGGGAGTCGATTCTT
>NC_087222.1:21244422-21254382 GCF_015104395.2 Macrobrachium nipponense
ACATCGAAGAGTATATACAAACAGAGAGGGGAGTAACTTTACATAATCCTTCATCAGGAACTACAACACAGGAGGAAGATGGTACACTACTACTGGGTGATTCAAACTTATGCGACATACTCCCAACCGATCTTGGCGGAAAAAACTTTTATAAGAACAATAATAGGTGCCAATGTAGACCTTATCCGGAGTTGGGTAACTGAAGAGCTAAACTGGGCACCTGCAAGATGCATTTTAGTGTGTGGTATCTACGATGTCTTGGATGATACATCATCATCAAACATCCTGGAAAACTTAAGTAGTTTCGTTATGGAGCTTAAGAACGTTAATGAAAATATGGAAATCAACATATGTCAGCCGTTTCCGAACCTTCGCGAAGACGAATATCAGGAATTGATTAACTACCATAATAACCAATTAAGTGAATGGTGTTTAGGCAATGGTATATTAGACATAAACTGTGAGTCGTCTTTCAAGCTAGCTACTGGAGAAACTGACGAAATGTGTTTTCACCAGACCAATGAAAACCCCGGAATTTTCTTAAATAGGTGTTGTGCAATTAGACTACTCTAGTCTCTTAGCAAGAAATGCCAGCATTTTAAACTCTGTGATAATTGGAAGGACGTTAAACGATCACATACGTGGATAGAAACAAAATCAGAACGTCATGCTATTCATCAGCAAGCACGCCCTCGTATCATGAATGTACGTAGGGAATCAATTACTGGACAACGATGGAATTCAGGGCAGACCACAATTCGGGATCGTACTGACTACAGGGAAGATCAGCGTGGAGGGAATGGAACATTCAAGAAGTATCGTAAAGATGATGGCAAAAATTTCGTGCAAAATCAACGTTATCAGTCCCGCCCCGGATGTTATAACTGTGGCGAATATAATCATAATCATCATGTTATTACGACCACAGAATTAGATGCAGTAGCTGCCATGGTTTAAGCCATAAAAGTCGATTATGCCCTCGCTATGATCCACAGGATAACGACCAGGAAGATGGCACTGCAGAAGGTACAGTGAAGATCCCTATCGCAGAGAGGGATGTGGGAAACCTGCCAACTATAGAACATATAAATGCTCAGTCCTTATTATCGAACTTTGGTGAACTGGAATTGTTGATAAAAGAAAGAAAAATAGACATTTTATGTATAAGTGAAACATGGCTAGATGCGGGTATCCGAGACAATTTTGTAAACATTTCAAATTTTAATATCTATCGTTGCGACCAGGAAAGAGGAGGAGGAACTTGTATCTATGTTCGAGATGATTTAAAAGTTAATAGAATGACCCTAAATGTTGATAGAGTAGTAGGAGTGGAGGGTGTCTGGATAACTATATAACATAAAAAGCTCCCATCATTCATTTTAGGGTGTGTTCACCGCCATCCCAAAGCTTTAGTCTCCTTTTTCGACTACATTAAGGGTGTTTTTAAAGTTGTTTCCTTACGTGGAAAGCCAATTTTTATACTAGGGGATGTTAATGATGATTTATTATCTGCTAATGGTAAACTAGGTAAAATTGTGCGCTAATTGAACCTATACCAGACAATTAATAAACTTACAAAAATTACAAGCACAAGCTCATCACTGCTAGATGTTGTCATCACAAACAGACCAGAAATGACTTCCCAAGCTAAAGTAGTTCCTTGTTCTGTCGCTGACCATGAGTTGGTAACACTACAAATAGATATTTCAAAACCAAAAAGGCAGCCTGTAACTAGAAAATTTCTTAGTTTAAGTCACTATAATCAGAATACGTTCTGTGATAGCCTGTTCAATAGAACCCCTAACCTTAATAAAATTTTAAATAGAGACAATGCAAATATTCAAGTTTCTGTATTGACTAGTGTTTTTGTTGAGAGTTTCAATGAGTGTGCCCCTTGTGTAACGAAAGTCATTACCCGGCCCCCGGCTCCTTGGATAAGCCATGACCTTAAAATACAAATGAAAGCAAGAGACGAATTGCATGAAAGAGTCAAAAGGGGTACATTAAACTTAGAATTAAGAAATATTTATAAAAACCACAAAAAACGAGTTAATGAACTTATTAAAACAAAGAAGGCAGAGCATTTTAAAGATAAGTTTAAAAACTGTCGTGGTAATTTGTCTACTAAATGGGAAATTGTTCATGAAATGATCCCTGCCACAAATAGTAACGTAAGCATCCATGATTATAAAGATAAGAAAGATAAAGCAGAAGAATTTAACGAATATTTTGCAAATGTAGGTCGACTGGCCTTCGAAAATTCTCAACAGATCCTCAATGCAAATAATAATCTGCCCACTATAGATGCTATTATACCTCAAGGTATCGCCAATAACCTTTTCAGACCGCAACCCGTTGACGTAGATACAGTTGTCTTGGTTGTGAGGGATTTGAATGAATGACTCAAAGGCGTCTGGATCTGATGGTATCTCTCTCCGTTTCATACGAGATGCCTTACCCGTGATAAGTTTTTACCTAACCGTTATAGTAAACACCTCCATTGTCATTGGTCTCTACCCCACCGACTGGAAACTATCGCATGTAATACCATTTTTCAAGAACGGTGACCCAGATGCAGTCGAAAATTATCGGCCTATATCACTTATACCAGTCTTATCTAAGATATTAGAAAAAATAGTTGCAGTTCAGCTCGTGCAATATCTTGAAGAAAATAACTCATTATCACAAACCCAACATGGTTTTAGACCACCGGAACCACACTCATGAAGCTCACAGGGAAAATTTACAGTAATATAGACGAAAAAAAGATCTCTCTTCTCATATTGTTAGATTTCTCTAAAGCATTTGATAGCGTTAGCCATGACATCCTTCTTAGTAAATGTATAAAACTAAAAATCGACCCGTTTTGGTTCCAAAGTTATTTGGAAAATCGGTATCAGTCAGTCAGAATAGACGATGTAATATCTTCCTCTAAGCCAGTTCAATTTGGGGTTCCACAAGGATCAATATTAGGACCAATTCTTTTCTTAATTAATCTATATCAGTGATATGTCTACTTCACTACAGGATTGTCTCTCAATACAGTATGCAGATGACCGTCAAATCCTAATCACCGGAACCATAGAAGAATTACAAATGTTAATTTCAAGAGCGGAAAGTATCTTAGAAAATGCTAGATATTATTTCCAAACTAAGGGATGAAATGTAAACGAATCAAAAACTCAGTATATTTTCCTTGGCTCAAGACAATACGTTTCTCAAATTCCTCATAATATAGTTATAAATTTCAATGGCCATGCTATTACGAAAAGTGACCATGTAAAAAACCTCGGAGTTTACTTTGATCAGTACATGTGTTTTGATTCTCATATAAATGAAGTTAGTAGGAAAGTGAATGGAACTCTAATTTATATAAACAGAATAAAAGACAGATTTGATCATGAAATGCGCAAAATGGTTGTTCAGTCGCTTGCGTTAAGCATAGTAAACTACTGTTTGAAGGTATGGGGCACTACGTCTAAACAACAACAACATCGAATACAAAAACTCCAAAACTTGCGGCAAAAGTGACTGATGGGAAGACAAAGAAATACGATCATGTAACCCCAATTTTAAAGAAATTAGAATGGCTAAATATAGAACAAAGAATACAGTATGACTTATGTCTGTTAATTTATAAGATATTGCATAATTTATTACCAACATGGATTTTTCCTCTGACATTAGTTGGATTTAGAAGTGACAGGACAACAAGAAATAACAACGACCTTTACGTACCAAGGACAAATACCGAGCTGGGTAAAAGATCGTTCACTGTACAGGGTCCTTTAGCTTGGAATAAGCTTCTGTCACTCTTATATGAATAATGAACTTCTTCGTGCTTTTACATTACAGAATAAAGAGTAAGTTTTACAGTACAAATTACTGATGATCAATCAAGTCATAACTTGATCTGAAACAAGCAGGCGCACCCAAATATATATTACTCATTTATATATATATATATATATATATATATATATATATATATATATATATATATATATATATATATATATATATATATATATATATATATATATATATACTATATATGTATATATATATATTATGACGAACTGTTATTCTCCCCCATTGTATATATTGTACTACATATTTTATTTGAAGACTTTTGTACTTTTACTCTTCGAGTCTTTCCATCTTTTGCCTCAAAGACATCTCTTGATCGCCCAGCCTACTTCCACTCACTCAGTCAGTGCTCCTTTCCATTTCAAACTTCTCTTTGGAGACCTTCGCTATTCTGGTGAAGCGGGCGTACCACACGTCCAACTACGATTGTAACAGATGTGTTTTTATCTCACTTTCTATTTAGTTCCATAATTATATTGTGAAATATTTATTTCGATAAGTTCGTATTAGTGTGGTGATATTTAATTTGAGTTACTTTGGATTATTAGCGCTGTATTATAGTTATAAATACATTAACAGTGTTTCCTTTATCACCATATGAGTCAAGGTTCTGTGAAAAGATACAAAGTTAAGGTCTATAAAATCTCTTATTAACTGAACTATTCCAAAAGTTTTTTTTGTTTTATCTTCTTTTCTTTCCTTTGCCATCTCGGGGAAAACCACCGGATAGATATACCCTAGAGATACATCAGTTTATAACATCCAGAATAAAATCAATATAAATTTCCTTCATAGAGCTGATAATATATGTATATAAATGAAGGGTAGACTAGTGTCATGAGCAAGCTGGTATCCTATTCTAGCCCAGGCCAGAAGAAAACATGAACAGGAATGGAAGGAAGAAGTTAAATGTTCTAAGTCAGGAAAAGCAGAAGCAGAAAGAGAATTCTAAAGTCTGGCAGTAGAAGGAGTCAATGGAAAAAATTCCACAATAGATTTTGAGGTCTAATCTTACCACTGAAGAGGATGACTCACTCACCTCCCGTGCAGCAGGAGCAGCTGCTGCTGCCTCCAAGGCAGCCATTGGGGTCGAGAACACCTGTGCAGTTGTTGCCTGATTCAGAAGGAGCAATGCACAACGGTCCCGCCAGCATCTCCGCAGGAGAGTAATGTGCCACAAGTAGAAGTATCTGAAAACAGAAGAAAATGAACTCTTGCGATTAGTAGTAGAGTCATTCATAGGATGAGGAACCCTACTGCTGTGGAACAATTAAGCCCTCCAAAGTGGGCTGTTGACTTGGAGAGTTCATTGGGAAGAAGTAAGATTATGGCGATGGAAATAGAGAAAGAAGAGTTCTTGCTTATTAAAAAAAAAGAATAGTATCAGATAAAACAAGCAGAAACGAATGGAATTCAATATATATATATATATATATATATATATATATATATATATATATATATATATATATATGTGTGTGTGTGTGTGTGTGTGTGTGTGTGTGTGTGTGTGTGCATGTAAATGGTCTATATATACATCAATACATATGAATGTCTTTTACTGTAATCCAACAGTATCATATGAAGAAGAGATAAGGCCAATGAGAACAGTATTTCTGCGTTGCAACCATATAATATATCGGACACTACTGCTGCTGTTTGTGTCCCTGTTCACTTGTATAACATTTTGCCAGTGAATGTCATAAATATATGGTTGGAACATATAAAAAATGTTTTTATAGGCATTTATCCTCATACACACACTCACATACACACACACATATCGTGTGTGTGTTTGTGTTTGCGTCTGTGTTGAGCAAAAGAATCCCAGCTGTATCAAGAATGCCCAAACCAAGGTGGGAGTTATGATCGTGACATCCAGCAGTTTAGACTGCTTCCAGCATCCCCCTCAGTCTCTGGAGGATCCAGGATTTAGGAAAGGGTGGGCGGCGAGCGCAGAGGGCGAGAGGCTATAAGCTAGGGGGACTGGGGTGCATGGTATCTCCTGACGCCCCCCCCCCCCCCCCCCCTCGGGGTCTGGGGCGGTGGCCCGGGAGCAAACCGGTTGCAATTTGTGGCAAATTTTGGTCCTTTTGTGGTGGTAAATAAGAAAAATCTGGACCAATAATTTAGTATTGTTAGATGGAAACCAGTTTTGACGGATTGAGATTTGAAACAATAAAACTTGTCAGTATCGCGATCCAAGAATTAAGATAAACATTGACTATTGTTTATTGTTTCAAGAATCTCTCTCTCTCTCTCTCTCTCTCTCTCTCTCTCTCTCTCTCTCTCTCTCTCTCTCTGTTGCAACTTAGGAATTTTGTTTCATTCCTTTCCACATTTACCTGCTGTTTTCTTCATCTTCCTTTCTTGTGTTCTTAGTCCTTCTGAACCCTCTCAGCCATCCGTTGTTTCATCATTGATTTCCTTTTGTTTTATCTTAGATTTCTGGAAGTCTGCTCCTTATACTACTATTGCTACAACAGCAACAAGAACAGCAACTTCTCTTACTATTAATATTATCTTGGAAGGAGACCCTTTTTCAAATACAATTAAAAACGATATCATGACAGCACACCAGGAAGCTATATCCTGCGACGGTATTATCAAGAATATAAAGATAATAGGGAGGGCTCCTGACCAGCGACGCTTGCGACTGCTCGAGGCACTCCTCATACAGGAAATGAAGCCCTCATTGAATACGACGCAGGAAGTGCTCTTCCTCCCCACCAACTTAAGGAGAACCTATTTGTAATAAATTAATACAAGTAATACCAGACCAAGCGACACCCCCGATCAAAGAATACCAGATGAGACTAGCAGCCCAGCAGCCAATGACATCGCGAGCCGTCGTGACACAACGGCCATGGAAGCCATGCCCCAGCCTCGACGGTCTACTAGGCTGCAACTCAGCAATGATGGAAAGAAATGAAAAATCAAACGACAACGACGTAGATGGATCCTCTGGCAACAGAGGAGCTTCATCCGGCAGCCAGGTATTCAGCCCAATTGATGGGGAGGGCGATCAGGTACTTGGAGGTCGTCATCCAGCAACTGACCACCATAAGAACGACAGTAACCAGCAACCAGAGACCGGAGTTGCAGAGGCAAACATGAAGAAGAAATGGACCAGGGAAGAGAATAAGGAAATATGGAGATGCTACATCAGAAGCAACCCGATGGAAAGAGGTTACAGAAGAAGGTTGGCAGACCAAGAAAAAGAACTGGCCATCCTCAACTGAAAGAGATGAACTGGAAATAGAAATAACACCCGGCAACGAAGGACAAGAAGACGAACTAAGAGATGATACCACAGAAGACGACAGAAATGATGATCTACCAACGACGACGCACGATACCACAGAAGACGACAGAAATGATGAGCTACCAAACGACGACACACGAAGTAACACGCAAGAAGTAATGGAGAGGACGGAATGGCTGGAAAAGATCAGGCAATGGATGAAGCCAGATACAGGAAGAACAAAGATCCCTTCCATGAAAGCCTACAACACCAAGAAATTAAGGGAGAAAACAAGTGAGGTCAATGAAATAATGGGCATAATACACACCACCAGTATCACAGAAAAAAATAACCTGGCACATGCAGGAGCAACACTAGTAGTATTACTAATGGGAAAACAAATACTTACACCACCATCGCAACCAACCTTACTTAAACCAAAACAGTAATGCCTTGGAAAAGGCACCTGGAAAAACAAATTATGGAGATGAGATCTGATTTGCATAAACTGAAAGAGATGGCAGAAAAGAGGCTAAGAAGCAAGAAAATAAGGGAGGAACTGAACGAGAAATACAAAGTACAGGAGAGGGGACTAAATAGCACAAAGCACACAAGATCCAACGGTACATGAACAAACTCTTAGGAACCAACTAGAAAAGACAATACGTCCAACTAAGAGGGGAAGACAATCACCATGGAATTCCTGAAGCTGAACCGAGTAAGAGACTCTGGGAAAACTTATGGAGCAATTCGGTATCACACAACAAACATGCAACATGGCTGCAGGAAGTCAAGGCAGAAGAAATGGGGACAATAAAAAGAGATTCAATGAGAAAACGACAAACACAATCAAACACCAACTAAAGAAAATGCCCTACTGGAAAGCCCCAGGTCCCGATGAAGTCCATGGATACTGGCTCAAAAACTTCAAGGTCCTACACCCACGAATAGCAGAACAACTCAAGCATTGTATCACAAACCACCATGTACCCAAATGGATGACCACATCCTTAGTACAAAAAAGACAAAAACAAAAGAAATATAGCAAGAAACTACAGGCCTATCACCTTCCTACCATTAATGTGGAAGTTGCTAACAGGTATCATCAGTGAAAGGCTATACAACTACCTAGAGGATGCAAACACCATCCCCCGCAAACAGAAAGGCTGCAGAAGGAAGTGTAGGGGCACAAAAGACCAGCTCCTGATAGACAAAATGGTAATGAAAAATAGTAAGAGAAGGAAAACTAACCTAAGCATTGCATGGATTGACTTCAAGAAAGCCTTTGACATGATACCTCACACATGGCTATCAGAATGCTTGAAAATATATGGGGCAGAGGAAAACACCATCAGCTTCCTCTAAAATACAATGAGCAACTGGAATACGGTACTTACAATCTCTGAGATAAGAGTAGCAGAAGTTAACATCAGGAGAGGGAGCTTTCGAGGCAACTCACTATCCCCACTACTCTTCGTAGTAGCCGTGATTCCCATGACAAAAGTACTACAGAAGATGGATGCTGGGTACCATCTCAAGAAAGGATGCAACCATCTGATGTTCATGGTCGAATTCAATATGTATGGTAAGATCATCAAGGAAATAGATACCATAATCTAGACCGTAAGAATTGCATCTGGGGACATCAGGATGGAGTTTGGAATAGAAAAATGTGCCTTGGTCAACATACATAAAGGCAAAGTAACAAGGACTGAAGGGATAAAGCTACCAGATGGGAATAGCATCAAACACATAGATGAGACAGGATACAAATACCTAGGAATAATAGATGGAGAAGATATAAAATACCAAAAAATGGAGGACATGATCAGGAAAGAATATATGCAGAGACTTCAGGCGATATTCAAGTCAAAACTCAACGCTGGAAATATGATAAAAGCCATAAGCACATAGGCAGTACCAGTACTCAGATACAGTGCAGGAGTGGTGCAGTGGTCGAAGGCTGAACTCTGCAGCATAGACTAGGAAACTAGGAAACACTTGATAATACGACAAAGCACTGCACCCAAGAGCAAATACAGACAGACTATACATAACATGAAAGGAAGGAGGGAGAGGGCTACTAAGCATTGAGGACTGCGTCAACGTTGAGAACAGAGCACAGGGGCAATATCTGAAAACCAGTGAAGACCTGTGACTAAGGACTGATAAAAGTAGATGAAGACCCAGAAATAAACAGAGACTAGAGAATAACAAACAGAACAGAGGAATGGCACAATAAACCAATGCACAGACAGTACACGAGGCAGACTACAGAATTGGTCAGCGATGAAACATGGTAATGGTTACAGAGGGGAGAACTCAAGAAGGAAATAGAAGGAATGCTAACTGCAGCACAAGATTAACTACAAAGAACCAGATATGTACAAAGAACGATAGATGGGAATAACATCTGACCCATATACAGGAAGTGTAATGTGAAAAACGAGACCATAAACCACATAGCAAGCGAATGTCTGGCACTTACACAGTACCAGTACAAAAAGAAGCTCGATTCAGTAGCAAAAGCCCTCCACTGGATCCACAAGAAACATCAACCTGAAGGGACTATGGTATCAGAACAGATACAATGATATGTGCCAATAGACCAGACGTGACGTTGATTGACAAAATCAAGAAGAAAGTAGCACTCATTGATGTTTCAATACCATGGGACACCAGAGTAGAAGGGAATGATAAAGAAAAGATTGATAAGTATCAAGACCTGAAAATAGAAATAAGAAGGATATGGGACATGCCAGTGGAAATTGTAACCATAATCACAGGAACACTAGGCATGAACCCAAGACCCCTGAAAAGGACCTGTAAAAGTAGATGCTGGAGTA
>NC_087222.1:21259882-21317703 GCF_015104395.2 Macrobrachium nipponense
CAGTTCGTCCTCCTCATCCTTGATTTTTTTATGGATGGACGACGGCCTTTGCATTTCGCGATTCTTGGAGGAGAAAGACATGTCTACCTCGACCCGCCACAAAGCAGGAAAAGCAGTTCAAGCTCAGGTTCCAACTTAGAACCACTGGATAACATTTGAAGATAACTGGTGAACTCTACTCCCTCGTAAGAGAATGCTTTGTGTATTGAAGAAGCATCTACATCAACTATGTAACATATTCTTGCCGACCCACCTGTCTCTGCCTCTTCCGTCTTCGTCTTTGAAGCCTACGTCATCAACACTTCTATGGAGTCAATGGTTGAACCTTTCCTGCCCAGTAAGTTTCCTACGATTTGTGGCGTTTGGTTACCACGCTTTCAGAACCTGTAAATTTTCTATGGATTCTTGTTTTGATATTGCTATCCATAAAGGTGTATAATTTTTGGAACTTTATTACCATTTGTGTAATTGCTCTTTTGATTTTTAGAGAGCTGCTAATTGTTAAGGAGGGCAGTGGTTTATTGCTAGACACTGATTTAATTTCTGGTTCTTTCACACAGCTGATTTAGGTAATTTTCGTGCCAAGTTGGTTAATGATGTACACAATTTTTTTACATGTGGATAGTCTTTATTTTATTAAATATTGTTGGACTCTATAATGATAGTTTGTTGTTGTTTTCAGAATCCATAGGTTTTCAAAAATTTCCATGAGTGGAGATCTTTCCACCACAAGCAGTAGTTATCAATTTATGATTAGCAATTGGGAACAGGACTTCAGCCATCGGAGTTGTATCTATGCCATTTCGTAATCTTAACTTTCATACAAATAAATAATTTTAAAGAATGTGTTTTTATTTAACTGTGAAAGAAAACATTCAAGGTTACGAGTAACTCTTGTGTAAAGATCTTGGTTTTTCTATAAAATTTTTGAAATGGGGATCACATGACTTGATTAATCCCCAACTCTGCCATTTTATCTCTGAAGTACCTACTGGTGAAATTAGAGCCGTTATCAATTTGGAAATCAATTTGGAAAAGTATGATGGAATCAGGTAAGTAAATAGAGTATGCAACATGAAATTGAAAATGTTTTTGTGCAAGTTACTTGGCATGTCAGCATTTTGGGGTGATATAACAGAAATATACTGTTCTGAAATTATTATTCTCTCCAGTATTATGTAAACAGAATAACACATTACTTTAGTCATTTACATAACTAGTCTAGTCTTCTCAACACTTTAGACTGGTTAACCTAAAACAAAATATTAAACAGTTCACTGTATTAAGTGAGCTAATACAAATGCTGTTTCACATTCTTTGTAGAAGATAAAAACCAAAAACATATAAGGAAAAATAATCAAATAAAACTGCACCTAAATTTCATTGAAGTTTAATGAAGATATCAATCCTTTCTATTTCCACTAAGAATAACATTTCATGGAAATATTCAAGCTTACAACTACATATACAAGTGCATATATGCATAATACTGAATAACAAGAGCAAGAAAACCATGTCAGCTAAAGACAATACTAATTCTTTATTTGGAAATCATACAAAAAATGCACCGGAACAAGAGAAGAGAAGGCAAAGGAAAATTTCTTAACACTGTGCAGTAATCAATGAGAAAAATTGTAAGAAAAAAACTAAAAGTCATTTATTTAACCTTTGCATAAAGGTTACACAACCATTTTGCATCAAATTCACTCTGGCCAAAATACTTTGGCTCTGCCTTGACTTCTAATAAAGAATCGGCAAATGAAGAGCCTTCATCCTGATTTTCACTGAGACCCTCCAGATTCTCCTTCTCTTCTTTGAGTAATAACAATGATGATGGTTATGAACTGGATCATAAAAATATAAATATGGTTTTTCTTTTTATCGCCCCTTAGGTTGCTGTTGCCTTTTTTTTCTATAGATTTTGCAGACAAGTTCACAATAATTATCTCCACATCAAGTGCAACTTACTTTGGGGTGCAAAACATTAACAAATCTGTCAGTGCAACTGAACATCCTCTCTGATGAGTGACTTTGCTTGTGCATTTTGACACCTGAAAAACAGTCTGGCATTCAGAACCAATGACTGTGATTTGCAGAATACAAGACAAAAGTACAACATGCAGTGTAAAAGAATAATATTTATCCTCCATGTGTGCTCACATATGTTATGAATCTACAAGAGAAAAACTGTTTCAACATCTGAGTTAACACATTCTAAGATGAACCTTAAAAAAAAAAAAAAAAAAACTTCTTGGAAACTAAGTGCAGATACAGGTATAACTTCTTTCTAGCATGAGTTTTCACACACCTTTTGAGACACCTTCATTCAAAACAGACGCAGAAGTCAAGTTAAATAAAATCATGTAATAAAAACTACTTGGACAGAGATTAAGCAAACAGTTTCTGTCTAGTGTAAATTCTTGTCTTCAAGCAGAAGAGAAGTGGTGAGAGGCTGTCACCCTGGAATATTCCTCTTTGAATCTTTATGTCTGGAATTACTATCTGGCCCTCAATGCTATTTTAGACAGAGAGTGGTCTTCCACTTATCTGTACTGCCAGGAAAGATCTTATTTCCTCATTGATGTTATAGAGTTCCAAATATTTGAGTATCCAGGTGTGCCTTCTGGTAATCTATCCAACCCATATTAAGATTCCTTTGTCTTTTCTTACAATCTTCTAATATTGTTTTGTTTATTAGCAGTTGATCTTTAGTGCCTAGTTTGTTTCTTGTGCATCTCTTTCGTTCTTTTTTCATATATTTGCCTTGATCTAGGTGTTCACAGATCTCGTCTGTGATGACTCATGTGAGCCATTTGTAGGTTGTTGGTAGGAAGCAGATGGCCCTATATTTGCTTGGGAGCTCAGCCTCGGAGCTTTTAGGGAGAAGGTTGGTATTTCTTGTTGTGAGCCACTCTGGTGATTCTCCTTCTCCTCTTACTATTCTTGAGAAGGCTTGTGCATAAGTGTGGTGTAGAGCTGTGATCTTTTTTAGACAGAACTTTGGGATCTTGTCTATTACTGTTATCTTGAAACTATTATATTCTTTTATTGTCTTTGTTACTTTTTTGATGGTGAACCCAATTGGTGGTATCTGCTGTTTCTGGCTGTTCTTCTGCCTAATGGTGTCAATCCATGAATTCTCTTGGTGTTGTCTAGGGTCTTCAAACAGAGGCTTCCAAAATCTCTCTAGGTCTTCCTTGCTCGGCTGTGTTCGTACCTACACTGTTTCTTTCGTCATTTTTCTATGCACAATCTTTGGATTGTCACCAAACTGCATATTTATCAGTTTTACTTTCATCTTCTGTTGTTTGTTTCCTATTTGTGCAGTTAGGGCCTTTATATTGGCTTGGTGTTCTGCCAGTTTCCACTCATTTGTTCATCCCCTATTCTGTATTTTTTCTTTATTTTCCTTATTTTCTTGAGATTTTGTGAGTGATTTTGATCTCTCATACAGTTGGTCATTTGAGAGATTTCTGCCTTAACTGGTTTATTTTATCATGTTGTTTCTTTTTCCTCTCCAGTATGCAACCTCATATGACGTGTAAGATTTGATTTCCGGGAGAATGCTTTCCCACATTCTTTGCACATGAATGGCTTCTCTCCAGTGTGGATTCTCATATGATGTGTAAGTTGATCTTTCCTTGGAAATGCTTTCCCACATATGTTGCACATGAATAGCTTCTCTCCGGTATGCAACCTCATATGACATGTGAGATTTGATTTCTGGGAAAATGCTTTCCCACATTCCTTGCACATATATGGATTCTCTCCAGTATGCAATCTCATATGACGTGTAAGATCTGATTTCTGGGAAAATGCTTTCCCACATATGTTGCACATGAATGGCTTCTCTCCGGTATGCAACCTCATATGACATGTGAGATTTGATTTATGGTAATATGATTTTCCACATTCATTGCACATGAATGGCTTCTCTCCGGTATGCAATCTCATATGACTTGTAAGATTTGATTTCTGGGAAAATGCTTTCCCACATTCCTTGCACATATATGGCTTCTCTCCAGTATGCAATCTCATATGACGTGTAAGATCTGATTTCTGGGAAAATGCTTTCCCACATATGTTGCACATGAATGGATTCTCTCCAGTATGGATACTCATATGACTTGTAAGATGTGGTTTCTGAGAAAATGCTTTCCCGCATTCTTTGCACATGAATGACTTCTCTCCTGTATGGATTCTCATATGAACTATAAGATTACCTTTCAAGGAAAATGCTTTCCCACAGTCATTGCATATGAATTTCTCTCTGGTAGGATTTGTGATATCATTTGTAAGATTAATTCTCTTGTAAAATGCTTTCTCACAGTCAGTTGATCTGAAAGGCTTCTCTCCGTTGTGAATATTTCTTCTTTCTTGTTTTACTTCCTTTTTGCAAGTTTGTGGATTTTTTTCGTTCACTGTTGAATTCATTTCATATGAATATTCATCATCTTCATTAGACTCATAGAATTCCTCTGGCTCTATTTTGATGTCCGTCAATGGATCCAGAGACAAAAAGTCTTCATCACTGGTTCCACTAAAGGCAGCCAAGTTGCTGTTTTCTTGATTTATGGAAGGTAGTGATAATGCACCTTCAGTTTCACTTTTCAAAGGAAATTCTAAAGAATGTTCTGGATTCATTTTAGCCTTATGTCCTGTCCTGTTCTGTAATGACAATATGTTCAATTTACAACTCTTATCACAGAATTCTTTACAAATGATTACTCAATAAATCTGTTAAAAATGAAATTCAATATCTTGAAGAACTATAACCAGATTTCACTGCTGATGTATGAATCTAATATTCAAAACAACTTTTACTTATTGTTTAAATTTGTTAAATACACGTACAATAATTCACTGTTGTCTCAAACACTTTAAGAGTTGTTATTGGTAATGTTCCATGCAGTACCATTAAACAACATGCATTTCCCAAAATCCTGATGCTAATCAAAACTGACGAAGGAAGGAAGATTCTTCTGAGGGAGAATCTGAAATCAAAGAATGTAACACAGAGTTAGGAAACATAATGCCAGAACTGAAGCAGAAAATTAATAAATCAAATTCAATTCAGGTTCCCATAAAGGTCTAAGGCCGATTAACAAAGCGTGCATTTGATAGTTCTATCCAAACATGAATACAATCCTACCAAACGTTGTCCAGATACAGCATCAAAACATTCCTGAGGCAACAATGCAACAACAGATTAACAGTTAATATGGACGCCCACTACCTCACATCTGTAAACCTTCTTAGCTTGACATTACAATATAAATTACTTATGAACATATCTTATTAACAAATCAAAGGCCAAGAATAGAAAATGCAAGAGACCAGCATAAGAGTTTTGTGGGGTAACAGCAGGAAGGGTACAGTACACAGCAAATGCTTAATTATATGTGATCCAGCTATACATAACACCATATTATCCACAGATGCGGTGGATAATAATAAGAAAAAATAGTAAGGGTAAATTGAGTAGTAATTTGAAGAGAGATGAAAGTTTTCAAATTAATTTCACTGATTGTTATTGTGGATACAATGCATGAGTAGCTATTATGACCAGCAACACTGATGACAGTCTTGGAAGGTATGTGCTAGAGCTTTTTATGAAGGAGTATCTTTCAGTGCATGTTGGAAATGGGTTACCTGGTGGTTAAGAAGAGTGAGTAGGGTAATGAACAAAGAGGGGTGGCTGTGATGGGAGAAATGATATAAGGTTTATGTTTGTATATCTATGAAAATTTCATATTACAGCATTTCCTCAATTAGTGTATCTGCATATGCATGGCTTGCGACTTGGCAATATATTCACATTTAACTCCAGCCCTACCAAAATCTACATGAATGTATACATACATAAATAAAAATAAACACAGTAAAAATGATATTGTTAAACTACAATAAAGTTTTGTACATACTTACCTGGCAGATATATACGATTAATGGCCCACCCAGCCTCCCCTCAGGAGACAGGTGGAAGAGAAAAATCTGACAAGCAACGGGAATTGGTTTGTACACCCGCCAACCAGCGATGGGTAAGGTAGACCACCTGACCTACCTGTAGCGTGTGCCGCGAGATTTGAAATTCTGTCGGGAATGTCGGAGACTATAGCTAAGTATATATCTGCCAGGTAAGTATGTACAAAACTTTATTGTAGTTTAACAATATCATTTTTGTACATGAACTTCCCTGTCAGATATATACTTAGCTGATTGGCACCCTTGGTGGAGGGTAAGAGACAACTAAATAATACAGGTAAGATGGGAAACAACTAATGTAGTAGGATATAAAAACCTTGGTTCTCACCTTTTCAGGATGAAGACTTCATAGATACTGTCTCTGAGTCTGCATTGCCTGGAGAGCTACAGCTAGGACGTGACCTGTTGCTGAAAGACTCTCGGATCTACCACTGGGATATGTGATCCCCTATTGTGGTAGAATCCAAGTCGGATCCTGTTAAAGGGACCTTGTCCGCTTATATAACAGATCCTTACCACTACCTCTGCAAGGAGCCAAAACCCACCAGACCACCTAACCAAAATACAAAGGGTTAAAATTACGACAAAAAGAGGTGCCTCCTGCAACCTCTTTCGACAACCAAAAACACAAATACAAAATATAGGGTAACATATAAAAAAATTTACACAGGATAAGTTTCAGCTCCCTGCCCCAGCACCGAATCCGCCGATACGAAAGGGCCCAAGGCGAAGCATTTCTCATACGAGATTTTTACATCACGTAGGTAGTGGTTTGCGAAAACCGATTGGCATCTCCAAAAAGTCGCCTCCATCAAGTTCCGCACAGACATATTTTTTCTGAATGCAAGCGAAGTTGCAATGGCTCTCACCTCGTGAGCTTTCACTTTCAGTAGTCTAAAATGTTCTTCCTTACAGGCAACATGTGCCTCCGTAATAAGGCTTCTCAGGAAGAAGGAAAGAGCATTCTTCGACATGGGCCGAGTGGGGTCCTTTACCGAGCACCAGAGCACATCTTGGTTAGCCTTAAGTTGTTCCTTCCTCTTGAGGTAATACTTCATAATCCTCATAGGGCAAAGAGTTCTTTCAGGTTCTTCCCCTACCAGAAAAGATAAACCACGAACTTCAAAGCTCCTGGGCCAAGGACGTGACGGGTTTTCATTCTTTGCAAGAAATCCTGGAAGAAACGAACACACCATAGAATCTTCCTTAAACCCGACATTGCCCTCAATAGCTTGTAGTTCACTCACCCTCTTAGCTGTAGCTAGGGCCAAAAGGAAGAGAGCCTTCTTCGTCAGGTCCTTGAAAGAGGCTGAGCCAGGAGGTTCGAATCTAGACGATCCAAGGAATTGTAGAACTACGTCTAGATTCCAGTTCGGTACAACATGAGGACGCTTAACAGTTTCAAATGATCTAATAAGATCATGCAAGTCCTTATCATCGGAGATATTTAAGCCTCTATGCCGAAATACCGCAGCCAACATACTGCGGTATCCCTTAATAGTTGACACAACTAGATGACACTCTTCTTTAAGGAAAATTAGGAAATCCGCAATTTGGCTCACAGAGGTACTGGAAGAGGAAATGTTCTTCCTTTTGCACCAACGTCTGAAGACATCCCACTTTGACTGGTACACACGCAAGGTGGAAGGTCTCCTCGCTCTTGCGATTGCTTTAGCAGCTGTTGTTGAAAAGCCTTTCGCTCTGACCAGACTTTGGACAGTCTGAAGCCAGTCAGACTGAGAGCGAGGAGATTTTTGTGGTACCTGTCGAAGTGGGGTTGTCTGAGTAGATCGCTCCTTAGCGGGAGCGATCTTGGAAGGTCCACTAACCATTCCAGTACCTCTGTGAACCATTCTTGGGCCAGCCAAAAGGGAGCGATTAAGATCATTCTCGTTGAATCGGACTCTACGAACTTCTTGATGGTTAGCCCCAGGATCTTGAAGGGGGGAAACGCGTAGACGTCGAGTCCGCTCCAGTCTAGAAGAAGAGCATCTATTGCTAATGCCTCTGGATCCGATATCGGAGAGCAGTAAGGATCCAGTCTCTTGTTCTTCGACGTGGCAAAGAGGTCTATGTGTGGCCTGCCCCATAACTTCCACAGGCTCTGGCATACATCCAAATGAAGGGTCCACTCTGTGGGAAGGACCTGATCTTTCCTGCTGAGGAGATCTGCTCTTACATTCCTTTCTCCCTGCACGAACCTGGTGAGAAGCTTGATTCCCCTTTCTTCTGCCCACAGAAGAAGGTCTCTTGCTGTCTCGTACAGGGAGAAGGAATGCGTCCCCCCCTGTTTCCTGATATATGCCAGAGCTGTAGTGTTGTCCGCGTTGACCTGCACTACCGATCTTCTGACTTTGGCCTCGAAAGATTTCAGAGCCAACCACACAGCCATCAACTCCTTCCTGTTGATGTGCCAGGCTACCTGGTCCCCCACCCAGGTACCTGACACTTCGCTGGTTCCCAGAGTCGCCCCCCATCCCGTGTCCGACGCGTCGGAGAACAACACCAGGTTGGGGGTCTGGGATTGAAGAGACAGTCCTTTCGCAAAGAGGTTGGGATCTGTCCACCATAAGAGATGTTTCTTGACGTCCTGGGATAACGACAGGGAGAACGTCAAATCCTGAGAACAACGACTCCAATTCCGATGAAGAAAGAATTGGAGCGGTCTCAGGTGCAACCTTCCTAGGGAAACGAATTGCTCCAGCGAGGAGAGCGTCCCCAGCAGACTCATCCACTCCCTCACTGTGCATACTTCTTTCCCTAAGAAGGTTGTTACTCTCTCGAATCCTCGGGCGATCCTTTCCTGAGAGGGAAAAGCCCGAAAACTCAGAGAGTTCATCTGTATCCCGAGATACACACACTCTTGTTCGGGAATTAGTGAAGACTTCTTGAAATTGACAAGAAGTCCCAACGCCTTCGTCAATTCTAGGGTTACTTGTAAGTCCTTCAAACAACGATCTTCTGAATTGGCCCTTATCAGCCAATCGTCCAGGTACATGGATATCCTCACCCCTTTCAAATGAAGCCATTGAGCTACATTTCTCAATATCCCCGTGAACACTTGAGGGGCCGTCGAGAGGCCGAAACACAGAGCTCTGAATTGAAAAATTCTCCCCCCCATCATGAATCTGAGAAACTTCCTTGAGAAAGGATGGATCGGTACGTGGAAGTAAGCGTCCTGTAAATCCAAGGAAACCATCCAGTCCCCTGGACGAAGTGCTGCCAGCACTGATGAAGGTGTTTCCATCGTGAACTTCTTCTTTTCTACGAAGAAGTTCAGGGTGCTTACGTCCAACACCGGTCTCCATCCCCCTGAGAACTTCGGAACTAGGAAGAGGTGGTTGTAGAAGCCCGAAGAACGATGGTCTGTCACTAGTTCGATAGCCCCCTTCTCCAGCATCTGATCTACTGCTAGATGGAGAGCTTGATTCATGATGGGGTCTCTGTACCTGGCCGTCAGTTCCCTTGGGGTGGTCGTCAAGGGAGGTCTTGCGACGAAAGGATGAGGTAACCTCTCCTCAAAATTGAAAGGGTCCAAGGATCCGCCCCTTTTTGGCCCCAGACTTCTGCAAACTCTAAGAGTCTGGCGCCCACCGTTGTTTGAAGGACTTGCAAGTTATTTGGGGGTTTTAACTGACTTGGCGAAAGTCTTACCCCTCCTTGAAGGTCTACGACCTCTAAACGTAGAGGTTCTTGAGGAAGAAGCCCCTCGAAAGGGTTCTCGAACACTTGACTTTTCCTTCTTAGCCTTGGTAGGGAAGGAAGGGCGAGGTTTCCTTGCCGACTGTGCCAAAAGGTCCTGGGTGGCTTTAGCCGAAAGCGATCTCGAAATGTCCTGCACTAGATGTTTAGGGAACAACTGACCGGACAGAGGAGCAAACAGCAAAGAAGACCTCTGGGCGTGGGAGACAGACTTCGTTAAGAAGGAACAATAAACGGACCTCTTCTTCACGATCCCGGCCCCATACAGGGATGCGATTTCACTCGCTCCGTCTCTTACCGACTTGTCCATACAAGACAAAACACACATGAGATCTTCTGGAGAAAAGGACTCTGGCACTTCAATTTTCTTGGCTAAAACTCCCAACGACCAATCAAGGAAGTTAAAAACCTCCAGCACTCTAAACATGCCTTTCAGCATGTGATCCACTTCATTCATTGCCCAAGTCGTTCTTGCAGAGTTAAGGGCAGCACTCCTCGTCGAATCTACCAGCGCCGAAAAATCCGAATCATCCAAAGAAGGTAGACTCAATCCTAAGGACTCCCCTGTTTCGTACCAGAAACCAGCGCGTCCTGATAACTTCGAAGGAGGAAAAGCGAACATCGTTTTCCCCGCTTCTTCCTTGGAAGCCATCCAGGAACCAAAACTCCTCAGTGCCTTCTTCATTGATAGAGTTGGCTTCATCCTCACACAAGAAGAACTCTTCGCTGTCTTCGCCGTCGAAAAAAGTGAGTGAGGAGAAGGAGGAGCCGTAGGAGTAAGGGAATCCCCAAAAACTTGCAAAAGTAGCTCTGTAAGCTTCTTGTAAGAAGACACAGCAGTAGAAGTGTTCGGTTCTTCATCCGAACCTTCTAGGACGTCTTGTCGAGGCGAGCGCGGAAGATCCTTAGGTGACGAAGGGATCCTAGTAAGAGTTGAGCGAGAGGTTGGAGAGCGTCTTCTCGTAGAAGAGTTCACATCCACTGGAGAACGAAGCGAAGATCTGGGTTGTCTACAATAAGAATCCCTCTTCGAGGTAGACGGAGTCTCAGCAGAAGGAGAGGCAGGGCTCCTACCCCGAGAATCCTTGGATACAACCACAGGGCGCTTACGAAGCGGCGAGCGCCTACGAGACTCTGTGCGCCTATCCTGAGGTGAGCGGCTGCCCGGCGAAGAGCGCCTATCGGGAGCAGAGCGCTTACGCGGCTCTCTATTCTTGTCCAGATGAGTACGATCAAAGGAAGATCGACTGGAAGGCGAAATGCGCCTACTAGGAGGAGGCTGCTTGCGAGACTCTTGACCTCTAACAAGAGGATAACATTCAGGAGAAGGACGCTTCAAAGCTAACGAGCGCCTACCTGGAGAAGGGCGCTTGCGAGGATCCTGGTGCCTACTAAGAGACGAACGGTCAGGAGTAGTGCGTCTAGAAGAGGGAGAGCGCCTACACGGAGAAGGGCGCTTGCAAGACTCTTGTTATCTGCCCTGAGGAGAATAATCAGGAGTAGGGCGCCTAAAAGGAGACGAGCGCCTACTAGGAGATCGACGAGAAGTAGGCTCTTGGCGCCTACCTTGCGGGGCGCGGCTAACAGCAGGACGTCTATCAGGCGCACGACTCCTATCAGACTCTTGACGCCTGTAAGGAGAGAAGTCACGATCCGACACTCGAGGAGAGCGACATCTGGAAGAAGAACGCCTACTTGAAAAAGGGCGCCTTCTAGGTTCTCGAGGCTGCTGAGGAGAAGTCCCACTCGAGGGCGTCGAAGAAATAGCGTGATGTGCATGCGCAGTGCGCTTACCGGAAGCGGGAATCCAATCTTGAGAAAAAACTTCTTTCTCCATAGAGCGTCCGACCGACGATAGGCGCCTTGAAGTCGAAAGAGAGCCAGGAGAGCGAGGGCGCTCATGTGAGCCCCTACCTTCATACGAAAGCTCCCCATATGAAGGAGAACGCTTAAAACTAGGAGAACGATCCTCTGAAGAGCGGCGCCTAGATCTCTTGATCGGAAGAGAAACGTCCTTCTTCCTACGTGATCCGATTGCTAGAGAATCTGCCAGCGCCGTGATCTGAGCTTGAAGTCCCGCGAGTACTCTAGTAGGAGAATCTTGTTGTTCTTCCTCGGAAGCAGGCGCAGAACGAGGAGCGCGAGAAGAAGAACGATCGCAGGATCTCTTGGGTTTTTTCGCCTCCACCGACGATTCTTCCGGGAAAAACTCCGGACTAGAAGCCAAAGGACTGCAAGGAGCCTTCCAAGCCCTCTTCAACGGGCGCAACGCATCCGGGGAGTTCCAACCTCTCTTCGGAGAGGGAGAGGACGAAGAGGAGAAGCATTGGCATAGGAGCTCCTTCTTGTAGCGATCCAAGGCAGCCTGGGAGCGTACTTCAGGAACTGCCGAGGGGACGCCTGACCGGTGGGGGTTCTCCCTAGCCCTCCTGTGGCTTTCGACTTTCCTACTCCACTGGAACTGGGAGTCTGGAAGAGGTCTAGGCCTAGAGGCACTAAGGAGCCGGTCAGACGCACCCTCCACAACACTGGGGACACTGCACTGCACTGATCACTAACACTCTCCTTACCTTCCAACTGACGAATCTTCTGATCCATAGAAAGAATCGTGGCTCTTAGAGCCGCCGCCTCCGAAGACGAATCTTCGGCTTCGGTGCGGGGAGCAGGGGCTGCAACTTGGAGAGAAGGTTCTACTTCTACATTAGTCAAAGGATCCACATCCAACTCACTCATTCTAGACCTACTAGAACTTCTAGAGGAAGCCTTACGCACTCTATCACGTTCCAACTTCCTAACATAAGAAGAGAGAGCCTTATATTCTTCTTCATTCAAAACCTTACATTCACTACAAGGGTTAGCAAAAGAACATTCATTCCCCCTGCATTTCATGCAAACCGTGTGAGGGTCCACCGAAGCTTTCGGCAACCTCACCTTACATCCTTCATTCACACAAACCCTAAACAAAACAGAAGTTTTCGCTACTGAATCTAGGTCAGACATCGTTAGAGAAAATCCAAATCCAAATCAAAACGGTCCACAATTAGCGTATGCCAAGCCAAACAGAGCAAATACGTCACCAAAAGAAGTCCAAATTAACTCCAGGCAAGCGAGAATCGAAAAAACTATCGAGAGGAACCGACAACAGTTGTTATCGTTCCCGCGACAGAGAAAAATCTGACAAGCAACGGGAATTGGTTCGTACACCCGCCACCCAGCGGTGGGTAAGGTAGACCACCTGACCTACCTGTAGCGTGTGCCGCAAGATTTGAAATTCTGTCGGGAACGTCGGAGACTATAGCTAAGTATATATCTGACAGGGAAGTTCATGTACAAAAAGCCCTTTTGGTTTTCAATGCTGCAAAAGTGGAATTATTACAATTTTTTTTAAAGTACTTTGTATTTTTCCTAATATACAAACCTGAAGGTCTTTACATATAGCTATAATTGCAGTGCAAGCTGGGAAAACAGCTGTTTAACTTTAAATAAAGTGGTAAACTATCAACAGTAGGGTGGGAGTCCCGCCCACTCCTATCCTTATGCTTCACTTTAACCTTTTGGCTCAGGTAGTAGAATGAGGGGTGGCTCGAGGTGGGCAATGTTGATAGATTGTTCTTAACAAATAGAATCCTACGGTCTTTACATATGGAGAATTACTAGTTGGTGGAAGGATTCTGAGTAAATCTCTGAAGTGACTGGTACCTCAATTCACCAGGGCCTCCTTCCTGGTCATGTAGAGCAGAGGAAGGAGTCCCGTGCATCTGACATGTTGAGCTTATGTGATGTCAGCGGTCAGACTTCTGGGCCTTTCGAATTAATGGGCCTGTAATGTATAGCTTCATTGATTCAAAAGGTTTTAGAGGAACCTATAGTGTTTTGCTTTATTGTCAGTCCCTCTCTCCCTTTGCTAGAGAGAGGGGATGGACATTCATCTATTAATCTACAGACTTCTAGATTATAGACAGGGCACAGTACTTAGTTATGTAGCTCACCTGCATCGCACACCCATTTAGCATGTAACGGTTTGCCAACCTTCCCTCTGCCCTACAGGTGAGGAAGGGTATAAAAAGAGAAAGGGAGGAGGAGGCCAGTCACTCACTCACACTCTCTCTTTGTAACTCAGAACACCATAGGCGAGATGCTAGCTGTCCCTCTAGGGGAGCTGGGTGAGCTACACAACTTGTTAAGCAGACATCACAGGAAGGAAAAGGTGTCCATGGACCCATGGGCAATGTCCCGAAGGTAGAAGGATGTGAAAGTGGTATTTCATGAACACACTCCCACCCTTAGTACTATTAGAACCGACAGGTTCTTCCAGAATGCGAGGGACAGACCATGCCCCCAACCCTCTAAGCTCTTACTCAGAAAGTACTCTTATCTACCTTGTCAGAAGTAGAGTATGCTCCCTTGATTTTCTCACAACTCCAGAAAGAAACCAGTACTAACAAAGCGTCATTGACATTGAGGACGGAGATGTCAAAACCTCTTTAGATAGCACCACAACACTTGAACTGGACACAGTAGCATATTGTCTTGATCACTACCAGCAAAGTCCTCTATGAAGGGGATAAAAAAGAACTTGAATCTGCTACGAATTCTGGGACAAACTAGAGCAGGGGTTCTCAAAGTGGTCGATATCGACCCCCAAGGATCAATAGGACCGGGTCGATGAATAGTCAGGGGGTCAAAAGGGTCGATGAATAACTAACGGGTCAGTGAATTAAATTACATATACAGTGGTACCTCGAGATACGAGCAGCCTAACATACGAGTTTTTTGAGATACGAGCCGGAGCTCGGGCCATATTTTCATTCAAGATACAAGCCCAAATCCGAGATACGAGCCGTGTTTCCGGAGCGTCTCGCTAGTTGGCGTGCAGGGTCGAGCATCATCCGAGAGCATCTCTCGCTCACTCGCACATGTTACCCACTTGAATCAAAGTGTATTTTGTGCGCTGTACTCTTTTTTGCTTGATTTTTGCGTGATTACTGAACTTTTTTGTGTGTTATCATGGGGCCGAAGAAAGTGAGTGCTAAGGACAATGGTGACAGGAAGAAAAGGATGATGTCGATAGAACTAAAGCAAGAAATAATAGAAAAACATGAGCGTGGCGCACGAGTGATTGAACTCGCAAAGATCTATGACAGTAGTACATCGACAATTTGTACGATATTGAAGCAGAAGGATGCCATCAAGAGTGCTACACCAGCAAAAGGAACCACAATTCTTTCCCAGTTAAGGACAAATATCCACGAGGAAATGAAGAAGCTTTTGCTCGTGTGGGTGAAAGAGAAGGAGTTGGCAGGAGATACAGTGACGGAGACAGTAATATGCGAGAAGGCACGGAGTATTTATGCCGACTTAGTGAAGAAAAAAGCATCAACTTCTAAAGAGGCATCAGAAGAAGCGTTTAAGGCAAGCCATGGCTGGTTTGATAATTTTAAGAAGAGAACTGGCATCCATTCAGTGGTGAGGCATGGCGAAGCTGCGAGTGCAGACGTGAAAGCAGCCGATACGTACATCCAAAAGTTTGCTGCGCTTGTTGCGAGGGAAGGCTACATCCCACAACAGGTGTTCAACTGTGATGAAACGGGCCTATTTTGGAAGAAAATGCCATGGAGGACTTACATCACAGCAGAGAAGATGATGCCAGGCCATAAACCCATGAAGGACCGTCTGACCCTTGCATTATGTGCAAATGCTAGCGGTGATTGTAAAGTGAAGCCACTGCTAGTTTATCATTCGGAAAATCCTCGAGCCTTCAAGACGCACAAGATACTGAAAGAAAAATTGCACGTTGTGTGGCGCGCCAATGCTAGGGCATGGGTTACGCGGCAGTTTTTTACTGACTGGGTAAATCTCGTCTTTGGCCCTGCAGTGAAGACGTATCTGCAAAAAAATAAACTCACGATGAAAGCATTGCTCATCCTTGATAATGCTCCAGCCCACCCACCTGGTCTTGAAGATGATATTCTGGAGGAGTTCCAGTTTATCAAAGTTCTCTACCTCCCACCCAATATGACTTCAATCCTACAGCCGATGGATCAAACTTCAAAAAGCTGTACACAAAGCATTTGTTCTGCCGCTGCTTTGAATGATGGAAAACACAAATCTAACCCTTCGAGAGTTTTGGAAAGATCACTACAACATCGTGATCTGTCTACGTATCATTGACTTGGCATGGCAAGGGGTAACAAGACGAACGTTGAACTCTGCATGGAAAAAGTTATGGCCTGATGCTGTTGCAGAAAGAGATTTCGAAGGGCTTGAGCCCGAGACCGAGCAAGAAGAGTTGGAGGAGATTGTATCTCTCGGAAAGTCGATGGGTCTGGAGGTAGATGAGGGTGACGTCAACGAACTCGTCGAAGAACATGAGGAGGAACTCTCAACTGAGGAGTTGAAGGTGCTGCAGATGATGCAACACACGAAGGTTCTGGAAGAGATTAACACGAGTGAGGAGGAGGAAGAACCGGAGGAAGTGATTTCTACAGGTGAAATTAAAGACATGCTGGCAATGTGGGAAAAGCTGTCAAATTTCATTGAAAAGAAACACCCAGAAAAAGTGGCAACTGGTCGTGCTTCAGCGCTTTTTAATGACACTTGTTTGTCACATTTTCGAAGCATTTCGAAAGGCAGGCAAAAGCAAAGTTCTTTGGATACATTTTTATTGAAAAGAGCTGTGAGTGAAAGTACAGAAAGTGCAGCCAAGAAGGAAAAAACAAGTGATAATTAAATTTATGTAAATGTTAAGCTTAGTTTAAGTTTAAAGTTAAGTGCATTGCTTTAAGTTTTTTCTTTCATTTGAAATAAGGAAAGTGTAGTTTTAGTTTTAAAGTTACGAAAATAGTTTTAAGTTAAAAAAAAATGCCGTTTACGTACGTGTCTAGAGTGCCTACATCCCTTCCCCCCTCCCTCCTCCTCGCCGTTCACCTTCGTTAGCCGGACTCGTCTGTCTCCAAAGTAAGACTACTATGCTAAATAACTCTTTTATTTCTTTATTTCATATTTTGTTATGTATTTGTTAATTATACATGTTTATTTGTTATTTAAAAACATATCTTTATTCATAATTTACAATGGTTTGGGGATTTTTCATAGGTCCGGAACGGATTAAATTGAATTCAGTTATTTTAAATGGGAGAAATTCGTTTGAGATATGAGCCGATTGACTTACGAGCTCGGTTCTGGAACGAATTAAACTCGTATCTCGAGGTACCACTGTACTCAAATATCTAAAGTTCTGAATATATTTTCTTACTAGGTGTTATATTTTTATCATACTGCATGTCAAGTACTAAACTAATAATTCTCAAATTGGATTTGACATTGGCTTTTTTTTTTATTATTATTTAATGCTAGTCTAGGGGGTCGATAAAAAAATTAAAACTTCATTGGGGTCGAGGAGTTAAGGAGTTTGAGAACCCCTGAACTAGACCCTTCTAGTGTTCAACATCGAAGGAAAGTCCATGATGTTCACAAAATCTCTTTGCCAATGCCAGGGTAAGAAAGAACACAATCCTGAAGGTCAGATCCCTGTCTGACGACTCTCGTAAAGGCTAGGGTGCACAAGTCAGGCTCCGTAAGGCAAGAGTCACATCCCACTCAGGGGGACTAAATTCCCAGGGAGGGCAAAACTGTTTGAAGCTTCTCAACAGCATGGAGATCTCCACAAGAAAGAGAAATCGACACTCTTTAAGCAAAGGATTAATCCAAGGGCAACTCTGTAGCTCCTGACAGCTGTGACAGCGAAGAAAGACAAGAATGTCTGCTACCTGCTGAAGAGGAGATCCTACCAGAGAGATAGCCCATCAATGACACCAATCACAGAAGATGACCCATTTCCCCTAGCACACAGCCGCTGAAGATTTACAAAGGTATCTAGAAATCTTGGTCATTGTGTGATGAGAAAAAACCTGTAGCTCACAGGAGATGGTGGATAGTCTCCAGGCATGAAGTGACAGTTCTCTCACAGCCTGGCGATACCTCTCTATGAGCGGCTGGTACAGCAGGTTGTGCCAAGGGGGAATCTCTATTGGTACCCAGGAAAGTAGAGCTAGCAGGTCCAGATACCACTCGGCATGTGGCCACTTGGGAGCTAGCAGGGTCATCCTGAGATTAGGGGTGATCATGACCCTGTTGATCACCCAATGAATCAGACAAAATGGAGGAAAAGTGTAGGCCTTGGAGATTGTCCCATGGGTGTTGTATAGCCTCTCCTATTACCGCCCCTGGCACAAAAGAACAGAACACCAGGAGCTTTACATTGTGCCAGGTTGCAAAGAGGCCCTATGTCTGGACCCTGGCAACGGAGCACATCTGCCGCTCTGTTCTGGTTCCCCAAGATTTACCTGACTGATAGATCTACTGAGTGTGCTGCTGCCCACTTGCGAACCTGCACCACCAACATGTGTAGCAGAAGGGAATGTAATTCGTCTGCTTGTTGACCTGCACCAATACTGTACAGTTGTATTGTTGAGATCCAGAATATTGATGTGAAGGTGTACGAAACCAGCAACGAAAGTTGTTTGTGAAATTAGTTCAAATTCTTTTTCCAGGAAATCTGGGGAACAAATTCACAAGGCAGAGGAGTTTCTCACTATCTCATAGGACTCAGAGGAAGAAGTGTCATTAGACACTTCTGGATTGGAAGTCAGAATGGATAAAGGTATCGACACTCAATTAAGGGTGTCAATCCTTCATAAGTACAGCAAAACACCAATAGGACAAAGTAATGACTGATCTGGATCAACCATTCCAAAATCAAAAGTATAGGAGATCATGAAGGATTCGGACTCGTCAACGGATGCCAAATGATTGCGCATCCGAGACGGAATCAAGACATGACCCCGCCTTTTGGAAGGTGATGTTGAGAACAAACCATGTAAATCGTCTATCTTCGTCGCCAACAATACTGAGAGATGAGATGTTGATTTTTGCGAGGCATGGGCACATTAGACGGAAGTCAAATCCCCTCTAGAGACAGAGGTCCCTTTGATGGTAAGACAGAGAAGTTTCTCATCAGTAGTTGAATCTCAACTAAGAAGAAACTTTCCTATTTAGTGAATGACTAAGGTGAATGTGGACCTACGTCTTCACAGTTGAATCGAAGAAAAGTTAACTCTCACAATTCTGATCACGAAAAAAGACCCGTCGATAACACCAACCAGTGAAGACGGCCTTAATCCCTGCTGTTTTACAGAGGACTGAAAAGGTTGGCGAGAAAGTCGGCACTTGCAATGAGGGTGGAGTCTTTCAGTAATGAAAACACAGGAATTGTACTGCCTGAAGAACTGCTTCTTGTGGGTTGGATCAGGGAGGAAATTTTCTATCTTCTCTGAAAGCAGAGCTAGTCGGGCAGGGAACAGGTGAAATCTTCTGTCATACATTTTCAATTTGGGGTGAGCAAAGAATAATTATGCACCTTACAAATTAGAAAACTTGTATTAGAAGACAAAACTCAAATTGTCTGAAGAAAATCACTGGCATGTAGTTGCTGCCTAACCGTCGTATTCAAGAATTTTATCGGCCATGTCCCACTTCGCCGTAAGCAATTCCTATTGCAAAGAACCTCAGGTTTGTATATTGTGTAGGAAAAAATGTCAGTCAGTACATCATGAATAACTAACAGACTGGGTTTTGAACAATGCATTTGTGTCACCAAGTGGCTAAAGGTTCTATATAGCTTACATTAAATACTACATATAATTCATGGAGATTCTTTTACTGCAATGACTTCACTTTTATATAACTTACCTAGAATATGTTACTGAGGAAAATTAACAGGATACTGAAGAAAACATGTTCCTCAGCAGAGTATCTGTGATCATCCATAACAATGGTGCAGTTTATCTGTGACAAAGAGAAGTAATCTCCATTAGCACATAGAAGTTTTCTATACACAATACAGTACCAATGAGATTTTACACTAAGCACTTAAAGCTTCAATGCAAATGTTATACTAATGAAGTGCAAAACATGTGTGAAAAAATTTAATTCTTCCCATTCCTGTCTGTGTCCTTGTAAGAACCTGTTAATGTTCCAGGTAATTCCACATTAATATAAACTAAAAATATGTCATTTTAAAATATGCTACTTTCTTTTAAACATTTAATATGAAAATGTATTGCAGAACTAGTCTAAAGCTTTATTTGCAACGGTTTACATATAGTACACCACTTCAAAAAAAGTAGTGCAATAATTCTGCAATGTAATGTACATAAGTCTATGTAGAGATATAAATACCATTCTAGATTTAGTTCCAATGAACTGCAAAAGCAAAACTTGTACATTCACAAACATTATCATTTAGCTGTTTAACCAGACCACTAGGTCAAAATATTTGACTCTCACTGGGCTAGTCTAAAAGATTCATTTATTTCCAAAAATTGACGTTGGCTGTTAAAATTTTGACATTCACATAAAAGATGTCCATCTGCCAGTCAGTGTTGACCTGCTTTCTTTTAATTCATATAAAGATTGGGTCATGTGGACCACACAAGTAGTACACACAGGCCATGAGTGGGGCAAATTTGATAAGAGATTAAATGACTTCTCAAGCCTTCTTTTATTTGAAAACGAACAATTCTACCACAGGTTGGATCTGCTTCGGGATATCAGGTTCAATATTCCACAAACCCTGACATTCAATATACAAAATGGGTTTATGTGATGTTAATTGATCACTAACTGAAATAGTTGTCTGATTTGATTACAGAAATATCATACTGCACATTCAGTTTTGGAGGTAGCTAAAACATTCAGAACAAACTGCAACATTAAAAAATAACAAATTTTAATAGGAATTACTTTCAGTGCAGCTGGAAATGGCCGTTTAACTTTAAACAATGTGGAGTACATAGTTAACAACCAACTATGGGTGGAAGTCCTGCCCACCCTGTTGGGTTTGCTAACCTATTGCTTTGTAAATCAATCAGTAAGAGATCACTTTCTCTTCTTCTATGGTCTGATATAGACATTCAACTCTTTTCTGCAAAGCTATCTCAAGATGTAACGCTTTTGAAGAATATAAGTATTTTTGCTACCTCTGTGTTTCCATGATATACCCTCCAATCAACTTAAGTAACATGAATCAAGAGTTCAGAAAATATCTTTCTGCCGGTTTCGAGAGAGAGAGAGAGAGAGAGAGAGAGAGAGAGAGAGAGAGAGAGAGAGAGAGAGAGAGAGAGACAGGAACTTCAGGACTACATCGAGGTTCCAGCTAGGAGGAGCTGGATCCTTAGACTTTGAAGTCTCAAAGGATCTTATAAGATCGTGTAGATCCTTATTATCCGCAAGCTCTAGGCCTCTATTTCTGAAGACGGCCGAAAGCATACTCCTGTATCCCTTTATGGTAGATACAGAAAGATGTGAGTCCTCTCTAAGGAACAGCAAGAAATCAGCGATTTCGGTCACAGAGGTACTGGAGGAGGACAACTTCTTCGACTTACACCATCTTCTAAAAACCTCCCATTTAGATTGATAGACTCGCATAGTGGAAGTTCTACAGGCTCTAGCGATCGCGCTTGCAGCCTTGCGAGAAAAACCTCTCGCTCTGACAAGTCTTTCGATAGTCGAAAGGCAGTCAGAGCGAGAGCGGGGAGGTTTTGATGATACCTCTTGAAGTGTGGTTGTCTGAGAAGATCCATCCTTCTTGGCAGGGATCTGGGGAAGTCTACTGTCCACTCCACTACCTCTGTGAACCAATCTTGTGCCGGCCAAAAGGGGGCTATCAGGGTCATTTTCGTCCCCTTTGAAGCCACAAACTTCTTCAGTACTTGCCCCAGAATCTTGAATGGGGGAAATGCGTAGACGTCTACATGGGACCAGTCTAGAAGGAAGGCGTCGACTGCTAGAGCTCTGGGGTCTTCTACCACTGAGCAAAAGACTTCCAGTCTTTTGGAGAGGAATGTGGCAAACAGGTCCACATGAGGAGTCCCCCATAGAGACCAGAGACTCTGACAAACATCTGAGTGGAGGGTCCATTCTGTGTGAAGGACCTGGCTCCTCCTGCTCAGCCTGTCTGCCCTCACGTTCCTTACTCCCTGAACAAACCTCGTCAGGAGGGAGATGTTCCTTTGGGAGGCCCAAAGTAGTAGATCTCTTGCGAGCTCGTACAGGAAAAACGAGTGTGTCCCTCCTTGCTTCCGAATGTAGGCAAGGGCGGTGGTGTTGTCTGCGTTTACTTGGACTACACTGTTTGTCACTAAAGGTTCGAAGTTCTTTAGAGCCAGGTGTACGGCTATAAGTTCTTTGCAATTTATGTGCCAGGACACCTGAACTGCACTCCAGGTGCCTGACACTTCTCTCGCTCCTAAGGTTGCTCCCCAACCTTTTTCGAATTCCGAACGCTCGGAAAACAATACAAGGCTTGGGTTCCAAATCTCCAGGGAAATTCCCTTGTTCTCCTTTAATGGGGGCAGCCACCATTCCAAGTGTTGTCTCATCTCCACTGGAATGGGAAAACTGTCCGAGAGAAGTCCTGTCTTCCACTTCCACGATCTCTTGAGGAAGAACTGAAGAGGACGAAGATGAAGTCTTCCTAGAGGAAAGAACTGTTCGAGCGAGGAAAGGGTCCCTAGAAGGCTCAACCATTCCCTCGCCGATGTACGTTCTTTCCCTAAGAAGAGAGAGACTTTCTCTAAGCCTCTCACGAGTCTCTCTTGAGAAGGAAATACTCGAAAACCCCGAGAATCCATCTGAATCCCCAGACAGACCAAGTTCTGGCTGGGAATCAGCTGCGACTTCTCGAGGTTTACGAGTAATCCCAACGATTTGATCAGGTTTAGGGTCAAAGTAAGGTCCTCCAAACACTGTCTCTCTGATCTGGCTCTGATGAGCCAGTCGTCTAGATACAGAGAGATATTGACACCCTTCAGGTGAAGCCATCTCGCCACATTTTTCATCAGGCTTGTGAAGACCTGAGGAGCAGTGGACAGGCCGATACACAAGGCCCTGAAGTGGTAGATCCTTCCCCCCGTCATGAAACGGAGGTACTTCTTCGACGAAGGATGAATCGGGACGTGAAAATAGGCATCTTGGAGATCCAGGGAAACCATCCAATCCCCTTGGCGAAGAGCCGCAAGGACTGACGCAGAAGTTTCCATGGCGAACTTCTCTTTCTGAACAAATTTGTTCAGAGCGCTGACGTCTAGAACTGGTCTCCAGCCCCCGAGGCCTTTGCAACCAGGAAAAGGCGATTGTAAAACCCCGGGGAGTTTTGAGCCAGCACTAGTTCTATCGCTCTCTTGTCCCACCTCTGATCCACCATTAGCCGAAGAGTATCTCTCAGAACAGGGTCCTTGTATTTGGCGGACAGTTCTCGCGGAGTTGAAGTCAGGGGAGGACTGTCCTGGAAGGGGATGCAATATCCCTTCTTTATCACAGACATCGACCAAGTCCGAGGAGCCTGGCACCTACTGGTGTTTGGAGGCTCCTTACATCACTTTCCCCTTTTAAAGGGACGGAAGGAAGATCTACCTCTCCTCTCAGGCGCTTTCCTTTTTGAGGGAGCTCTGGAGGGAGGGCCTCCTCGAAAGGGCTGAAGAGACGTACTCACCCCTTTCTTCTCTCCCACTACCACAGGCCTCTTCTTTCTGGAAGACTGAAGGAGAAGGTCCTGGGTCGCCTTCTCAGTTAGTGAACGGGAAATGTCCCTCACCAACTGAGAAGGGAACAAAAAGTTAGACCTGGGTGCAAACATCAAGGCTGCTCTTTGTGAGTGAGAAACAGCCTTGGTAAGAAAGGCGATAAAAACAGCCCTCTTCTTCAAGAGTCCCGCTCCAAAGAGAGAGGAGACTTACCCTGAGCCATCCTGTACCGCCTTGTCTATGCACGACAAGATACAGAGGAGAACTTCAGGATCGAGGCCCTCCGAGTCATGGGCCTTCTTGGCCATCACCCCAAGGGACCAATCCAGGAAATTGAATACTTCCAATACATGGAAGAGTCCCTTGAGGAGATGATCAAGCTCAGAAAGACCCCAAGTCACACAAGCCGAGTTCAGGCCATGCCTTCTTGATGCGTCTACCAGACTAGAAAAGTCAGCTTCCGCAGAAGCCAGGAGAGAGAGTCCCATATTCTCCCCTGTCTGGTACCAAATACCCCTTCTGCCTGTAAGTCTAGCAAGGGGCATACAGAAGACAGTTCTGACCAGATCCTTCTTCGTCGTCTTCCAGTTATCCAGAGACTGAAGAGCTCTCTTCATAGAGATGGTCGGTCTCATTTTCAGAAAAGACGAAGACTTTGGCGTCTTGGAACTTGAAAAGAGAGAGCGTGGAGAAGGAGGAGCGGCAGGAGTTAAGGAATCTCCATATTCCTGAAGAAGAAGAGCTGTCAAAACCTTGTAGTTTGAAAGTCCTTCTCTAGCACGAGCCTCGTCTTCTGAATGCTCGTCAACAAAAGGATCAGAAGGAGAATCCGCCTTAAAGTCTGGGGGGTCTTCATAAACATCTCTCTCTGCGGGAGACAAACTCCTAACCGGAGAGGGACTAAGAGTATGTACAGCCCCCCTCTAAAGCTGGCGTCTCGCGCCTGGCTGGCGCCTCGCGCCTGGCTGGCTCCTCGCACCTGGCTGACTCCCCGCGCCTAGTTGGCTGCTCGCGCCTGGTTGGAATCTCGCGCCTGGCAGAAGCTTCGCTGTAATAAGGATCCTCGCGCTTGGCTGGCGCTTCACGCCTGGCTGACGTCTCGTGCCTGAAAGAAGTCTCATGCTCGGTAGGCATCTCACACCTGGTTGACGCCTCACGTCTGGCTGGCGCCTCGCGCCTGGCAGGAGAAAGAAGATGAGACTTTTTGACAGGAAGTCTAACGTCCTTCTTACGAGGAGGATCTTTCGAAAGGACTCCGACCAACGAGGCTAACTGCTCTTGAACAGCTAAAAGGATCCTCTTGGAAGCCTCTCCAGCGTCCTCTTCAATAGGAGGAGAGGGAGACCTCGAAGGAGTTTGACCAGCTCTGTCAGAACAGGGAGACGTCAAAACCACCTTCGCCTTCTTGATCGAGGAGGGAGCTTCATCAGAGAAGCGCTCGGGGCTCGAGTCAAACAAAGGCTCTTTCCAGTGCCTTTTCAGGGGCCTGGAAGGTCCGAATCCTTCCACCCTCGTTTAGTTGAAGGAGAACCGGACAACGAGAAACACTCTCGGAGGACGCTTTTCCTAAAGCGGTCCTGAGCAGTCTGTTGTGCTACAGAGCCTGCTGAAGGGACGCCTGACCGGTGGGGATTCTCCACAACCTCCGTAAGGCTTTCGACTTTCCTTCTCCTCTGGGCTTGGGAGCTTGGAAGAGGTCTAGGCCTGGGAGCGTCGCAGAGACGGTCAGACGCCTCCTCCACAACACTGGGGGCACTCACTTCACTTAACACGTCACTTTCACTATCCTTACCTTTCAGGGCAGCCATTTTGGATTTCATCCTTTGAAGTGTAGCCTTCAGATCAGCGATCTCAGAAGCCGAATCTGAATGCAAAGCCTGTGAGGGCCCTGATAAAGAGGGAGAATCAAATGCATGATTTACAGAAGAGTTAGAATCAGGAAAAGGCTCAATAGGCCTTGTACTACCCACACCCTTAGATGCAGCCCTTCTAATTCTATCCCTCTCTAACTTCTTCAAGTAAGAAGTTAGAGTTTTCCATTCCTCAGCACTCAACCTTTCACACTCATGACAGGTGTTAGTCAAAGAACATTCAAACCCTCTACATTTACGGCATACAGTGTGAGGATCAACCG
This sequence comes from Macrobrachium nipponense, assembly GCF_015104395.2. Classification (NCBI taxonomy): domain Eukaryota; kingdom Metazoa; phylum Arthropoda; class Malacostraca; order Decapoda; family Palaemonidae; genus Macrobrachium; species Macrobrachium nipponense. Next base: position 21,285,287 of record NC_087222.1, read on the forward strand.
AAGCCTTCGGTATCCTAATCTTGCAGCCTACATTCACACAAACTCTCACACTAACACTCGAACCAGACATTCTGTAGAAAAATCAAAAGCAAGTCCAAATCCAGTCCACAGTAGCGAATGCCAAAACAACGATCCAGGTACGTCACCAAAAAGTCAGATGAAAGAAGATCAATTGCCTTGAAAAAAAAAAAAAAAAAAAAAAACGAATTCTAGTCAGGAGGTAGTAACAACAATGTTGATACCACCGGCGACAGAGAAAATCTAATAGAAAACGGGAATGGTTCCTAGTCCTGCCACCCAGGGCAGGGCGGTAGATCACCTGACCTACCTGTAGTGAGTGGCACGAAATTTGAATTTCTGTCGGGGACGACGGAGTCTTAGCTAAGTATATATCTGACAGGTAAGTTGCTTGTATGAAAACATATTTTACTATTGCTTTTGTGCTGATAAAAGATAAGGAACGTAAGTTCGTATCACAATAAAATCAAATGAAAATAGCGAACTGAACCAATTTTTTCACACAATAAACATGCCCCCAACGCAATCTATCAAAAAGAAAATAATTTAATTCACAACGAGATGTATTCAAGTTATATTTCGACTTTCATTAACCCCTATTTAATCTTAAAATATGATCTTAATTTCTAACTTTGGAGAAAAACTTATTTCGAAAGGAGAGTAGAGGTCTCAAACTCTTGCTCTCACTACCATCTCCGGTGTCAGGACGTGTTAAAGTACTTTTTCAGAGGGTGGCTTCACACGCGGTGGAAACTGGATCTGCTAGTCCAGTCAGTTGTTCCACCTAATCGAGATACGATTTTTACAATAAACGATGGTTTTTTTGGAACCTAATTCCATCGTAAGTAGGAGAATACCTGTAAAAAGAAACGAAAAACACTGGTGAAAGACACAATTTGCACCAGTTATTTTGGAGCATCGGGTAAACAACCGCAGACGATCCATCGTCATCACTCTGGCCAGGCCTTATTCACTCGATATTTAATTGGTGAAATAAGAATACAATTACATATTTAAGCATACCATTCAAAAGATTGAAGTTTCATCAACATAAGCATGTGAGCTCTTCATAAAATGATATTGTTATTGTACAATAAAGTTTCATACATACTTACCTGGCAGATATATACTACTTAGCTATAGACTCCGTCGTCCCCGACAGAAATTCAAATTTCGCGGTACACACTACAGGTAGGTCAGGTGATCCCGCCGCCTGCCGCTGGGTGGCAGGAATAGGAACTATTACCATCTTGAGCCAGATTTTCTCTTCCACCTGTCTCCTGAGGGGAGGCTGGGTGGGCCATACAATCGTATATATCTGCCAGGTAAGTATGTATGAAAATGGAATTTTTATTCTAAAATTAATATTAATAATACTTACCTGTATAATTTATCTAGTCCCACCCATCCTACCCCACGATCTGCCTATCACAACTGATTTGAGGGAAGGTTTTTGTATCTGTCAACGACAGTGTTGCCAACTGGCGGACAGAATAGGAGGTAACAGGGTTGCCAATGTGGTAAATTTTGGTCCGTTTTTTGGAGGATTTAGGGCTAGATAAATTATACAGGTAAGTATTATTAATATTAATTTTAGAATAAAAATTCCATATTAATAAACATTACCTTAATATAATTTATCTAGCCCGATTAACCACATTGAAAAGGAGGAGGGAATCTGAATACAATTTCCCCTTCGGACAGAATAGGAGAAAACAAACAAAGAAATATATATCATAGGCAGTCATAACTCAACCCAAGGTCTAAGATACTAACAACTCAAAGTCTCCTACCATAATGCCACCAAACTGCGGTAGCACAGGACAAGGAGTAAGTGCATAGTCAGTCCGTCTGTACTAAAGTCAGGTGACCAGTCAGACGAATTGCGGACAGCAAGGCTGCACCCTGAAGACTATCAAGCACTATTCTTTCCCTAAAGGATGAGTGTCTGGACTGTCTGGGCGATTCAAAGCTAAGCAAACCTTGGGGGTGTATCAACGCAACCCGACGTCGCCAGCAACGAATCGGCTCATGAGCAACTCCTAACTCGAGTTTTCTGGTGCCAAGAGAAAGGAGCGCGGAGCAAAAAGGCGATTCAGTCCCGAAGGACAAATGCCTGACCGTCCAACCTGGTCTCATGTTACACGATCATCGGGGGTGTATCAACGCAACCGACTTCGTCAACAAGAAACTCAGGGCTACTAAATGTCGCCTGATCTCACACGAGTGTCTGACTCCGAGAAGACAGGTGAGACAAAAAGTAGATGGAGAGCGAGTCACCAGATGACAGCAGACGATCCATCGACTAATTCCCTGTCCAAGACAGTGGAAGAAGCAGGAGTCGTCAGGACAAGCGAACCAGTGGCTAGTCCTAGGTCAGCATCGACTCTGGGAGAAGCGTAGTCGCCAGTGCTGACAACCCAGTGGCTGGAACCATTTCACACTGAAAATGGAAGCAGCATGAGTGGCCAAGCAGTCAGTCCTTGTCATCAACACATAAATACCAAACTGCCTAATTCCCATTATAACTACGTCAAAAAACTCGCCATGGGTTATAATACAAAAACAAAAAATATATACAACAAAACAAAAATTAATGAATAATATACAGGTAGCAACCAAACGTAAAACAGGAAGACTACCTAATTCTCCTGTCTGACGACCTGTCCTGCCATCACCAACGGGCCCAAAGAACGAAAGGTCGCCTAGAACTAGAAATATCCCTCAAGTAAAAAGAGGAAACAAAAAATAAAAAACAGAATTAGAACGCCAAGTCGCCGCCTCAAGCACCTTGGCGACTGAGACGTTCTTCATAAAAAGCTATGATGTAGCAACTGCTCTAATACTGTGTGCTCTCGGCGTCTGGTCTCCCCAGCAGCCGAACCACCAGTTTTAACGATCAGATCTCTGAGAAAAAAGGATACACCATTCTTTGAAATAGGTCTCTTGACATTTCGGGGTGAAACAAACAGATGACGGGGACGACCCTGAATGTCCTTCGTGCGGCGTAAATAACATGAGAGCGCCCTAACAGGGCAAAGAACTAATTCCTCATTTAAATTACCAACAAAGTCGATCAGCAACTTCAGTACGAAAGACCTGGGAATGGGATTATCAGACGATTCAGTCTCTGCGACAAATTCAGGAAGGTATGACAAAATCATGTCTTGTCCAGATCTGGCAACCAGAAAAGAGAGTGCTTGCAGTTCACCCACCCTCTTGGCTGTAGCCAGTGAGACAAGGAAGAGTGTCTTAGAAGAGATGGCCCTAAATTTGGCAGAATTCAGAGGCTCAAACGGAGGGAACCTTTAAGGCTTGAAGGACTTTGTTAACGCCCCATGTCGGAGGCGAACACTGCGGCCTGGGTCGAGATAGGGAAAAAGATCGAAGTAAATCTCTAATGACATAAGATGAAGAGATCTCAGAAAGCCTTGCCTTAAAAACATAGGAAAGCATAGACCTATAACCCTTAATGCACGAAGGTGACAGGGCCCTGTCATGATGTAAATGAACTAAAAAAACTCCGCTACTTTCGGTAAGGAAGGTCCTAGAAATTGAATGTCCTTGAGACTTACACCAACGTCTGTAAACCGACCATTTAGCCTGATAATTTACTCTGGTTGATTGCCGTCTGGCAAGAGCCAACTGTCGCGCCACTCTGGAGGAGAACCCTTCGTGCTTAGAGAACCTCCTGACAGTCTCCAGGCATGAAGATGAAGCATGTGGAGCCTCTGATGGAACCGATGAAAATGGGGTTGTTTGAGAAGATCTGGTCTCTCTGGCAGGCGAATGGGGGGTTCCACCAGTGCTTCCAGAAGGTCGGGAAACCACTCCTTCTGTGGCCAGAAGGGGGGGGGTGATCAAGGTGAGATCCAGACGCTGGTTGCCCTCACTTTGTTGAGGACTGACCTCACCAGAGAGAACGGAGGAAAAAGCATAGGCTTGAAGTCCCTCCCAGTCCTGCAAAAGAGAGTCTGTCCCGGCACTCTGAGGAGTCTGGTAAAGGGGCGAAGAAGAATATCTGGCAACCGAAAATTCAGTGGGGTGGCAAAACAGATCGACTGTGACAGGCCATTTCTTCCTGAGGCTGTCGAAGACTTCCTGGCAAAGTGTCCACTCCGACCCTTGAACTTCGTTCGGTCTCGAGAAGGCGTCTGCTAAGAAGTTGTGATGGCCCAGGATAAACTGAGGGACCAACGTAATCCCCCTGTCTTCTGCCCAACACAGGATTGATCGGGCTTCTTGAGTGAGAAGATTCGACTGTGTGCCGCCTTGGTTTCTCAAGTACGAGACTGCTGTGGTGTTGTCGACAAAGATCGCGACAACCGACTCCAACAGTTGTTCCTGAAATGAAAGAAGGCCTAGGTACACTGCTCTCAGTTCCCTCAAATTTATTGACATGCTCCTCTCCTCCTCTAACCAAAGGCCCGAAGCGGCTTCGGAGCCCAGGTGTGCGCCCCAACCTTGATCCGAGGCGTCTGACCAAAACATTAGGTCCGGAGGAACCGAAAGAAGAGATGTCCCTGACTTGAGGCGGTGAACTTGCATCCACCAACGGAGATCCTTCCGACATTGTGGAGAAGAGGCGACTATTGTGTCCTCGGACACGAAATCCCATGACTGGCGAAGTGTCGACTGAAGGGACCTCATTCTGAGACGACCTACCTCCGGGAACCAGTTGGATGAGGGATGACAAAATGGCCCAGGAGAGACCTCCAAAGAGAAACTGGCTGCGTTACGGAGGACAAAAATTCTTCGATCAGACTCAGAAGCTTGTCTATCCGTTTCTGAGCGGGAGAAGCCCTCAAAATCTGGGAATTCAAAACAATCCCCAGATAAGTCATGATCTGGCAAGGGATTAGATTGGACTTGTCAAAGTTGACACGAATGCCCAACTCGACACAAAGAGACAGAACTATCTCCCTCGACCGGAGACATTTCTTAGAGGATTCGGCCTGGACTAGCCAATCGTCCAGATACCGAAGCATCCTTACATTTAACTGATGCAGAATAGCTGAAACAGGAGCCATCACCCGAGAAAAGACCTGTGGAGCAGTGGTGAGGCCGAAACAAAGGGTCTTGAACTGGAAAACTCCCGAGTCCGTGAAAAAACCGAAGGTAAGGTCTGCTTCTTGGATGGATGGGGATTTGCAGATAAGCATCCTGCAGATCGATGGAAATCATCCAGTCCCCCTCCTGACGGATGAAAGAACAGTCTGGACCGTCTCCATCCTGAACTTGGACTTTAGAATGAACTTGTTCAAAACCGAAAGATCTATGATGGGGCGCCAGGCACCCGAGGCTTTAGAAACTACAAACATCCGAGAGTAAAACCCGGGAGAAGGAGGAGCTCGCTCTATGGCATCCTTCTCCAAGAGGGCCGAAAGCTCCTTCTCCAAGGCTTGACCCCTGATTGAGTGAGGGTAATAACTGCTGAACTCGAGAGGACGATTGGAAGTGGAGGTCTGGAAACAAAAGGGATCTCGTAACCTTCCTTCAGGACCTCCACCACCCAAGCATCCACCGCTCTCCCCTGCCAAGCTGGCCAATGGCGGGAGAGACAAGCTCCTACTGCGGTCTCCAGGCGAGGTGATGACTCCTACTTCCGAAAATTCTTACGCAGAGACAAGGAAGAAGAAGAAGAAGAAGAAGAAGGTCCTCCTGGAGGTTGAGCTCTTTCTCTGCCCTTAGAGCCATGCCAAGAACCTCTCCCGAGTTTCAAAGGGTGAGCACCAGAGGATGAAGTAGAGGCACCAGCAACCTGAGATGTACTCTGGAAAAAAGAGCCAGAAGGAGGTTGTTGGGCTGGAGCAGAAGGTACAGATCTGGTCCTAAACTTACGCTTACTCCTTGAAGGAACGGGAGGAAGACCAGAGGAAAAAGCTCTTGATAAGGCCCAGTGAGCTTGGGAAGAGGCATCACCTTGATGTTCCTTCAAAACCTCAGAAAACACAGAAATATCAAAAAGGAAATCGCCAAAAGGAGAAGCGGACAACAGACGGGTTCTCTGAATCTCTGATACAGAGGAGGGTAACTGCGACAAATACAGGTTACGCCTTAGAGAAACAAGAAAGGCCTGCATTGAAGCAGCAAGCTCGTTCTGATGTACAGAAGCGATTGAAATGGATGAGCAGAATTTCTCAAAAAGAGGAGCATCAGGAGGAACAAACCCGGAGTCCTTGATATACGTTAAAAGCCCACCGAGGACCCACATATTGAAGGATTGAGCTTCTTGTAAGGAGCTCATAAGAGACTCCATAGCAATAAAATCTTCAATTGAGACAGAGACCGAAGCCTTAGAAGGCAAGGGTTGACTTGAAAGTCGGACAAAATCAGGATTTGGCTTGGGGGGTCGAGAGAATGAAGAATCATCCGCCACCTGGTAAACTCCTCTCTGGTGTCGTAGAAGAGAAGAGAGCTTCCTCTTCCCTTCCCCGATCACCTTCGAAAGTTTAGCGGCAACATCCGCCCTCACTCTCGCGAACCTCTGGGCAAAGGGAAAACGTAAAAATTCCCGTGACCGGGAAGGACCGTCAAGAAAAATCCCTTCTGTAATACAACGAGGCGGAGGCTGCTTCTGCTCTTTAGGCCTCGCCTGAGGAAGAAAACTCAAAATTAAATCAAAAAGTTTCTTGAATTCTACATCATGACATCCATTCGAGGAAACATCAATATCACACGAATCCGCGTCATCATCATCATCATCGTCAGATCCTAACTTAGAAACTTCCCCTGAAGTAAAATCCTGACGACTAGCTATCTTAGGCCTGACACTAATATCCCTCCCCCCTTCTCCTAAATAAGCGCCCTTTGGCACTGTTACGGGACTAACAGGGGACACGTTGGGTAAAGATTCGTTAGGCACCTGCCCGGACCGGATCCCCCCTAGGCCTTCGCCACGACGGGGTTCACAAGCCGGGGGGTATCTGTCGCATCGTTACCATGGTGCTGTCGACAGGTACCTGACGAGGAGCTGAAAATGAATCTAAAAGTGTGTTAGACATTCTAGTAAAGGCTTCTTGAAAATTCTCTGACAGATTGTTAAAACTTAGCTGAAATATCTCTATCTAGACTAAGCTGTAATTTCTTAAAATTCTGTTTCCAGGTAGTTTCTATTGCCAAAATCTTTGAATCTACATCAGAAATAACTTCACTAATTACCGGCTTGTACAGGGGCAAAGCATCAATTAATTCGGAATCGGAGTCGTACAATAGCGCAAACCGAAGAGCCTCAGAAAACCATTGAGCCGCCCAAGTCAAAGAATTCGTTAGATACAGTTCTAGCAATCGATTTCTTTTTCTCCTTAACCGATCTTTTACGCTGCAAGATTGTTTGGCGTTTCATATAAGCAGTCATATCCTCGTCAGACCAGGGCTTACATACGTCACAACGAGAAGTCAAGTCACAAACCTGTCCACGACAAGAGCTACAAATGTCATGGGGTTCATACTCCCTGCTACTCATCCTTGTCCCACAGACTGGGCAGTTCCTGATGTTGCTGGCAGAAGGAAGCATCGTAATTTCTTGGTAATCCATTGTAGAATTGGACAGGTCAGTAGTTCCGGGTCGCGCAAAAGTTCGTAATTTAAGATAAGAACCACAACAGAAATCAAAGCTAATTCACTATTTCGTGATGTAATGCGTGAGTGGTAATTCACATAAAGTCTCATTTAACAAATAATGAAAGCTTTAAAGGCACAAAAATGTTTAAGGAAATTTATAAAGAGCGGCCGTGATGTAAACAACACGGGCGCTCGTTAACAACTGATTTGAGGGAAGGTTTTTGTATCTGTCAACGACAGTGTTGCCAACTGGCGGACAGAATAGGAGGTAACAGGGTTGCCAATGTGGTAAATTTTGGTGCGGTTTTTGGGGATTTAGGGCTAGATAAATTATATTAAGGTAATGTTTATTAATCTTTATTGTACAATAACAATATCATTTTCATACATTCAACTTCCCTGTCAGATATATACTTAGCTGATTGGCACCTTTGGCGGAGGGTAAGAGACAGCTAATTACTGACCTGATAGGTAAACAACACATGTTGTAGGTAATACAAGTTAATTAACAATACCCTTTTTCCTACCTATTTAGGCGGAAGATTTCATAGCTTGTGCTTAGAAGTCTGCTTCGCCTCAAAAGCTTCAGCGAGGGTGTGCCCTATGACTGAGAACTCTTGAAAAGACTGTCAATGGGTCTTATCCACTTACTCAACAGAACCTGATGGCAATTGTCACTGGAGTCTTATCTACTTACATGACAATATACCTATGCCTATTGGCATATAAAGGAGTAAAACACTGATCCCGATCACCCGATCCTAACCGTGGATCAGTATATATGATTGAAAGGTGTTATCCCCAAACACCTTTCAAACAACCTAAAAACTCAACACCAACTAATTTTAAAATCACACTATATAAAATATAAGGACAAAAAATTAAATTTAAGAATCAGTCTCCTCTCCTTTACCCAGCACTGTATCCGCTGATACATAAGGGCCCAGAGAGAAGCATCTCTCATATGTTACCCTCACATCTTTCAAGTAATGTGAGGCGAACACTGAGTTACACCTCCAATACGTGGCCGCTAAGATGTTCTTCATCGACATGTTCTTGTTGAACGACAACGATGTAGCAACTACACGTACCTCGTGTGCTTTAACCCTTAATGTCTTATATGCATCACTATCACAACTCATGTGGGCCTCAGTTATAATGTTTCTAACAAAAATTGCTAAGGCATTTTTTGACATAGCTCTTCTAGGGTCTTTAACAGTACACCATAAACTTTGATTGCAACCCTGCAACTGCTTCTTCTTCTGCAGGTAGAACTTCAAAGTTCTCACAGGGCATAATGTTCTTTCCACTTCATCTCCAACTAATTGAGAAAGCCCTTTTACTTCGAAAGTCCTAGGCCAAGGTCTCGAGGGGTTTTCGTTTTTAGCTAAAAACAAAGGCTTGAAGGACAATACAGCCGAATCCTTCTTAAAACCCACTCACGAGTCAAGCGCTTGCAACTCACTCACTCTTTTCGCAGTAGCGAGAGCTATTAAGAAAATGCATTTTCTTGTTATGTCCCGGAAAGTAGCTTTCTCTGGAGGTTCGAATCTCTCAGACATAAGATATTTGAGAACCACATCTAGATTCCAACTAGGGGTGAGAGAAGTTCTTAATTTTGTAGTCTCGAATGATCTAATTAAGTCATGCAGATCTTTGTCATTCTCTATGTTCAGGCCCCTATTCCTGAACACAGCCGACAACATGCTCCTATAACCTTTAATGGTTGACACTGCTAGATGAGATTCTTCTCGTAAAAACAAAAGAAAGTCAGCAATTTCGGTCACAGAGGTATCGGAGGAGGACAGCTTCTTCGCCTTACACCATCTACGGAAAACTTCCCACTTCGATTGGTATATCCGCATGGTTGAGGACCTTCTTGCTCCAGCAATTGCTTTTGCCGCTTTGCGAGAAAAGCCTCTCGCTCTGACCAGTCTTTCGATAGTCGAAAGGCAGTCAGGGCGAGAGCGTGGATATTTTTGTGGTACCTCTCAAAGTGGTATTGTTTGAGCAGATCTGTCCTTTCGGGAAGAGATCTGGGGAAGTCCACTATCCATTCCTGTACCTCTGTGAACCATTCTCTTGCAGGCCAATAAGGAGCGATCAATGTCATCCTTATTCCTTCCGAAGACACGAACTTTCTCATTACTCCCCCCAGCATCTTGAATGGGGGAAATACATAAGCGTCTATGCCCTTCCAATCCATGAGCATGGCATCTATCGACAGGGCTCTGGGATCGTCCCCCAACGAACAAAAGTTTTCCATCCTTCTGGAGAGGAATGTTGCAAATAGGTCTACTTGAGGCTTCCCCCAAAGAGACCATAGTTGTTGGCAGACTTGTGAATGAAGGGTCCATTCTGTTGGAAGGACCTGGTTCTTTCTGCTTAATCTGTCCGCTCTTATGTTTCTTCCTCCTTGAACGAACCTCGTCAGGAGTCATATCCCTCTTTCTTCTGTCCAGATCAACAGATCCCTTGCTAGTTGGTAAAGGGAGAAAGAGTGTGTCCCCCCTTGTTTTTTTATATATGCCAGAGCCATGGTGTTGTCCGAGTTGACCTGGACCACCACGCCTCTGACCTCGTTCTCGAAAAATTGCAGTGCCAAGTGTACTGATAAGAGTTCCTTTGCATTTATGTGCCAGGCCTTCTGTTCCTCTGTCCAGATGCCTGACACCTCCTTCGTCCCCAGTGTTGCTCCCCACCCCGTGTCCGAAGTGTCGGAGAACAACACTAGGTGAGGGTTCTGAAGAGACAAGGACACTCCTTCGTTTCTTTTCAGCGGTTCTAACCACCATCGTAAGTGGTTTTTGATACTCTCTCCTATGGGAAAGGTATCCATAAGGTCTCCTTTTTTCCTGTTCCAACTCCTTTTTAGATGGAACTGCAAGGGTCTCATATTCAGCCTCCCTAGAGAAATGAACTGCTCTAGCGATGAAAGGGTGCCCAGAAGACTGAGCCATTCCCTCGCTGAGCTTCGTTCTTTCTCTAGGAAGACCGAGATCTTTTCCAGCCCTTTCGAAATTCTTTCTTGGGATGGATATGCTCGAAAACCCCGAGAATCCATCCGAATCCCCAGATAGACAATGGTCTGACTGGGGACCGTGTGAGATTTCTCGAGGTTTACGAGCAATCCGAGAGATCTGATCAATTGTAGAGTTATCTCTAAGTCCTCCAAACACTTTTGTTTCGTCTGTGCTCTTATAAGCCAGTCGTCTAAGTAAAGAGATATCCTCACCCCTTCAAATGTAGCCATCTTGCTACGTTCCTCATCAACGCCGTAAACACCTGAGGAGCCGTCGAGAGGCCGAAACACAAAGCCCTGAACTGATAAATCCTTCCCTGCACCATGAACCGAAGATATTTCTTCGACGAATGATGCAGGGGGACGTGAAAGTATGCATCTTGCAGGTCGAGGGAGACCATCCAATCTTCTGGACGGAGAGCAGAGAGAACCGAGTTGGATGTCTCCATGGAGAACTTCGTCTTCTCCACGAAGCGATTCAACGCACTCACGTCCAGGACCGGCCGCGGATCCTGTACTATCTCGATGGCCTCCTTCTCCAACATCTGCTGAACCAACCCGAGAAGGGCATCTCTCTTTACAGGGTCTTTGTATCTCGCTGACAGCTCCCTCGGTGTCGTCGTCAATGGAGGTCTGTTCCTGAAGGGGATGAGGTATCCTTTCCTGAGAATTTGTAGGGACCAAGAATCCGCTTTCCTTGCAGTCCATGCTTCTGAAAATTTCAGAAGCCTGGCCCCTACTGGTGTTTGGAGGACTGGATCCTCATTTCTGATTCTTCCTCGGAATTCTGATGGAAGATCTTCCTCTTTTCTCTCCTCCTCTCTTCCTTGGGGCTCGGCTAAAAGTTCTACCTCGAAAGGGCTGTTGGGCAGTTCTTGGTTCCCTCTTCGAGACAGGAGCAGCTGGTCTAGGCTTCTTCGCAGATTGTACCAGCAAATCCTGTGTTGCCTTCTCAGTAAGCGTATGGGAAATGTCCTTTACCAACTGAGAAGGAAACAACTGTTTAGACAGAGGGGCGTATAAAAGAGAAGCCCTCTGTACTGGAGAGACTGCCTTGGTAAGAAATAAACCATAGACAGATCTCTTCTTCAATACTCCTGCCCCGAACAGGGATGCCACTTCAGCCGATCCATCTTGCACTGCCTTATCCATGCATGCCAGAACACTATGCAAGACTTCTGGCTCTAAAAACTGAGGGTCTTGAGTCTTCTTGGCCAAAGCCCCAAGGGACCAATCTAGGAAGTTAAAAACTTCCAAGACATGGAATATTCCCTTGAGGAGATGGTCCATTTCAGACATAGTCCAGCTTGTTTTGGCCTATGGAAGTGCGTATCTCCTTGCCGAATCCACCAAGGAAGAGAAGTCCGCTTCAGCAGATGAGGAAAGAGAAAGTCCCGTAGATTCTCCTGTGCTATACCAAGTCCCTCTCCTTCCTGATAGCCTGGAAGGGGGACAGGTAAACACAGTCTTTCCCGCCTCCTCTTTGGTTTTAAGCCAATTTCCGAAAGACTGCAAAGCCCTCTTCATTGAGATGGTCGGTTGCATCTTCAAGAAAGAGGAAGACTTTGCAGCCTTTGTACTCGAAAATAAAGACCTAGGAGAAGGAGGGGCAGCAGGACTCAGGGACTCCCCAAATTCTTTTAATAAGAGGGCTGTTAATGTCTTATAGTCTGTAAGACCTGCCCCCTTATTTTCTTCAGAGTCCGAGACATCTTCCAATTCTGGTTGAGTTTTATTCGGAGATGAGTTTGCGACCGGAGGACTCCTCTCTCGGGAAGGTAAAGGGCTTGTGGCAACACCGACTGCAACCTGACAAGGGCTACGGCCGCCTGTGCGACATCTTGAGTCCCTGCCAGGAGAAGGCCGATGTTGTCCTTTTACACTAAGTCCCTCCTGACAAGGACGACGGCCGCCTGTGCGACAACTTTCGTCCCTACCAGGAGAAGTCCTTAAACGTTTTTCCCTTTTTTCATAATCAATTCCCTCCTGACAGGGGCTACGGCCGCCTGTGCGATATCTAGAGACCCCGTCAGGAGAAAATTGATCTTGAGAAAAATCTCACAGAGGAGCCTCCAAGTCCGCTTCAAACTCCGATAATGCGTCCGAATCATATTCTGGATTGTATAAATCCTTGCGCCTACCTGTCATATGATGGATGCCAGGTGCTCTATGTTTCGTAACAGGCTTAGGCTCTTCAGGCGCTTTATGCCTGGCTTCAGGTGCCTCAGGCGCTCCAGGCGCTTTGCGTCTTATTTCAGGCTCTCTAGGCGCTTTGTGCCTTGTTTCAGGAGCTTCAGCCTCTCCAGGCGCCTTGCGCCTCCATTCAGGTGCTTCAGGCTCTCCAGGCACTTTGCGTCTCGTTTCAGGCGCCTCAGGCTCTCCAGGCGCTTTGCTTCTCCTTTCAGGCGCTTCAGGCTCTCCAGGCGCTTTGCTTCTCCTTTCAGGCGCTTCAGGCTCTCCAGGCGCTTTTCGCCTCCTTTCAGGCGCCCCAGGCTCTCCAGGCGCTTTGCGCCTCATTTCAGACACTCCAGGCTCTCTAGGCGCCTTGCGCCTCATTTCCGCTGCTTGAGGAGCTCCAGGCGCTTTACGCCTCATTTCAGGCGCTCCATGCGCTTTGCACCTCGCCCCAGAAGTTTCAGGAGCTTCAGCCACTTTGCGCCTCACTTCAGGCGTTTCAGGCGCCCCAGGCGCTTTGCGTCTCATTTCAGGAGTCCGTCTGATTTCGGGAGTTTCAAATTTACGCCTCGATTCAGACGCCTCAGGCGCTTTTCTTCTAGTAGGATATCCAGATGGATATCTATATGAATCCTCTCGCCTTGACGGCGTTTTGCGCCTGACAGTAGCCTGACGTCTGGCTGGCGCCAGGCTCCTGGCAGGCGCCTCGTCCAAGCTCTCAGAGAGTTCCAAAGGACGGGATCTTTTAATCGGAAGAAATTTATCCTTCCTTCTAGGAGGATCCGATCTAAGAACTCCTACTAGTGACGATATCTGCTTTTGCATATTCTTCAAAATCTTAGTAGCTACATCCTCTTTCTCAAGCTCCGATGAAGGAGAAGGAGCTTCTGAATAAACCTCCTTCCTTCTCTTTTCCGGAGGATATTCTTCCGGAAATTCTTCAGGGCTCGAATAAAATGACGGAGACTTCCAAGATCTTTTCGAAGGTCTCGACAATCTATCTGAACTCCATCCTTTCTTAGACGACGAATCAGACGAAGAAAAACACTGTTTAAGGATGTCTTTCCAACGACTATCCTTGGCAGTCTGGGACGTAACTACAGAATCTGCCGAGGGGACGCCTGACCAGTGGGGATTCTCTGAAACCTCCCTGCGGCTTTCGACATTTCTTCTCCTCTGGGCTTGGGAGCTTGAGAGAGGACAGGCCTGGGAGCGAGACAGAGCCGATCAGACGCACCCTCTACTTCACTGGGAACACTTTCACTGCACTTACCTTCCAGTTCTTTAAGTTTTCGCTCCATTTGCATAAGCGAAGCTTTCAGACTCGCAATTTCAGATGTTGAGCTTGCCGAATCCGATAATTGGGAAGGTAAAGCTGTATGGGAGGAAACAATTGGGTTAGCAATAGGCAATAGTCCGCTAACTGGCTCGTTACAGACCGACCTACTCACACTTTCGGAAGAGGCTTTTTTAGCTCTATCTCTTTCCAACTTTCTTAAGTAGGAATCAAGCATCTTCCATTCCTCCTCATTCAAATCCTTGCACTCATCACATGTATTCAATTGCGAGCATACATTCCCTCTACAATTTTTACAAGTGGTGTGAGGATCCACCGAAGCTTTTGGTAGTCTCACATAACAACTCTCATTCACACACACTCTGAACGAAATTGAAACGTCAGACATTATGAGAAATTCCAAATCCAAAATCCAAAAACAGTCCACAATAGCGTATGCCAAACCAAAGATCCAATACGTCACCAAATAGCAGTCCAAAAGATCAACGGCGTAATGAAATTCGAAAATCAAGTCAGGAGGAACTAGCAAACGATGTTACTAGTACCGGCGACAGAGAAAATCTGGCTCAAGATGGTAATAGTTCCTATTCCTGCCACCCAGCGGCAGGCGGCGGGATCACCTGACCTACCTGTAGTGTGTGCCGCGAAATTTGAATTTCTGTCGGGGACGACGGAGTCTATAGCTAAGTATGTATCTGACAGGGAAGTTGAATGTATGAAAATGTTATTGTTATAATACAATTAAGTTTGTTCATACTTACCTGGCAGATATATATATAGCTGTATTTTCTGAAGTCCGACAGAATTTAAAAATTCGCGGCACACGCAGTGGGCGGCCAGGTGGTAGTACCCATTCCCGCCGTGGGAGGCGGATATCAGGAACTATTCCCATTTTCTATTCATATTTTATCAGTGCCACTGTCTCCTGAGGGGAGGTGGGTGGGCACTTTAATTATATATATCTGCCAGGTAAGTATGAACAAACTTAATTGTATTATAACAATAACATTTTGTTCATGAAACTTACCTGACAGATATATATATATAGCTGAATCCCACCTTCGGATGGTGGGAAGAGACAGAATAGGATTTTTGGGAAACTAAATTAAGTAGATGATATACATCTTGGTTCCTCACCTGTTAGCATAGCCGACTTCGTGATTACTGTCACCAAAGTCTGCTTCTGCGTTACTAGAGTTGCCAGCGAGGTAGAGACCTGTAATGCTGGTGCGCTCTAGATGATCTGTCAACGGGGGCGTGACCACAATGTGACTAGACCATATGACCATACTTCTGAGGGCACCGAAGCTAAAACCACCACCTGACCTAACCTATCAAAGTTAGTTCCATAACTTCTAGGCTAAAGAAAAGGAACGCGCCTCAAGCGACCAACCCTTCAAAAGTTAAAATAAGCCAACAACTATCCCTTTTCTATAGGATAGGATTCGTGTTGCTTCCTGCCCCCAATAATATATGGCTACGGATGTATGGCCTGAGCGACTTACAGATCTCAAAATGTCGTCTTCACATCCCGTCGGGAGTGTGAAGCGAAACACAGAGTTGCTTCGCTAAACCGTGGCACTCAGGATGTTACTGAGTGTCATGCTCTGTTGAAATGCTTCCGAGGCCGCGCCCTCACCTCTTGAGCATTCATATTAAGAAAAAAATCTCAAATCTTTATGCAAACATAATGAATGAGACCTCTTAAAAGAACTCCTTGGCTATAATGCCAGGGTGTTCTTGGACATGAACCAGTCTGGTCTTTTTACGGAACACCGCAGATTGTCGGGAGTGTGAAGCGAACACAGAGTTGCTTCGCTAAAGCGTGGCACTCAGGATGTTACTGAGTGTCATGTTCTGTTGAAATGCTTCCGAGGCCGCGCCCTCACCTCTTGAGCATTCATATTAAGAAAAAATCTCAAATCTTTATGCCAACATAATGAATGAGACCTCTTAAAAGAACTCCTTGGCTATAATGCCAGGGTGTTCTCTTTTTACGGAACACCGCAGATTGTCCGTTGACCTTGACTTTCTATAGTTTTATCAAGATAAAACTTGAGAGACCCTACAGGGCACAGGACTCTCTAATGCCCTTGCCCAATAATTTGTGCCATACCCTTGGTCTCCAAGCCTTCGGGTCAAGGGTTAGACAGGTTTTCATTCTTATCAAGAACGGAAGGCTTAGAGGACAGACCGCATTATGTCCTTTAAAGCCAAAACCTCTGATGATGGCTAAAACCTCACTAACCCTCTTTTGCCGTGGCTAGAGCGGTTAGAATATTAGCCTTTCTGGTCACGTGTATTAAGTTCGCAGAAAGGATAGGTTCGAAATGCTTTTGGCATCAGAAACTCAGACTACGTCTAAGTTCCATGCCGGAACCTTTGATCCAGAGAATTTCAAGATCTCCACAGACCTCAAAGATCGTGAAGCTTTGTTGTTTGACAGAACCGAATCTCTGAGCCTAGAGGCCGTCAACAACATATTTGCATATTCTACAATAGTTAGGACTTCTAGCTTATCTCATACTTCAGACGGAAAGATAGAACCATAAGGAAATTCACAGAGGTCGAGTTGGAGGAATAGTCATTTCCCTTCACTATCTCCAGAAACGGCCTCCTCCGATTGAACACTGAAAATAGGCAGCACTGCTTTGCCTTGGCCAAGAGACTGCCATTACTCTTGAAGATCTTATCGCTATGTACCGTTGAAGACGAAGGTAGATATTGAATGCAACCTACGTCTTCACAGACGAATCGAGAGAAGGATTCTCAAGATTCTGAACCTGTGCTTACAAATGACTGAAAACGCTAACCGCTATTTCATTGCTGTCCGGTGAGAAGTCGTAGTTGCAATGGAAAAGCGGGGCGTTCTTCAGTAATGAAAACACAGGGGAAAGCCGCCTGAAGAACTGCTTCTCATGGGCTGAACATTGGAAGTAGAGCTGTCCGGTCGGAGAGTAGGCGATGTCTTATGACATATCTGTTAATTCGGGTTGAACAATGAACAATTGTACACCTACGAATATGAGATATTTTAAAGACAAACTCAGATGTCTGCAAAATCATTCGCATTATCGCAGTGCGATGCAGCGGGAGACTTGTACAGACTTCTGTTACCGTGCGGTAAACAGTAAAATGAAAGAGTCTAAGAAATATCTCTGTTGAAAATTCTCGCAATATCGAAGGCGATGGAATCTATCGTCACAGCAGTAGATGGTCCTTCATAATTGCGAGAATCCCCTTTAATCAGAGACCTAAGTCCATGATTGTTGGGCAGAGATACGGTTCGGTAGTCAATCAAAGCAGGGGAGAGAGAGAGACATAAACAACCGTGCATCTCGGAGGCCCAGCTGATACTGAGCTGCTATCAAGGCAGTTTCAATACGCAGTAGCAGAGCCTGAGCTCCCGCTGACTCGTCATCCTGAGTTGCCAGGTAATCCATATTCCACAAAGGAATGCGTTCGGCTAGAACCACCGAGCATAAAAGATATGCTCGAGCAATTATATTTAGGCGAAACGAATTTCGGTAAATATAAAAGTTGAAATGGTGTTGTCGTGACAAAACCATAAGTATATAAAATTGAAACAAACTCCTGGGAGGTTGCAGGCAACCCCGAAGTTGCAGTTCAATTAGAATACTTCTCGTCTAGTCGCAATCCGTAGAAAAACTAGGATATGTGCCTACCCCTCGGACAATTCAACTGCTTAGTAGAATCATGTCGCGAGGTTAGTATATTTATAGGATTCTGAACAACGATCTCCATCCTAAATTCTTTCCTTCAAGAAAACAAAATAAGGATTGGAGATCGACCACCTTCGATCTCTATCAAAGAGAGTGAAGGAGAAGTCTTCCTCAAAGGAAAGCTTCAATGGTGAACAGAATACTAACTGCCTGAGTTGCCAGCTACTCCCTTTACGAAGGAATAGGTATGATATTATCGAGCAAAAGGAAAATCTCAAGCAGGCCTATTTAAACGAAACAGAATTCGCTAAATACAGAAGCTGAGTTGGTGTTGTCGTAACAATACCTGAAGAGTTGTTCTTACTCCGAAAACTCTTGGAAGGTTGAAGGGAGTGTCAAATAAATACATTAGAACAACAGTTCTTTCGGCTTCTATCCGCAGAGGTAAATACGATATGCGTAAATGACTTGACCCATGCGTTAGCAAAATGACGCAAAGATAAACTACGTAAGTATAGTAGTAATTTGAACATCAAATTCTCTACTACATCTTTCCTCGACGAGGAAGAGAGAAAGAAAGGAAAAACGACTGTCCACGTTCTAATGAATGAGACTTTTTAAAAGAACTCCTTGACTCTTTGCCAAGACTCTTTGCCAAGAAAAGGGAGTAATATTCGAATAGAGATCATCAAGAGAACCGACGATCGAAAAGGACCGTTCAATGTTCTTATGATATTGGACATAAGACTTCCTGGATCTAGTCTACAAGTCTTTTTCTTACTCCCCGGATGAGCCTCTGAAAATGAATGAGAGCTCTTCCGAAATTTGTTAATGAGTTTATCCGCTTAAACGATAAAAACGTTAAAATCTATGTCAATGAGAACTACCCCATTTATGAGGGGTCCCCCACTTAAATGACAATGGGGAAAACGTCCTGACTTGACAAAACTATTAGCACTTTGCTAATAGGGGAAAACCCTTTAACATGACCAAAAGTCACCCAGGAATCCGAGTATATAATCTTCCCGATTCTCAAAGAAATCGATGAAGAGGAAAGAGGATCGAAGAAAAAATTCGGGTATGTCTCTCCGCTAACTCCGAATCCTTTTTAAAAATTTCTGTAAAGAAATGTCCTGTGGAGAGTCCTGAAAAAACCTCCTCTTGACGAGCGTTTAGAAAGCGTCAAGCGTCCTAAGAAACGTCCTGAACAGCAAATAAGACGCCTTCAACAAGTCTTTTCTCTCGCAAAGCGTCCTGCCGAGCATCCACCGAAGCGTCCTGGCGAATGTCCACAAAAGCGTCCTCATAAGCGTCCTGCTGAGCGTCCTGGAAAGCGTGCTACTGAGCGTCCTCAAAAGCGTCCTGCCGAGCGTCCTCAAAAGCGTCCTGCTGAGCGTCCTCAAAAAACGTCCTGCTTAGCTACGAGCGTGTCTGAGCAGAGAACACCAAGTCTTCTGAACGACGTTTCAGAGAGGAACTCGTTGAGCGCCTTGATGCATGCAAGGCCCGCCAAGAGGCGTCCTGGCGAGCGACCTTGCCAACATCTCAATGTTATGACGAACCGCGTTTTGCGTATGACGTTGAATATTTTTAAGGGACGTCCTCATGCGAGTCTCCATGGAGAGCCGCACGCTGCTCCTGAAGAGTGTGAACACTAAAGGAAGACGTATGGCTTTCGTCTTCAAGACAGGCCTTAAAGACCTTCATACCTTCTTACAAAGACAGTGGCCGCCTGTGCGACAACTTGCGTCTTAGTAATGCAAAAGAACATCTCCAGAAACGCACTCAACCAAAGAACGTCTAGCGTCCGAAAGACACCCTCGCAAGGTGCTTGCCGAGCGTCCTGGAGAATGTCTCTACTTATAGGACGTCGAGCACCTCCAAAAGCTTCCTCACGTCTAAATTGCCCTTCTTATGCCGACCAGAGACATAAGTTGTTTGACTGTGCAAAGCAGCTTGCCGGCCGTCAAACTTATCAGCTTGCTTTTTCGAAGTAAAGCGAACGTTACATAACGTATACGGAGCGCCATGAGGAGAGGAGACGAATACTGAGTTGCTCCTCCAAAAGGTGGAATCAAGAATGTCCTTGATTACCAAATTCTTTTGGAATGCTAGCGAGGTTGAAACAGCTCTAACTTCATGAGCGTTCACTCGCAGGAGGCTCAAATCACTCTTCTGGCAAGATGAATGAGCCTCCTTAATATGTCCCTTAGGAAAAGAGCCAGTGCATTCTTCGAAAAGGGTAAATGTGGTCTCTTCCTGAGCACCATAAATTACCCGAAGAGCTCTTACTTCCTTCGTTTATGTAAATAAAATTCGAGAGCCCTGACAGGGCATAGGACTCTTTCATCCTCTCGTGACGAGAGAGAGGACGTGAAGCGTCCTCTTCTCTAAAGCTAGCTTCTTTAGGGGGCGCGAGTCCTTCCGAGAGCTCCAACCCCTGTGTGGGGAGGACGCCTCGGAGGACGAGAAGCAATCCTTCAAGATTCGTGCACGTGCTCCGATCTTTGGCTGGCCCAGCCATAGGAAGCGACAACAGGACCTGACCGAAAAGGCGAATCCAGATCAGCATGGAAAAAAACCCGTAACCCTCCTTCGGCTTTTTGACATGCCCTCTCCCTGTTCGTTTCCTGGGAGTCCGACAGAGGTCTAGGCCTAGAGGCGTTATGGGGCCGATCTGACGTTCCCTCCTGACGAGAGAGAGGACGTGAAGCGTCCCCTTCTCTAAAGCTTCTTAGAGGGCGCGAGTCCTTCCGAGAGCTCCAACCCTTGCGCAGGGAGGACGCCTCGGAGGACGAGAAGCAATCCTTCAAGATTCGTGCACGTGCACGATCTTTAGCAGCCTGGGAAGCGTCAACAGGGCCTGCCGAAGGGACGCCAGATCGGTGGGGAGCCCCCGTAACCCTCTTGCGGCTTTCGACATGCCCTCTCCCTGAGTCCTGGGAGTCCGACAGAGGTCCAGGCCTAGAGGCATTATGGGGCCGATCTGACGCTCCCTCCACAACACAAGGGGCACTACACTTCACAACACTGATTGGAGAGCGAGCACTTTAGTCTAAGATTACTTGATGTAATCCTCTAGCAGACACTTCTTCTAGGCCCGTAAGCCATACCACAGGGTTAGGCAAAATAAAATCTACAGGAGTTAGAAGGTTCATTATTTCTAACTTCTGTTTACTGTGGAGGAAAACTCCTGATTCTAACACGCTCTAAAATGCGTACATGAATCCTCCTTCTTCGGTAATCAGTCACACATTACACTAATTACATTGAACTTATGCAAAGAAAACATGTAAACGTCATATATACTAAGCGAGTGTCTACCGAAAGTTCCGGTAGCCTCACCTTACCATGCAGACAACAAAGTCTGAAACTAGGCTAACTAGCTTCAGACATCAAATGCAATGAAAAAATTTACGATAGCGTATGCCTAGCCACAAATCCAAGTTAATAATCGAAAGAATAATTAGGATACTTAAGCGGCTAATGAAGTTTTCAAAATCCTAGGCGGAGGTCTGTAAACAGTTGTTTACCGACCGGCGACAGAAAAAATATGAATAGAAAATGGGAATAGTTCCTGATATCCGCCTCCCACGGCGGGAATGGGTACTACCACCTGGCCGCCCACTGCGTGTGCCGCGAATTTTTAAATTCTGTCGGACTTCAGAAAATACAGCTATATATATATCTGTCAGGTAAGTTTCATGAACAAAATATGTTTTCAAGGCAGTTTTGAAATCCAATATGGCGACAATCGTGTGGCTGGCCGGTCTAATCACGGACAATCCACCATCTTTCCCAGCCTTTCCAGCACTCATTTGAACAATGTTAGCGCATATATGTAATATTTATTGATCTTACTCAAGAATGCAGTTGTAATCAGCACAATAAAACAACATTTTGTTGCCTATATTACACTGGTGAAAGACACAATTTGCACCAGTTATTTTGGAGCATAGGGTAAACAACCACGGACAGTCTATCGTCATCACACTGGCCAGGCCTTATTCACTCGATATTTAATTGGTGAAACAAGAATACAATTACATATTTAAGCATACCATTCAAAAGATTGAGGTTTCATCAACATAATGTTATATATGAAAGCCTCATACGAACTAAAATAAGCATGTCAGCTCTTCGTAAAATATGTTTTCAAGGCAGTTTTGAAATCCAATAAGGCAGCAATCGTGTGGCTGGCCGGTCTAACCACGGACAATCCACCATCTTTCCCAGCCTTCCCAGCACTCATTTGAACAATGTTATCATATATATGTAATGTTTATTGATCTTACTCAAGATTGCAGTTGTAATCAGCACAATAAAACAACATTTTGTTGCCCATATTAGTGAACGTATGAAACTTTTTATTCCCGGGTCATTGTTTGAAATGAATTCATTTTAACCTTGTAATCGGTGGTTTTATCCTTACTGCCATCACAACTGAAACCCCACAGTTCTTATTTGATTGTAATTATACACATTTTGGTCTTAATTCACTCCACATTACACTTGAACCACGTTGCTGTTCCTGGTTCCTAAGCACTCACTCCTCAAACACAGTTACGAGCAGCAGACGACAACACTGATTATGAGGCGCAAAGCTTTATTCCCTTAATTGTTTTCTTTACTCATTATTTAGCTTAACTTTACTTCAAATGTTTATTTAATTCATGTCTATTATCCCTTTTTTGCAACCAAATTAACCCCAAAAAATTACAAATATTTCGGATGTATACTTATGAACAGACGACGCGAGGAAAAATGACTCATCGTTGACAATCTAGTGGAGCGTCACACATACGGCGATACATTTACAAACTGTTTCCACGAATTCTAGTTGTCATAGTAATGCAGTAATGATAAAATTGCTGTAATATGTATAAATACTACAAATAGATACGCTAATTTCACTTATTTCCTCGGTTTTGTGTAAGTCTTATACCCAGTTTGGAGGGTAAACACATACCAATTGACAACACTGATAAACAATTGAAGAGCGCAAAACGCCACAAAGAATGCCACAGTCCCCTTGAGTAAGTACGAAAAAGTGCTGGTAAGAGGTCGAGGTTACGATTGTTGTGATGAAAGTGCCCTAGCGTGTATGGGTACAAGTGGTGTGCGGATTTAGCACAGGAAATGGGAAGTTTGTTGACACAAGCGACTCTGCAAACATCGAGATGGCATCAATCTTCTAAATGTTTTTAATCGTAAATAAAAATTTCGAAAGCGTTTTGGGGTTGTGGGCACTGCGTTGGCCACCCTTTTCATTACAAGTGGTCATATATTGGAGATGGTTAATTATTGTTGGCCAGTCCACACTGTTGTTTACCCTAGATCCTCCTCTACTCTCGTCCTTTGGTCTATTGAAAAAATAACTTAGGACATGGGCCTGTAGCTTAGCCTAGGCTATAGGGTTATAAATTAATGTGCCCTACCTGAACCTTCCGTGGAATCATTAAGAAGTCACACAGTATCATTGAACCAGACAGTCTTAGGATAAAGTAGGCCAGGATACAGGCATCCTGTAGCCTACAGTAATGAGATCCTACAGAAACTTATAGCCTAAACTTAACATTAGCCTATGAGTAAATCATTGAGATATAAAATATACCTTGTTTCATTTAGACAGTCTCAGGTTGAGACCCCATAGAAGGCTACGGTCTATAGGGTAACCTAGGAGAACAATAGGACTAACTTGAGGGTAATTATATAATCTATAAACATCTATAACTCACATTACTACAGTAATTATCAGTTGTCTTTGAAGTTTCTCAACTATTACGATTGATTAAGAATTGTCTCGAGTATGAACACGGCAATCATAATAGAATACAAAAGACGTTTGAATAGAAGTTACACTACTAAGGCAGTCAATGGCGTCGCTGTGTTGACATTTTGAGCGCCTTCTATTTGATAGTGTTTATGTTTATGGTCCTGGTTTAGAAGTGGTTCCGGTTGTTTTCAATCTTTTTAATAAGTCAATTGGTAGACACTTGTGAGCAATCAGTGGGAATATAATTAAAAATTTTAATAATTTATTATTAAACAGTATAATTTAGTGGTAATTATTATGGCAAATAATGGATTCCGGTAATTGCGGTTTGTTTACGTTTTGGGCGTCGTCTCCTGAGGACTTCTCGTTCGTGGTTCCCGTTTGAATTTGATGTTTTGATTCCAACCTAATTAATGAAAAGGGGAAAGTTGGATATAATCATTGGAGAAATAATTAAAAATATAGAAAATTCATCTCATTGAGAGATAATTAGGCGAAGTGACGATAAGTACTCCGGCCGACGTAGTAGTAGTGTTAGGACGGAAGCAGAAGTCTATTGAAAACATATGTAGGGAAATTAGCTAGGCAAATCCGCTGGTAGAAATATGTAAAGTGATGGTAGAGTTATGGTAGATGAAGGCATAGAGTGAAGGTAGAAGTGTGGTAGGAACAGAATGCAGGCAAAGCAAGTTAGAAAAGGTGACCAAACAAAGGCAGCAGCTTGCCAAAACAAAAATTTGTAAACTCCAGTGGAAAATCTGAACTGACACCTCTCTGTTCCCTGTGAATTTTTGTGTAGTGTACTAACTGTGAACCCTTCTGTGCATTATAGACTTAAAATAAACTAAGTGGTGTTTAACTTGCCCAGAATCCCTTTACGTACTCAAGCTTTAGTCCTGAGAGACTGGATAATGAAAGGAAAATATTTAATACGAGCTCATGAATCTACAATGTTCCTAAGAAAAGAAAAACTCAACCACAAACAATAAATGAAGGTTATCCCATATAACCATTAACTTTAACAAATACAACCAAGGCTGCCGAAGAAAAGACTGACAAATAATAAAGAGAAGAGAGAAAGAGAATAACAGGAAAAGCGCAGTAGTAGTAGTAGTAGTAGTAGTAGTAGTAGTAGTAGTAGTAGTAGTAGTAGTAGTAGTAGTAGGTGGACTTTACTGAAGAAACGGCTCTTCAGCTGGTTTTC
Source organism: Macrobrachium nipponense (assembly GCF_015104395.2). Taxonomy (NCBI): domain Eukaryota; kingdom Metazoa; phylum Arthropoda; class Malacostraca; order Decapoda; family Palaemonidae; genus Macrobrachium; species Macrobrachium nipponense. Next base: position 21,310,025 of record NC_087222.1, read on the forward strand.
ATTCCACCTTTGTTTATGTTTGTTTAAGTTATTTTTCTTTCTGCAATAGTACCATAATTCTTTCATACATTCTTTCCTATTTTCAAACCTCCCCCTCAGCAGATATCCAAAGAAGAGGATGTTAGCTACCAATGCCTTTTTATTTCCCTGATATGGCTCCTGCACAAAACCATGGCTACCTATTTCTAATCTCTTTGTATTATGCTGGGTAGTAAAGTAAGACATATTCTAAATTTTTATTTTTTTTCCTCACAGCACAAACATTATGTATTTTCCCCTTTTATTCTATTTCTATTATTTAATCCTAGTATACCTGTAGTCTGGCCCAATTGGTCAGTTTTGTTTTTTTCAGTGTTGCTATACCAGATTACTTCTCTTATGTTTTTGTAATAGTATTTTCTGTAGACTCTTAATGTTGTCTCGTCATTCATTTCTCTCTCTCTCTCTCTCTCTCTCTCTCTCTCTCTCTCTCTCTCTCTCTCTCTCTCTCTCTCTCTCTCTCTCTACCATGCATTTCTGTCCCAATTGTTTATTATTTATTTGAGCTGTTTACCTTTAACTGCTTCAATTTTACTTAAGTTTATGTTTAATTCTCTCATATATTCTTTTACTTGTATTTTCCAGAGGGTTTTCTGGTTTTCTTACTGATCCCTGGTTATCTCATTTAGGGGCCTGTTTCCACCACTCTCAAGTGTAATTTTCAGATAGAATAGTTTATTCTTGAGTGGCAGGAATGAAGGAAGGAAGAAAGAGGTCCCTATTTCAGATCTTAATGCATAAATCGCTACGTATCTTGGTGCTTTCAGAATTGTTCTATCTATTACTTGATTGCCTACTTTTTGTAATTCATTGATGGTTATCTTCTCCTAGAGTTTCATGACTTCCATGGCATTCAAGAAGGGATGGCATTGATCGCTAATCTTTTCCAATACAGCTTTCCTATTTTCAACCTATTACAGATTTTACTGATGATTGCATTAGCCATATTTGCCCCTTTCTGCTTTGCTTCAATTTGGTTCCTTTTTATCTGTTATCTGAAGTAGCCTCCATATTGTTGATTGTTACTTCTAGGTATCTTATCTGCTTAACTAGTTTCATTCCTTCTATGTGCTCCATATTTTCCACATCATCGATACTATACCAGTCGTTGTATATTAATATGTTACTCTTGTCCTTGTTTATGTTTAGGCCACATTCACTCGCTATTTCCATAAGGGTTTTTATTGCTTTGGTTATTTCTTCAAGTGTGTGTCTTAGTATTAATCCATCATCTGTATATAATAGTGCCACAATCCTTATAACTACATTTCTAAAACCTTCTGTTGTATTTTCTAGTTTTTCTATATTCAGGTACGTTATTATTAGGAAAGAATATGGTTGACCCATTGCATCCCTGTCATATTCCATTAGTTACATTTAGCTCTTTTTGTTCTATATTATTAAGGCATAGTCTTGTTACATCATTTGTATACATCTTTGCAACTGCATTTATTACGTCTGCATGCAGCCTATATTTCATCATGATCTCTATGAGCATTTTTCTATTAACTGAGTCAAATGTTTTTTGGAAGTCTATTGATACAACAAATAATGGGTCCTTTCTTCTGTATGTTTCTTGTATGCAGTATTGTAAGATATATAGATTATCGATTCCCCTCCTTTGCGTGGTAAAGCCTGATTGCAGTTCATTAATATTTCCTCTATTTCTAATATGCTTTTCTATTTTGGTTTTCAGGATCCTCACGAAAACTGTATATGATGCATTTGTTAGAGCAATTGGCCTAAGATCTTTGACTGTGGGATGTGGTTTCTTGGGTGTAAGTGTTGGTTTTTACTTAAATCAGCTTCTCTGTGTTTTCCTGCCCTTCAGTATGGCTCTGGTGCTTATTTGCCTTCATTTTCTCGAGTTGATTTTTTACATCTTCTGTTATGTTGATTTCTTCTGTGGATTCAATTTCTGTCTCTGTTAGGTCATACACTCCATGCATGTGTTCTCTTAAAGATATATGGTATTTCATCTGCTGTCCTAATCTTTTCACTCTTTCATGTCATGTTTATATTGTTCTTTCTTGCTTTCACTCCATATCTCTCCTATTTTGTTTTCTTCTTTTTGGTATTTTGCATCCCAGAATTTTACCAGCTCTTTCCCTAGGGTTTCTCCCTTCATCTCTTGCTTATTTTTGTCTATATCCTAATCCATTCTTTTTCTGAAGTGGTCTTTCCTCTCAGCATGTTTATATATTCCCAGATTTTCCTGTGTCTGTATATATCATTCATTATCTCATTGCTAACCTTTTCTTCATATTCTTTCTTTATCATTATCTGTACTTTTTGTTTTTGTTTATGATACGCTTCTTCATAGTATCTCTTTTCTTCTAATCTTGTGGCTTTCCTTTTTAATTTGTTATATATCCTTCTTTGGCTTATTTCTTTCTTTATTTCTTTAGTGACCCATACTAGTTCTATTTCTTCTTGTTTTCCTTTCTTTAACCTTCTTTTGATTATCTTCTCTAGGTTATTTGCTTTGGCTTCACTCACTGTTTCCTCCAACTGGGTTACATCTCCTTTTCTGTCTTGTTGTCTTACATTATGTCCTATATATTCAAGGTATTTCCTGGTGGACTCTTCTATAATTTTCAGATATTTGATTTCTTTTCTTTCATTTCTGAATGTCTTCCTTACTTTAGTGTTCATTCTGAATTGGACCTTTATGAGGTAATGGTCGGATAGGTCATATTCATACTTTCCCTTATCTATCTCCATACATTCATAGTTTTTATGCATATTTTGGTTGACTAGGGCAAAGTCTATAGTGCTGTTCTGATGTCCTTTACTCCAGGTTATCTCTCCTTCGCAGCTGGGATCTCCATTTAATAGTGTTAGGTCTTATTTTTCCATTAGGTCCACAACGTATTTTCCATTTTGGTCAAGTTCTTGTGTCCCTATGAAACCTAATTGCCCATTAAAATCCCCAAGGACAATCACAGACAGGTCTGTGTCTTCTCTAATGCTACATGTAAGGCGCTTCTTATTCGTTTATTTCTTTCTTTATCACTAGTTGACATGTAAACTAGGATTAGGTTAAATCTTGCTTGTCTATAATTGCCCTCTACTATTAGAATGTCTTTATGTTCTGACTTTTCTTTTTCCATCTGGGTCTCTCCTTTGGATCTTTACATTATTAGTAGACCTCCTCCTTTGGTGTCGTCTTCACCTCTCATTGAGGCTACCACTCTGACGCTTGTTGGAAATAGTGATTTTTGCTGTTTAAGGTGTGTTTCTGTGATGCACATAATTGTTTATTTTGTTAAGCCCACAAGCTCGATTAATTTTGCTTTTGTCAGTCCTTGGGTGTTTATGAGCTTTATTTCTACTATGAGATTCAGGGCCTCTGTAACACAGTTTTTTCGCAATAACTTTTTATCTATGCATTTCATAAATATAACGCTTATTCAGAATACATATTATATCAACACATAAATTTTGAGTGTATTCTGCACTACGTAGGTTGAATAAATTTGGTACTTATAATGTAAAAGTGACCTTTTTTGAAGACGGGCCAACTTACTCAGAGAAAAGGTTTCGAACTCACTCGTTACGTAACTTATGACAGCATTTCTTCCCTCTTTCTCGATGGATGATTGGCTATACGTAACAAAGGCTAAACCTCTGGCAACAATGACATACAAATTTAAATACAAGCAAAGCAGTACACCTTTATGAACTCTGGAACCTCTCCACTGATAATTGTCATAATGAACAAACCAACAAAATATGTTAATAAATACAAAAATACTTCGATTATTAGTCTAACTCCCAAAATAAGTTTCCAGAGAAATTACAGTCTACTTTATAGGTCACAATCAGATTGACAAGATGTAGGGAATAGTTGGTAATTATCAAAAACATAGTAGACAAGCTTGATTTGATAACTGCTATATCCAATGTCAAGCAATTTTTATTTATTGGCTATCTACCTATTTACTGAAAAAAAATAGCCGGTACCGTATATTGGCTTTAAACCTTCACCAATAATTATCGTCAGAATGGTGACTTCATGAGGCTCCACCCACTTTCGCCTCGTTATAATTCAGGATAACACTGAAGGCTACCATGGGCATTGTTGGATTAGAAAATTTAACTTCTGGCTATAAAAACTAATTTCTCGAGTAGTTGTAAGAAGTGCTAAATGATCCTCAAGGATCCCAGCAGTTGGACAAAACGTTTAATTCATGTATATTACTGCTATACTGTTGCGACACTACTGCTACAGCAGTATTACTACGCTAGCACTGATACCCCACCCACATCTATGTATCGTTCCGCCATTCATAAAGTCTTTGGGTTTCAGAGCCGATGGAATTTCTGTCTGGTGGATGGGTGGGGCAACATTTAGTCAAAAGGTGTTTGTTTACCTTGCTTACGTAATGAATGTTTTTCAACTCTTGGCTCGTAATCATTGGCCATGGCGTCGGCTAGATCATTTTTACTCTATAAAAATTAAAACTATCGGGTTTAGGTTATTGATAAGCTGACAAAATTTTTGTGTGTTGTAAAATATACATATGTCAACTTTCAGCTACATCCGATGCTTTGACAAGGAGCAAAGTCCAAAAAACCGTGTTACAGAGACCCTGAATCTCATAGTAGATTTCTTGATGCATCTTCTGTGTTGCTCACTATCTTTTCATTTTCTCTATTTATAAGTGCTTCTACCATTTAACCGTTTATCTATCATTTGGAAACAACTATTTTCTCCAAAGCCTAATAAACTAATTTCCCTTCTTCTACAGCCTACCTCAGAGTCTTTAACATTACTAGATAATCTATTTTCTCCTAACTCTAAATTATTTCATTCCTAAAAATATTAATACTCCCTATCACTGAATTATTTCTAGCTATTTTATATTTTCCTACCTCTAACTCATCTACTTTAGTACTAACAATTCTATTGTTTCTATCTATAGTTCCCTGAACTTCCTTTTTAGAGCATTCTGGTCGTCTGAAAGTTTCCTCCTATCTTCAGCTCCCCCTTACTGATTAACCATCCTTTCTCTTTGTTTTCCTGCTTTTTCTTTTAACTCTATCTTAATGCTATCTTTTCTCTTTCTTTAACAGTTATGTCTGGTACTATAGATATATATTTTTCTTAATTTCCTCTTTGCATTCTTTAGCAGTCTGGCACTTTTTAATGTGGTCCAATTTTTTCCTGGGTCTTGATCTGCCTATTTGTCTCATTGCTTGTTTTCCTGTTGCGGTCGCGGCCTACCTAACCTCACTACTTTAATGTTCCTCTCTTCTGTATTAAGGTTAAGTTCTTTGGTGAAAATTCCACTGCACCTCTCTTCATCTAACTTACAATTTTCTATTTCCTCTCCAGCTTGAGGCTCTGGCAAGTTGAATATGATCAGGAAAATCTGTCTTTGTCCTTCCTGTGCCTCTCTTATTTCCTCCTGAATTGTTTCCCTTATTCTGTTGCTGCTGAGGATCTCTTCCTTTATTTCTTTGGCCAGGGTCGTTTTAATGTTCCTAAGGGTTATTTCTATTTGCTGTAGTCTAACCTTTTATCGATTGCTTATGATGAACCAGGAATCATCGGGAGGCGTCCAAAACTGGCTCGCTATCCCTTACTAAAACTTATACTCGCATATGAAATCACATACATGATCGCTATTCATAAGGCATAATATAAAAAATTACATAACGAAAGTAAATACACGTTAAAATTATACGATATTCAATTGCATTTAGGTATATTATAATGTTTTGTTTTATTATTTTGTATATTTATTCACCAACTGATACACCGACTTTGCAGTTGGCTCGCTATCCCTTACCATCCTTATAATTCCGTACATTATTCATATTTCGTTATATAACGGAATATATAACGAAATAATAATGGCGAAAGAACCACATTTACTCGAGAATGACACTCTTAACATTATCTTATCTGATTTTGCTATGTTTTAGTACGTAGTATCTGAGGTGCGGTTAGCACCGAAAAGATGGTTTTACTCAAAGACAAAGTCTTTTGACATAAACGTCATTAGACGTTTTAGTAACAAAGTATATTTACTGTTTTAGTTATGATAATTCATTTATCCTTATATATATGAAATTGCTCTTGGTGAGTGTATTGCGCATATCACGTATGGTAAGAGTTGAAGGTGTTATTGGGTCTTGTTTGTGCCTCTCGCCAGAGAAGCCATTAGGAGAGGTCAAGAGATCGGGAGGGGAAAGGAAGGGTAGTAGTTCGCTCCTCTGGTCCCTCCTTTGCGTGCCCCTCTAGAGGTGTGTATGCGTATGTGCGTAGTAACTGTATGGGCGTAACATCTCCCAAAATGGTATTGACACACACCACCAATTAATTCACTACATTTAACAAATATGTTTAAATTGCACACTATTGTATTTGGAATTTATTTTTGACAACGAACTTGATATTATGAAGTACTTTATGTTCATGAAAACCCTGCAAGTCAGTTCTGCATTCGTGTTAATTGTATAACTCGTCTCTTTTCCCCTACAAAACCCGAATGCAGGACGGAACGAACAGCTTCTTGGCTCAACTTTTGAGGTGACCTGTCATCTAGTGTTGTGTAGTGATGTGTGTGTAGATTTAGAAAGGGCGATTGCCCTGATTCTTTGAATTTTGTAGTAATTTGTTTCATTTGAGTGCCATTGATTTACAATTCCCATTGAGTGATTAATTTCATGTGTCACTTATATGTTCTTACTCTTTGATATGTTTAACTTTTAGTTATTAAATTAGTTTTAACTGTAAATTTATCAAAGGTGTTTCAATATTCCTCGTTTTTATTTCATTTTTCCTATGTTTCAGTTTTATGGATGGTGAATATAAATTGATCTGATAAACCTTTATTGTGTTCATCAACCCGTGGGTACTCGCAACATTTTGAGAGAGAGAGAGAGAGAGAGAGAGAGAGAGAGAGAGAGAGAGAGAGAGAGAGAGAGACGTACCTCTCGTCGTATCTCCTATAGCGATTTATGATCTGAGTTCATGTCTACAAGGACTGCTCAGCAAGTGAAAGCACTTAACTGTGCTACTATTCATTAATGATATTGGTGTTAATAATGAATTGGGTTGAGAGATATCTCCCCGTAATTTAGAAACCGCAAAGGGAGTTTTGTGGAGTTGTTACGTAAGGCTTTTAGTGGTTTTTGACCAAGTAACAAAGTTAAGCATATATACAGTTCACTATAAGACCATCTTTTCCACCACAATATATTTTATATATATGTACTATAATATATATATATAATATATATATATATATATATATATATATATATATATATATATATATATACATACTATAACCATACACACACACACATACATAGATATATATATATATATATATATATATAAAACTATATATATACTATATATATATATATATATCTATATATATATATATATATATATATATATATATATATATATATATATATATATATATGTATATATATATATTATATATATTATATATATCGGGGACTTACAAATAGAAGTTTTCATAATGACTGCAATAACTTTTTCACCCAGCTAAAACACAGACACACGGATACACACTATCTCTCTCTCTCTCTCTCTCTCTCTCTCTCTCTCTCTCTCTCCTTCTTTGCCACTTTTTTCTCTCCTTTCTCCTCCG
>NC_087222.1:21318203-21349546 GCF_015104395.2 Macrobrachium nipponense
CAAAAGAGGTCCCTTCCTCCTTTCACACACTTTCTGGTTTGCCAAGGAGGCATTTACGCAATTCTTTGGAAGCCCCTTCCTACTTTTTTTCTTACTGTACCAGTAGCAGTAGTTTTCATGTGTACAGGTCCTCCTGGAATAGCTGGGGAGAGGTAAAATAATTATCAAGTCCTAGATGGTAACCTTGATATTGAAGGTCAGCCTGCCTCATCAAACGCATTACTAAATTGTAAGTGAAACCCTCACCACTCCTATCTTCCTGCCTGACCCCCTTATACACCTCAAAGGTATGAGTATAGCCAGTTTCAGTATCACAAAGGCACCACAGCTTGACACCAAACCTTGCATGCCTTTTTTGCGGCATTGTACTGTCGAAGATGAGGTGTGCGACCTCTAAAACCTACCATACTTTCATCTATGCAATGTTTTGCGAGGGATGAAAATGTCTTTTGAAGACATGTGCAAAATGATCAATAACTGGTTTGATCTTATAAAGCGGATCATAATCTTGAGAGTCTTGGGCAGGCATTTCTTCATTGTTTGCAAAGTGCAAAAATTTCAAGAGCAGTTTGAACCTGTCTCTGGCAAAATGTTCCCGAAACCAAGTTTGGGAGATTGGTTTATGGCAAGTGTCCCAGTAATCGTTTATCTCTGGTAATCTCACAATTCCCATATTGAGAGCTATGCCAATAAAAGCTCTCATTTCTTTGATGTTAGTGTGCCCATCTGTTATCCAATTATGACGGCTGCTCGTGCATGCACTGCAATACTCCTCTTATTAGATACAAATGAATCACTGTACCTATTTATTTCATTGACTATAGTCTGCATAAAGGAATCAGGAAAAAATAAATTGAAATAAGCAATTGGGGGGGCGTCGGCCTGTGGAGAATGCATAGGTCCTGGGGTGGCACTAAATGGCACTGGAATAGGGCCAGCATCCTCACCAATGAGGCACGCCCACACACCACCTGATACACATGTATTTGTTTCACTTTCTGAAGATGATCCGTCATCCTCATCACTGTCGCTTTCCATTTCACTATCAGTATCATCAGAATCTGAAAGTTCCTCATCACTTGTTTCATAAAATGAAATGTCAGTGATTTCGTTTGAAACTGAAGGGGACGCCATAACTTTCAACCTAAAATAAATAAGGTAAAAACATTTTGCAACTACTGATATGCGATGTATTTACATAACTTACAGCTCGTATTAACTCCATTTTCTCTATATCTCGTTTTTATCCAATATCAGCATGCAATAATAACGAAAAATAAGAATTATGATAAAGATTATCACTCGAAACCAAGACGCCAACCATGATATCTCAATGTTCATTCTTCAAAAAATATTAGCTTTTGCTACGAATTCACTTATACGATATACGAATTATTCCATTACTGGTAATTCCTGTTATCACTAAAAACTTATATCATTCTATCATGTCTTTATCCCATATTAACCTGTAATAATTACAAAATAACAATAAAAGATAACAGTTATCGAGAGGAGGCCGTTACGAAACACTCAAAACCAATGCCGAGACTGAAGTTTTCCCGGGAATTTTTGCTTTTTTTCCACGTCATAAAACCTTTTAACCAATTAAGTAAGGCGGGATTCTAATGATGTCATTGTGATGTAATAACATTTAGCCAATGACACTGAAGTATGATACGGCATCAGAGAGCACGGGACTGGTACTGGTGTAAGAAATCTGTCTCTGAAAAGTATTGGCGCGCGGTTCAAATCGGGCCACTAAAGTGGCTCAGCGTCGGGAGTTGGAAAGCCAGAAAAGTGGCTCCTCGTCTTTGTTTTGTTAAAAGTACTTTTTCAGAGGGTGGCCTTGCCGTGGTAGTTAGTGAGTTGGCCAGTCCACATGGTTGTTTACCCTAGATCCCTACCCTCGTCCTTTGGTCTATTGAAAAAATAACTTAGGACACGGGGCTATAGCCTAGCCTAGGCTATAGGGTTATAAATTAAACTGCCGTACCTAAACCTTCAGTGGAATCATTAAGAAGTCACACAGTAACATTGAACCAGACAGTCTTAGGATAAAGTAGGCCAGGATACAGGATACAGGCATCCTGTAGCCTACAGTAATGAGATCCTACAGAAACTTAGAGCCTAAACTTAACATTAGCCTTTGAGTAAATCATTGAAATATCATAAAAATATAACTGGTTTCATTTAGACAGACTCAGGTTGAGACCCCATAGAAGTTTACGGTCTATAGGGTAACCTAGGAGAACAATAGGACTAACTAGAGGTTAATTATATAATCTATAAACATCTATAACTCACATTATTACAGTAATTATCAGTTGTCTTTGAAATTTATCAGCTATTACGATTGATTAAGTATTGTCTTGAGTATGAAGACGGCAATTATTATAGAAGACAAAAAGACGTTTGAATAGAGGTTATGCTGCTAAGGCAGCCAATAGCGTCGCCGTCGCCGTGTTGACATTTTGGGCGTCTTCTATTTGACAGTGTTTTTTTATGGTTCTGGTTTAGAAGTGGTTTAGGTTGTTTTCACTCTGTTTAATAAGTCAATTGGTGGACACTTTTAAGCAATCAGTAGGGATGTAATTAAAAATTTAGATCATTTATTATTAAATTGTATAATTAAGTGGTAACTATTATGGCAAATAATGGATTCCGGTAATTGCGGTTTGGGCGTCGTCTCCTAAGGACTTCTCGTTCCCGTTTGAATTCCAACCTAATTAATGAACAGGGGAAAGTTGGATATAATCATTGGAGAAATAATTAAAAATATAGAAAATTTATCTCATTGAGAGATAATTAGGAGAAATGACGATAAGTACTCCGGCCAATGTAGTAGTAGTGTTAGGACGGAAGCAGAAGTCTATTGAAAATATATGTAGGGAAATTAGCTAGGCAAATCCACTGGTAGAAATATGTAAAGTGATGGTAGAGTTATGGTAGATGAAGGCATAGAGTGAAGGTAGAAGTGTGGTAGGAACAGAATGCAGGCAAATCAAGTTAGAAAAGGTGACCAAACAAAGGCAGCAGCTTGTCAAAACAAAAATTTGTAAACTCCAGTGGAAAATCTGAACTGACACCTCCAGTGGGTGGTTACTGTAGATTAGGATAAACAATAAGACTAATCGAGGGGTGGCACCGGAAGTTAGAAAAGCCTCTCAAGAAGAAGTAGGATGTGTCTTAGTGGAAGTAAAGGAGGAGCAAAATTGTAGAAGTTAGGTTGAGACTTCACTTGAGGTCTCAGGAAAGTTGAGAAAGGAACAAAGCCTCATACGGGAAGGTGGTGTCGGTGTCCTCTCTGTTCCCTGTGAATTTTTGTGTAGTGTACTAACTGTGAACCCTTCTGTGCATTATAGACTTAAAATAAACTAAGTGGTGTTTAACTTGCCCAGAATCCCTTTACGTACTCAAGCTTTAGTCCTGAGAGACTGGATAATGAAAGGAAAATATTTAATACAAGTTCATGAATCTACAATGTTCCTAAGAAAAGAAAAACTCAACCACAAACAATAAATGAAGGTTATCCCATATAACCATTAACTGACAAATAATAAAGAGAAGAGAGAAAAAGAATAACAGGAAAAGCATAGTAGTAGTAGTAGTAGTAGTAGTATTAGTAGTAGTAGTAGTAGTAGTAGTGGTAGTAGTAGTAGTAGTAGTAGTAGTAGGTGAAGAAACGGCTCTTCAGTTGGTTTTCATTCCACCTATGTTTATGTTTGTTTAAGTTATTTTTCTTTCTGCAATAGTACCATAATTCTTTCATACATTCTTTCCTATTTTCAAACCTCCCCCTCAGCAGGTCTCCAAAGAAGAGGATGTTAGCTACCAATGCCTTTTTGTTTTCCTGATATGCCTGCTGCACAAAACTATGGCTACCTATTTCTAATCTCTTTGTATTATGCTGGGTAGTAAAGTAAGACATATTCTAAATTTTTATATTTTTCCTCACAGCACAAACATTATGTATTTTCCCCTTTTTTTTCTATTTCTATTATTTAATTTAGGTATGCCTGTAGTTTGGCCCAATTGGTCAGTTTTGTTTTTTCAGTGTTGCTATACCAGATTACTTCTCTTATGTTTTTGTAATAGTATTTTCTGTAGACTCTTAATGTTGTCTCGTCATTCACTTCTCTCTCTCTGCCATGCATTTCTGTCCCAGTTGTTTATCATTTCTTTGGGCTGTTTACCTTTAACTGCTTCAGTTTTACTCAAGTTTATGTTTAATTCTCTCATATATTCTTTTACTTGCATTTTCCAGGGGGTTTTCTTGTTTTCTTACTGATCCCTGGTTATCTCATTTAGGGGCCTGTTTCCACCACTCTCAAGTGTACTTTTCAGATAGAATAGTTTATTCTTCATATAATATATCTCTTGAGTGGCAGGAATGAAGGAAGGAAGAAAGAGGCCCCTATTTCAGATCTTAATGCATAAATCGCTAAGTATCTTGGTGCTTTCGGAATTGTTCTATCTATTACTTGATTGCCTACTTTTTGTAATTCATTGATGGTTATCTTCTCCTAGAGTTTCATGACTTCCATGGCATTCAAGAAGGGATGGCATTGATCGCTAATCTTTTCCAATACAGCTTTCCTTCTTTCAACCTATTACAGATTTTATGATGATTGCATTAGCCATATTTGCCCCTTTCTGCTTTGCTTCAATTTGGTTCCTTTTTATCTGTTATCTGAAGTTTAGCCCTCCATATTGTTGATTGTTACTTCTAGTATCTTATGCCGCTAACTAGTTTCATTTCTTTCTATGCTCTATATTTTTTCACATATCGATACTCATACCAGTCGTTGTATATTAATATGTTACTCTTGTCCTTGTTTATGTTTAGGCCACATTCACTCGCTATTTCCATAAGGGTTTTTATTGCTTTTGTTATTTATTCAAGTGTGTGTCTTAGTATTAATCCATCATCTGTATATAATAGTACCACAATCCTTATAACTACATTTCTAAAACCTTCTGTTGTATTTTCTAGTTTTTCTATATTCAGGTACGTTATTACTAGGAAAGAATATGGTTGACCCATTGCATCCCTGTCATATTCCATTAGTTACATTTAGCTCTTTTTGTTCTATATTGTTAAGGCATAGTCTTGTTACATCATTTGTATACATCTTTGCAACTGCATTTATTACTTCTGCATGCAGCCTATATTTCATCATGATCTCTATGAGCATTTTTCTATTAACTGAGTCAAATGCTTTTTGGAAGTCTATCGATACAACAAATAATGGGTTCTTTCTTCTGTAGGTTTCTTGTATGCAGTGTTGTAAGATATAAAGATTATCGATTCCCCTCCTTTGCGTGGTAAAGCCTGATTGCAGTTCATTAATATTTCCTCTATTTCTAATATGCTTTTCTATTTTGGTTTTCAGGATCCCCACGAAAACTGTATATGATGCATTTGTTAGAGCAATTGGCCTAAGATCTTTGACTGTGGGATGTGGTTTCTTGGGTGTAAGTGTTGGTTTTTACTTAAACCAGCTTCTCTGTGTTTTCCTGCCCTTCAGTATGGCTCTGGTGCTTATTTGCCTTCATTTTCTCGAGTTGATTTTTTACATCTTCTGTTATGTTGATTTCTTCTGTGGATTCAATTTCTGTCTCTGTTAGGTCATACACTCCATGCATGTGTTCTCTTAAAGATATATGGTATTTCATCTGCTGTCCTAATCTTTTCACTCTTTCATGTCATGTTTATTTTGTTCTTTCTTGCTTTCACTCCATATCTCTCCTATTTTGTTTTCTTCTTTTTGGTATTTTGTTTCCCAGAATTTTACCAGCTCTTTCCCTAGGGTTTCTCCCTTCATCTCTTGCTTATTTTTGTCTATATCCTAATCCATTCTTTTTCTGAAGTGGTCTTTCCTCTCAGCATGTCTATATATTCCCAGATTTTCCTGTGTTTGTATATATCATTCATTATCTCATTGCTAACCTTTTCTTCATATTCTTTCCTTATCATTATCTGTACTTTTTGTTTTTGTTTATGATATGCTTCTTCATAGTATCTCTTTTCTTCTAATCTTGTGACTTTCCTTTTTAATTTGTTATATATCCTTCTTTGGCTTATTTCTTTCTTTATTCTTTGTGCCCATAGTAGTTCTATTTCTTCTTGTTATCCTTTCTTTAACCTTCTTTTGATTATCTTCTCTAGGTTATTTGCTTTGGCTTCACTCACTGTTTCCTCCAACTGGGTTACATCTCCTTTTCTGTCTTGTTGTCTTACATTATGTTCTATATATTCAAGGTATTTCCTGGTGGACTCTTCTATAATTTTCAGATATTTGATTTCTTTTCTTTCATTTCTGAATGTCTTCCTTACTTTAGTGTTCATTCTGAATTGGACCTTTATGAGGTGATGGTCGGATAGGTCATATTCATACTTTCCCTTATCTATCTCCATACATTCATAGTTTTTATGCATATTTTGGTTGACCAGGGCAAAGTCTATAGTGCTGTTCTGATCTCCTTTACTCCAGGTTATCTCTCCTTTGCAGCTGGGATCTCCATTTAATAGTGTTAGGTCTTATTTTTCCATTAGGTCCACAACGTATTTTCCATTTTGGTCAAGTTCTTGTGTGCCTATGAAACCTAAATGCCCATTAAAATCCCCAAGGACAATCACAGACAGGTCTGTGTCTTCTCTATTGCTACATGTGAGGCGCCTATCATTATTTGTTTATTTCTTTCTTTATCACTAGTTGACATGTAGACTAGGATAAGGTTAAATCTTGCTTGTCTATAATTTCCATTTACAATTAGAATGTCTTTGTGTTCCGACTTTTCTTTTTTCCATCTGGATCTCTCCTTTGGATCTTTACACTATTAGTAGACCTCCTCCTTTGGTGTCGTCTTCACCTCTCATTGAGTCTATCATTCTGATACTTGTTGGAAATAGTAATTTTTGCTGTTTAAGGTGTGTTTCTGTGATGCACATTATTGTGTTTTCTTTTGTTAAGTCCACAAGCTCGATTAATTTTGCTTTTGTCAGCCCTTGGGTGTTTATGAGCTTTATTTCTAGATTTCTTGATGCATCTTCTGTGTTGTTCACTATCTTTTCATTTTCTCTATTTACAAAAGTGCTTCTACCATCTAACCGTTTATCTATCATTTGGAAACAACTATTTTCTCCTGAGCCTAATAAACTAATTTCCCTTCTTCTACAGCCTACCTGAGTCTCTAACATTATTAGATAATCTATTTTCTCCTAACTCTAAAGTATTTACTACATTCCTAAAAATATTATTACTCCCTATCTCTAAATCATTTCTAGCTATTTTATATTTTCCTACCTCTAACTCATCTACATTAGTACTAACAATTCTATTGTTTCTATCTATAGTTCCCTGGACTTCCTTTTTAGAGCATTCTGGTCGTCTGAAAGTTTCCTCCTATCTTCAGCTCCCCCTTACTGATTAACCATCCTTTCTCTTTGTTTTCCTGCTTTTTCTTTAACTCTGATCTTAATGCTATCTTTTTCTCTTTCTTTAACAGCTATGTCTGGTACTATAGATATATATTTTTCTTAATTTCCTTCTTTGCATTCTTTAGCAGTCTGGCACTTTTTAATGTGGTCCATTTTTTCCTGGGTCTTGATCTGCCTATTGTCTCATTGCTTTGTTCCTGTTGCGGTCGCGGCCTACCTAACCTCACTACTTTAATGTTCCTCTCTTCTGTATTAAGGTTAAGTTCTTTTGTGAAAATTCCACTGCACCTCTCTTCATCTAACTTACAATTTTCTATTTCCTCTCCAGCTTGAGGCTCTGGCAAGTTGAATATGATCAGGTTTTCCTTCCTTCTGTCTTTGTCCTTCCTGTGCCTCTCTTATTTCCTCCTGAATTGTTTCCCTTATTCTGCTGCTGCTGAGGATCTCTTCCTTTATTTCTTTGGCTAGGGTCTCTTTAATGTTCCTGAGGGTTACTTCTATTTGTTGTAGTCTAACCTTTTATCGATTGCTTATGATGAACCAGGAATCATCAGGAGGCGTCCATAACTGGCTCGCTATCCCTTACTAAAACTTATACTCGCATATGAAATCACATACATGATCGCTATTCATAAGGCATAATATAAAAAATTACATAACGAAAGTAAATACATGTTAAAATTATACGATATTTAATTGCATTTAGGTATATTATAATGTTTTGTTTTATTATTTTGTATATTTATTCACCAACTGATACACCGACTTTGCAGTTGGCTCGCTATCCCTTACCATCCTTATAATTCCGTACATTATTCATATTCCGTTATATAACGGAATATATAACGAAATAATAATGGTGAAAGAACCACATTTACTCGAGAATGACACTCTTAACATTATCTTATCTGATTTTGCTATGTTTTAGTACGTAGTATCTGAGGTGCGGTTAGCACCGAAAAGATGGTTTTACTCAAAGACAAAGTCTTTTGACATAAACGTCATTAGACGTTTTAGTAACAAAGTATATTTACTGTTTTTAGTTATGATATTCATTTATCCCTTATATATATGAAATTGCTCTTGTGAGTGTATTGCGCATATCACGTATGGTAAGAGTTAAGGTGTTTATTTGGGTCTTGTTTGTGTCTCTCGCCAGAGAAGCCATTAGGAGAGGTCAAGAGATCGGGAGGGGAAAGGAAGGGTAGCAGTTCGCCCCTCTGGTCGCTCCTTTGCGTGCCCCTCTAGAGGTGTGTATGCGTATGTGCGTAGTAGCTGTATGGGCGTAACATCTCCCAAAATGGTATTGACACACAACACCAGTTAATTCACTACATTTAACAAATATGTTTAAATTGCACAGTTTTATTTGGAATTTATTTTTGACAACGAACTTGATATTATGAAGTTTTTTATGTTCATGAAAACCCTGTAAGTCAGTTCTGCATTCGTGGTAATTGTATAACTCGTCTCTTTTCCCCAACAAAACCCGAATGCAGGACGGAACAAACAGCTTCTTGGCTCAACTTTTGAGGTGACCTGTCATCTAGTGTTGTGTAGTGATGTGTGTGGATTTAAAAGGGCGATTGCCCTGATTCTTTGAATTTTGTCGTAATTTGTTTCATTTGAGTGCCATTGATTTATAATTCCCCTTGAGTGATTAATTTCATTTGTCAGTTATATGTTATCACTCCTGATATGTTTAACTTTTAGTTATTAAATTAATTTTAACTGTAAATTTATCAAATGCTTTTCATTATCCCTCGATTTGATCTCATTTTTCTATGTTTCAGTTTTTTGGATGGTGAATATAAATTGATCTGATAAACCTTTATTGTGTCATACTTTAAGGTTATGCAAATAACTTTTAGAGACGAGATAACACAGCGGTCTCTAAGGTCTGAAAATCAACCTGTGAGTACTCGCAACATTTAGAGAGAGAGAGAGAGAGAGAGAGAGAGAGAGAGAGAGACGAGAGGAGAGAGAGAGAGAGAGAGAGGAGGGAGCGTACCTCTCGTCGTATCTCCTATAGCGATTTATGATCTGAGTTCTATCTACAAGGACTGCTCAGCAAGTGAAAGCTCTTAACTGTGGTACTATTCATTAATGATATTGGTGTGTTATCCTCGTTAATAATGAATTGGGTTGAGAGATATCTCCCCATAATTTAGAAACCGCAAAGGGAGTTTTGTGCAGTTGTTACGTAAGGCTTTTAGCGGTTTTTGACCAAGTAACAACGTTAAACATAATACAGTCCACTATAAGTCCATCTTTCTCGCCACAATATATATATATATGTACTATATATATATATATATATATATATATATATATATAGATATATATATATATCTATATAGATATATATATATATATATATATATATATATATATATATATATATAGCATATATAGATATATATATATATATATATATATATATATATATATATATATAGATATATATATATATATATATATATATATATATATATATATATATATCTATAATATATATATATATATAATATATATATATATATATATATATATATATATATATATATATATCACATACTATAACCAAATACACACACACACACACACACACACACACACACACATATATATATTATAGATATATATATATATATATATATATATATATATATATATATATATATATATCGGGGTCTTGGAAATTAAAGTTTTCATCATGACTGCAATAACTTTTTCATTGATATCTGAAGCACTGTAAAACTAACTAACGTAGGCCTTTATAAAACAAACAGACTAAAGAACACCCAGCTAAAACACAGACACAAGCATACACTCTCTCTCTCTCTCTCTCTCTGTCCTTTTTCCTCTCCTTTCTCCTCCGCTGCCGAAAGCTACTATATTTAGAATTTTAGTATCATAGACATTAATGGTGTTATCATTTTTTTCCCATTTACTGCAACACATATCATCTGTATCGTCTCTAATTTGATCACTATCACTAATAGTACATATTGATTAAGCTTTGACGAATTTCAAAACACAGCTTTCTCTCCAACAGCTAGACTAACACTGCTCGAGAGGGCAGTGCAGACAGTTCTCCCCTCTCCTTGACAAGGCGCCCGGGCAGGCTACCACATTTTCACCCTGCTAACAAAATTAGCCCTGCTTATCACCAGCAGTTCCACATATTGTTTCAAATCATTTTTTTATTTACAAAAAAACAAAAGAATGGTAATAACTTTTGAAGATTATTGATAAGCTATACTTAATTTTTCATGTTCATGTTACAGAAGCACGAAATGTTTTCCATTCTGGATGGGAAACAAATATGCTGTAAGAAGTGTTTGCAAACAAAGCTTTCTAGTGCGGTGACGACAGCCATTTAAAAAGGTGTGTTTAGTATTACAAGCAGTGGCAGCTCGTCAGTAGGCACTGTGAAACTGCGGTACCCCCTATAGATTAGATTTCATATGTTTTCACACAATTATGAATATGTATAGTATGTGTATATATACACATGTATAATGTGTGCATATGTTTATCTTATTAACCATCTCTCTTTCTTTCTATTATTAATCCCTCCTCCTTGAGCGTATTAAAATAGCCAAGTAGATTAATAAAGAGACTACCGCACCGACAGGCATCCTGTCAAGTAGAGATAACACGTTTAAAATAATAAAAAAAGAATTAAAAAGTACATAAAAACAAAAGGAATAAAACTATGCTACTCACGACTGAGAATGGTGTGGTAGTTGTTGTAGTAGTAGTAGTAGTAGTAGTAATTCACCTCTAACTTCAGTCACCACACGACTACCAAGGAGACGATCGAGTCAACTCGTAGAGAAGAAGAAGAAGAAAAAGCCAAGACGCTGCTGCTGCTGCTTTGTGATACCTACCTACCAGACGTTCCGTTCTGCATTCGGGTTTCAAATTCATCGGTGAAAAGGAGACGGACGACTTTGACACAATGAGTACCACGAACGCAGATCCGATTTACAGAGTTTACGATAATGGTCAAGTTGTCATCAGTATCAATTCCAATATAATATTGTGCGTGGGATTCCAACCTAGTTCTTAAAGGTATTGGATTAACTGGCAGTGCGTGGCAATATAATGTGGGTGATGTCACACCCATACAGCGCACGCACATACGCATACTATTACACGCCCGCAGAGTGGAGAGCGAGGGGCGAACAACTGGCCCCTTATGTTTTTTCCACCTCCTGCGTTCATCTCTTGGCCATGGACTCTCCCAGTAGGCTTCTCTGGCGAGGGGAGATGTACAAACCATATCAGATCTAATATCACCTTCATCTATTGCTCTACGTGGTATGTGCAATACATTCACAAAGAGCATATATATATATATATATATATATATATATATATATATATATATATAAAGCTCCTTCTCGAATAAACTGTTTTCTTTGTACAACGCATACGAGGATCATACATCGTAGTGGTGGGGTTTCGGTCTTCTATCTCCATCGTCGTCTTTGTCGTTTTGTTTATAGTATAAGGGTGGCCTCGCCTAGTGCCTCTAATGCCTTGTCTACTTCATTCCGTCCGCCTTCCGTTGATTTTTCCTCCTTTGCAATCCTCTTCTACTATAGGGACTCGATCTCCTGTGCTTTTAATGGACAGCTGTTTGAAGACTCTACGTCCTCTCTATTTCTTATGGTTTAAATGATAATAAGCTTCCCGAGAAGGTCTCTATAAGCAGGTGTCACTGTTGAGCAGAGAGAGAAAGAGAGAGAGAGAGAGAGAGAGAGAGAGAGTCCGTTAATTCCTATAGCTGTGTGGTACTAGGCGACACCGTAATTCTCGACCTTATGTTCCGTGGACATAAAGATGGCAATTCTCTGATACTGACGCTAAGCGAGATTCGACGATTTCGCGAGAGAGAGAGAGAGGGACCGGGGGGGCTTTTTCCTGCTCTCTCTCTCTCTCTCTCTCTCTCTCAGAGTCCCGAGTCCCTAATCGTCATAAAGAGATTCTTTCCTTCCCAGTGAGAGAGAGAATAATTTAACGCTTCCGAAACCATTGACAAACCGAGATAAAATTATTTTGTCTATTATATTTCACGATATTATATAAATATCCCATTTATGAATTTTTCATCGTAAATGAGAACATTAGTTTTTGAATTCTTATTCGAGAAAAGATTTATGAGAAATTACAACGAGTTTTCAAAAACTATTTGAATCTTTTGCAAGGAATCGAACGCAGTTGACAGCTGTGTTTGGATGCTGTTGGTTGCAACCGCTTATTGTTATTGTTAATATTATTTTTATTGAATTTTTTATCGTCATCATCATCATCATTCTTAAAGCAAAGAGAGGAAGAGCGGGGGGCGTGTTGTAATCGTCGCAAGGGAAGACTTCCTCGAGGTTTTGGTTGCCAGAGAAGGTCTCACCCAGAGGAAATGACCGTCGGCCTACACATGGCTATGTATGTTTGACGGCTGCTGACTCATATATATTAGAATTATAAAATATTGTTCTTTTATGGAAATGTCGTCATTTGATTAATTACGTGATTCTTCAGCAAATAAGTCATGAAAATTATTTATAAAAATATAACACACACACACACACACACACACACACACACACACATATATATATATATATATATATATATATATATATATATATATATATATATATATATATATATGTATGAATGTATGTGTGTGTGTGTATGTGTAAATAAAGATGGCTTATACCTTTATTTATGCATTTATCACGTTCCAAGCTTTTGTGATTCAGTTATACATATATGTATGCGTGTGTGTGTGTGTGTGGTATAAATGCATCCAATAAAATTGCTTTAAAAAGATAAGGCATTGCTTCTTTTCAGTTGGTAGGCCATTATAGAAAAAAAAATTAAAACTTGCTTTTGTGGCGTTTATTTTGGTGCATGACATAGGCCTATGAATGTACGTAGTTCCTAAATATCCTTCTGTAATATTTCACATATGTTTGACTTCATGCTTTTACATACTTGTAGTAATTATTATTATTATTATTATTATTATTATTATTATTATTATTATTATTATTATAGCAGTCGCATCAGAGAGAGAGAGAGAGTTAATATACTTAATCCCATTGAACTATAGCACTATCATAACTGTTTATTTTAGGAAAATGCTTGACCACTCGTTTGGTAAAGGATGCACTGAAATGAGTGATACTACCTACTCCATATGAAGGTTCATAATGTACTAGTATACTCTAGAAGGAGTTGTTAACTTTGCAATATAATATCTCTGAAACCGGAAAAACAAAGATATGTACCTATATAGGAAAATACATACGAAACTTGTATGCAAGATAGATATGCACTGAGCATCATTGGTAATTTGGTCACAGAAATAAATGAATCAAGACCGTAAATCAGAATAAAAATTTAGAGTTAATAGAATGATAGATAATCAAATATAATGATAAAAAAGAATCAGCCATTTTAAGACTTTAGCCAAAGTTTCTCATTCACTTGGTGCGCGCCATAAAACCGGTGGAGGAGGTTTATGGGGAGGGAGAGGGATAGATAGAGTGGGGGGGGGGGGGAGAGGGGAATCCTAGTCATAGACACCCATAATAAATGTCGACCTCACAGAATCGAAGTCGAACAACCAGATCAACGGTCTTCCTGTCCTCTTCCCTTCTTCGGAAGGGGCGGCGGGGGGGCGGTGGTAGGAGAGGAGCGGGGGAGTACGAGCCTGGCCACCGAGAGAGAAGGCCGGTTCGATGGGGGCGTGAAGCAGGGAAGGTAGTCCGATGGTTGTGCTGTAATCCGCATCTCGGATGAACTTTCTTAAGCATTTGTGAAGCCCTCTTGACTTGCTATGGTACAATTGATAATCATTCATTGGAAATAAAAGAAATGACTTGAGCTTGATATGATAAAAGAATTAATTTATGATGATAGAAAGAAAAGAAGTAGTTTAAGGATGATAGAATTATAATGCCAGTACAAAAAAAATAGTACACTAAGATAAAGTTATATAGATGTAAGTAAACAAAAAGAACCAGTGATTTCCCAAAGCATAATCATAATCATAAATTGGTGCTATAAATATGGAATAAAAAAAAATAATGATAATTTACTTTCTAAATTATTATTTGAAATGCTGGAAGTATTTTGGGAACAATCTTATTTTTTCGTAACAGTCTCTAACGTTTATTTTTTTGGTTAAGTTTTTGCCTGCTACAATCGAGTTATTTTCCTGCCAACAATAATTATTCATTAATACATTTGTAGAAGCCCATATCATCACTTTCTCTATCTGTTCAGTGCTGTGTCCTGAGTCGCAAAATTCATTTGGAAACAAGAGCCTCATCGCCTACAAGAATATTATATATGAGTGCTGAGGCAAAATTTCTCTGATCATTACAAGTTCTGAATTAAGGCATTTGTGTTAATTTATTGATTATTATGTAACAATACATAAGAATATTTGCTGCCGTATCATGAGGATATAATAAAGAGTCCCTACTAATTCCTGAAAGATATCTGTGATTTTCTGGAAAGATCTCCTCATCATTTCTTTGCAAGAATTACATTTCCCTTTTTTGTAAACAGAATAACAACAGTAGCCTGCTAAATATGTGATTATTAGAAATACCCCCTTGCAATTGTCAATGTCATTCTGTGTTACTTGCAAAGATATGTCACGCAGAGTACCTTTTACAGTATGAGTGGTTTCTAAATCATTCCAATTAATTTCGTCATTAATGGCTACATGTACTGATCTGTCATGGAATGGTAATTTTTGTTTAAGAACAGACATCATCCTCAGCTTCTTTTCACATTCAGACACCTGCCGTACAGAAATATTGTAGTGGCCACCTGCAAGCTGTCGATATTGCCCAAACCTAGATTTGTAACTCAGTCAGGCAGTACTCTGTTACCTCTAACATCGCATTGGTTGTAAGTTTCAATGCTGTGAACGTCTCTTTTGTTTATGTCCCACCGAATTCTTGAGTTTCATCCCAAATTTCCAGCCAAGCATAAAAATCTTTCAGATACTGAAACTTTGCGTCGTCGCTATTATTAGTCATGGGAGTGGCATATTCATGATTCAGTCTTTTTCCTTTAAATGGACTTTTTACATTCATTATTGTCCACCAAGTATAAAAAATCTTCATATATTCAAGACGCTGCAAAATAATGTAAGCAGTGATTTTACCCACAGGTAGCAATGCCTGAATCACATATTCATTAAATATCTGTAATACTAAATTAACATTTTGTTTTTCAAAGCTTGAGGGAGACAATACTTTTAACGAGAGCTTATATGAATGTTTCAAAAGTGAGCCATCCTCTACTTTTTGAAGTTTCTTCAAAGTACTAAAAGGTGCATAATAAAGTTCTGTTTGTACGGTATTATTTTCAATGGAGAAGGGAGGAAACTTCATTGTTTGGTTTGTATCTTTTTGGGCTACCCAGTTATTTCTGATACATTTCAATATATGCACGGAATCAAACATAAAGAAGAGAGGCCTATATACCACTCTGACTAGGATGATGAAACACAATTGATAATTTTGGTGGGTGGGCAAAAGATGACATAGCTTTTCCATTAATGGCATTGTTATCGGTCACAACACAGAATACTGTAAAGCCTATTTCTTCCAACCCAATGATTATTTTTTTCAATATATTTGCAAAGTTTGGGCTTTCATACGCTTAGTAGGACAAATATACACAACGTCCTTGAATGTGGACCGTATGCTACTCAACTTAAAAACAAATGCGCTTGTTGCAGCCTCGCTGCTTTCAAAGGCTGAGCCAACTTTATTTTGTGTTATGATACAATTTACATGAGTATTGTAAAGCTTTCGAAGAACGCTTTTATTTAAAGTCAATTACTTTGCGAATGTCATATAAAGTTGACTTTATGGATATGTTAGTATGCGCCTTATTACTTTTTGAATATGTTTTTATTTGCTTTTTTTATGAACGACAGAAGACTGATGATTTTAACAAATATTGCAATTGAAAATAACACTGATACTTAGGTTGTAATGCACCTATTATATATGTTTCTTAACTTATAAAGGTACTCATCATAATTCTAAACTTGTTATAAACGCAGAAGAGATCTGAGTCCTTCACTGATAAAAATTATCAGAGTTTTTAAGGGCGACTTTCTTATAACTACTGGTGAAGATTATCACTGATTAGTGAACTAGAGGTGATCTCTAGGTAACTACGTTCATTGGCAGAGATAAACTTTAACATCCTTGACGGCTGCGTTAAAAACTACTTTTTCGAAAATTTTGCTCAGTAAGACACGAACAGCGTGTTTGTTTACCTCTCTCTCTCTCTCTCTCTCTCTCTCTCTCCTTCTTCTTCTTGCAGTATATCGTCTGACCTGAAGTTCAGGAAGACATTTCAGTTCGTCGGTAATCGAACGACAATTTATATCACCTCTTCTTGAATTTCCCTTTCAACCGTCAAAGTTTCTTAATTTGTATATCATGGCAGATATTTCTCTCGGAACTGGCACGTTCATTTACCTTTCTTGTTGTTAACCTTCGTCGAGAACAACACGAAAATCGTTGGAAGCATAACAAAATATCATTCGTTAAAAAGAGAGTCATTTGCAGCTGATTAAATTAAGTCATGTTGCTTGATTTGGCAAGATCTTGCGACACTTCTGCAATGGGGAGGGACGGCAATTGCATGACTAGAGTGAGCGAGGCTGTGGTCAATTCCTTGGAGAATTTCTTCTATAGGTGAGATACCTTGATGATTCTTGTTTCTTTTTACAGACAGTAAGCGGAAGCAAACTTAGTATATTAACTGCTTGGCATTTTCTGAATCATTACTAATGTTAATCAGTGATCTCAGATTGGATAAGGAACCTGAGGATATTCCTGACACGAGAAATTTTCATCATTCGCAGAGCATGAAAGAGCTGAGTGATAGAGTGAACCTGGTGAAGAAGTTATCGAAACTTGGCGAAAGTCGTCTAAACTCGCTGGGTAACCAATCTTATCAGTGACTTAGGTGTATCTTTTCTATCGCCCTTTTCTTTTTTTATCTTTGGGTCTGTGACCCTTTTAAATTTCATGTGTAAGGCTTTTGTAATCATCATAGTGGAGGAGTGTCATTCACGTTTTTTGCACGATTAAAAATGAAGTGAAATTAGTAAAGTAAACATTGCTAAACACAAGAATTCGTGAGTGGATACCACTCCCAACGACGCGGGGATTTGTTGTGTAGATAAAACATCTTCGTTTACATATACGAATATATGTATATATATATATATATATATATATATATATATATATATATATATATATATATATATATATATATATAGTATATATAATATATATAATATATATATATAATATATAACTTTTTGTCATACATACCATGATTTTATTATAGATTTGCAAATAATAAGCCACAAATATCATTTAATATCCAATTCAGTCATTGTTCAGTTGTCAAAAGTCAGTGTAGGTAGTACATCGTTGTTTCTAAATCAGGCAGAGGTTCGAATCCCTCTGGAGTGTCATCCTGACCGGGAAATTTATCCATCGGTTTTCAAAATTATGAACTTTGTATGCAATGATTACTTTTCTAAATCAGTTACGGTTCTTGCTGTTCGACCCTTTTTTTTTTTTTTTTTTTTTTTTTTTTGGCTGTAGACTTCCTCTGCCGTATATTTGAATGTGGTTCCATTGTAAATCCAGAGTAGCCCTGAAGGAGACCATAGATGGCTGTAATGGCTGTCAGCTTAGGGATGAATATGGAAGTTATCGTAGCATTTTTGTGTCCCTCCGTGATTGGGAAAAATACCGAAGAATTGTGAATATTTGCCTGTCAACCGTGGAAGTCACATTGCATTAGCACTTGCAGAAAATTAAGGCGGTGTGTATGTGTGTGCGTCATACATTTGTGTGTATATCGGCTGATTCATACACAAATTATCCATTTTTAGTAACATGAAAAAATACATCGAAACTAGGTCATTTTAATGGTCAATGGCGGTAGCATTTAGATATACTAACAATCTACGGGCATAGCCAGCCCCATATCACTGGCAGAATCAGTTCCGTTTCAGGGAATCCCTTCTCACCCCCACCCCCTTCGGAGGGGGCCGGGGAAGGTAGGATGAAACCATGACAAACCATCTTAGGGGTCCCCACTGTAACCCTGCCGTGATTAGCTTACACCTCAAGCAACTTTCTCTTTTACCCTATGAACTTTCTTATTAAACGTTGGGCTAGTCCACGCAATTGTCAACATATATACAGGAACAGATAAGCAAAATTTCTCCAGGCATTTTTTATTTCTCGTAGATCTGACAGCAGAAAATCTCATTGAATGATTAGAATATCTATGAATCACAAATGTTGAAGCTAACTCTTTCCCTTTCTCTCTCTCTCTCTCTCTCTCTCTCTCTCTCTCTTTCTCTCTCTCTCTCTCTCTCTCTTATCTAGACAACAAACAAAAGTGACTTAGGCCTCAAACTATGTCTTGAAGGTTCACTAGCTATTTTCAAAGCAGCAAAGTTCATGAAAGTTGCCATACAAACATCGATTGTTACCCTGAATGGTAGATAGAAAGACATGAGGTTTGCAACTGCGAAATACACAGTAAAGATTATCCGAAGACAGGGTTCGTGTGGGCGAAGGCAATCGATACATTCCGTCGTTCGTGCTGTGTAAGCAAACCAAGGAACGAGAGACTCTCTGGAAGAGGTGAGCACAAATAGTCTAACCCGAGGGATGAAGGAACACAGAGAGAAAGGATGAAAATCTTTCCTTGTAACAAATGTCGCTCTCATCGCCATCGCAAATCTAGTAAATAAGCAATGAAAACAACTGATAAAAAAGAAATAATAACCCTTTTTAATACGTACAGGCTGACCAGGGTCAGTTCCCTAACGTTCACATATCACAATTATATTCTGAATACAAGAAAACAACTTCCTTCTAGTTCTAACCAGTCCGTCATACGATCATTAAGAGTTTGCCAAAAGGTTCGTTCTCCACTTGTAGTCTTCGACTTGTTTTCAACCTGTTTTTGATATACATGAGATTAATTCCCAAGGTATGTTTATGATTAAGGTCCTTTCAATATATTGTGAGTATATTTAAAGGACCTTGGTTTATGGCATATTTGACTGTAACGCGAATCTACCCCTAAAGTCTCCTCCCTCATTCTCCTTCCAAAGTTCACTTTTTTTTCTAACCTGTCAAAGTGACTACATTTCTTCTTTATTTCGCCTCAAGTTTCACCTATTCGCAAAGTCCCTAACAGAAAGTCTCTACAAAGACGTTTCCATAAATAACATACAAACGGTTCTCACCCGTTTTATGAGACATTCACCTCATCCCTCACTCATGAGATGGCGCCAATCAATGAAATCGCCATTGCTCACTCACTCAATTTGCTTTTCGGATACATCGTTTGCAAACAATTTTTACCATATATTTGTTTCTCATCCAGAATGGAAAACATTTAGTGTTTTTGTATATACACATTTATAATGTAAGTATATGTTTATATATGTATATATACACGTACATTGTATGTATGTTTATATGTTATCTATATGTATGTATGTATGTATGTATGTGTATATACAGGGTATAACATGAATTTAGGCAAATATTGTGGGAAATGAAAGAAAAAGTTATTCTGAGCAGAAAATCTTTTGAGAACATATTGAAGCTTCGTTGGTGAGGGAAATGTTTGAAATAATCGTTATATATGTCTACCCATCGCTGCTTCCATGTGACAGAGGGAGGTGGAGGGAGGTCGGTGAATCCTGGGATGTTCGAGGGTCGGGGGTTGGGGGGGGGGGGAAGATGAATTAGGCCATAGGCGATGTGAATAAAGTACCTCCCATTCGAATGTATTTATCCAGACTTTGAAGAAGAAGAAAATGCATTCATCATTGAATCCCTATTCCTCCCTATAAATGGCATTTATGGGACACCGATAAAGAAAAGGGGAAAGAAAAGATAGGCCTTGTATTTTTCTTATCCCTCCTCGAGCGCATTCAAATAGCCAAGTATAATACAGAGGCTACTGCACCGACAAGTATCCTGACGACAACTGAGGTCTAGACAGGAAAAAATGTTTGCAAACATTGTTTGTTTTTACTTTGCATGGAACCAGTGGGCAAACATTGTTTGCTGATAAAAATGAACTTATCGTTATTATTTGGCACAGAAAGAATTACATAGCTTGCGAGAGAGAGAGAGAGAGGAGAGAGAGAGAGAGAGAGAGAGAGATGACCGCGGACTCATACCTCCGTTATTAGGTGCTAGTACTAACTTACCTCTGCTAATGTGCAACTTACTATATAATGGGCGTTATGTCTGTCCGTCAGTCTGTCATTCAATCACGGCCAAGGCTGGTCCAATGTGCATGAAACCTGGCAGGGTTATAGTGGAGACCCCTAAGATGGTTTGTCATGGTGTCATCCTACCTACCTGAAACGGAACCGATTCTGCCCGTAGATTGTTAGTATATCTAAATGCTACCGCCATTGACCATTAAAATGACCTAGTTTTCGATGTATTTTTTCATGGTTACTAAAAATGGATAAATTTGTGTATGAATCAGCCGATATACACACAAATGTATGACGCACACACATACACACCGCCTTAATTTTCTGCAAGTGTTCATGCAATGTGGCTTCCACGGTTGACAGGCAAATATTCACAATTCTTCGGTATTTTTCCCAATCACGGAGGGACACAAAAATGCTACGATAACTTCCATATTCATCCCTAAGCTGACAGCCATTACAGCCATCTATGGTCTTCTTCAGGGCTACTCTGGATTTACAATGGAACCACATCCAAATATACGGCGGAGGAAGTATACAGCCAAAAAAGGAAAAAAAATAAGGTCGAACAACAAGAACCGTAACTGTTTTAGAAAAGTCATCATTGCATACAAAGTTCATAATTTTGAAAACCGATGGATAAATTTCCCGGTCAGGATGACACTCCAGAGGGATTCGAACCTCTGCCTGATTTGGAAACAACGATGTACCACCTACAGTGACTTTTGACAACTAAGCAATGACTGAATTGGATATTAAATGATATTTGTGGCTTATTATTTGCAAATCTATAATAAAATCATGGTATGTATGACAAAAAGTTATATATATATATATATATATATATATATATATATATATATATATATATATATATATATATATATATATGTAAACGAAGATATTTTATCAACACAACAAATCCCGCGTCGTTGGGTATCCACTCACGAATTCTTGTGTTAGACAATGTTGCTTTACTAATTTTACTTCATTTTTAATCGCGCAAAAAACTTGGATGACACTCCTCCACTATGATGATTACAAAAGCCTTACACATGAAATTTAAAAGGGTCACAGACCCAAAGATAAAAAAAGAAAAGGGCGATAGAAAAGATACACCTAAGTCACTGATAAGATTGGTTACCCAGCGAGTTTAGACGACTTTCGCCAAGTTTCGATAACTTCTTCACCAGGTTCACTATTTCACTCAGCTCTTGCATGCTCTGCGAATGATGAAAATTTCTCGTGTCAGGAATATCCTCAGGTTCCTTATCCAATCTGAGATCACTGATTAACATTGGTAATGATTCAGAAAATGCCAGGCAGTTAATATACTCAGTTTGCTTCCGCAGACTGTCTGTCAAAAGAAACAAGAATCAACAAGGTAACTCACCTATAGAAGAAATTCTCCAAGGAATTGACCTCAGCCTCGCTCACTCTAGTCATGCAATTGCCGTCGCTCCCCATTGCAGAAGTGTTGCAAGATCTTGCCAAATCAAGCAACATGACTTAATTTAATCAGCTGCAAATGACTCTCTCTTTAACGAATGATATTTTGTTATGCTTACAACGAATTTCGTGTTATTCTCGACGAAGGTTAACAACAACAAAGCTAAATGAACGTTCCTGTTCCGAGAGAAATATCTGCCATGATATACAAATTAAGAAACTTTGACGGTTGAAAGGGAAATCCACGAGGAGGTGATATAACTTGTCGTTCGATTACCGACGAACTGAAATATCTTCCTGAACTTCAGGTCAGGCGATGTACTGCAAGAAGAAAGAGAGAGAGAGAGAGAGAGAGAGAGAGAGAGAGAGAGAGAGAGAGAGAGAGGGGGGGGGGGGGGTACCAACACGCTGTTCGTGTCTTACTGAGCAAAATTTTTGAAAAAGTTGTTTTTAACGCAGCCATGAAAGATGTTAAAGTTTATCTCTGCCAGTGAACGTAGTTACCTAGAGATCACCTCTCGTTCACTAATCAGTAATAATCTTCACCAGTAGTTATAAGAAAGTCGCCCTTAAAAGCTCTGATAATTTTTATCAGTGTAGGACTCAGATCTCTCCTGCGTTTATAACAAGTTTAGAATTATGATGAGTACTTCTATAAGGTAAGAAACATATATAATAGGTGCATTACAACCTAAGTAGCAGTGTTATTTTCAATTGCAATATCTGTTAAAATCATTAGTCTTCTATCGTTCATAAAAGAAGCAAATAAAAACATATTCAAAAAGTAATAAGGCGCATACTAATATATCCTTAAAGTCAACTTTAAATTACATTCGCAAAGTAATTGACTTTAAATAAAAGCGTTCTTCGAAAGCTTTACAATACTCATGTAGCTTCCAAAATCCATCGGTATAATCACACACACACGCAAGGACCGAGTCATGGGTATATAGCTACACTGCCCTTACAAAGTCATTAGACGTAAGGGACATATACCTATGGCTCGGTCCTAATGGTTGATGAAATTCATCTTAAACCCTATTTTGATCATAAAGGGGGAAATATTTTTGGCTCAGCCTTTGAAAGCAGCGAGGCTGCAACAAGCGCATTTGTTTTTATGTTGAATAGCCTACGGTCTAAATTCAAGGACGTTGTGCATATTATTCCTACTAAGTGTATGAAAGCCCAAACTTTGCAAATATATTGAAGAAAATAATCATTGGATTGGAAGAAATAGGCTTTACTGTATTCTGTGTTGTGACCGATAACAATGGCATTAATGGAAAAGCTATGTCATCTTTTGCCCACCAACCAAAATTATCATTGTTGTCATCATCATCCTAGTCAGAGTGGTATATAGGCCTCTCTTC
Source organism: Macrobrachium nipponense (assembly GCF_015104395.2). NCBI lineage: Eukaryota > Metazoa > Arthropoda > Malacostraca > Decapoda > Palaemonidae > Macrobrachium > Macrobrachium nipponense. Next base: position 21,341,803 of record NC_087222.1, read on the forward strand.
TTTATGTATGATTCCGTGCATATGTTGAAATGTATCAGAAATAACTGGGTAGCCCAAAAAGATACAAACCAAACAATGAAGTTTTCCTCCTGTTTCTCCATTGGAAAATAATACCGTAATAAAACAGGAACTTTATTATGCACCTTTTAGGTAACTTTGAAGAAAGAAGAAAACTTCAAAAAAGTAGAGGATGGCTCATCTTTGAAAACATTCATATAAGCTCTCGTTAAAAGTATTGTCTCCTCAGCTTTGAAAAACAAAATGTTAATTTAGTATTACAGATATTTAATGAATATGTGATTCAGGCATTGCTACCTGTGGGTAAAATCACTGCTTACATTATTTTGCAGCGTCTTGAATATATGAAGATTTTTTATACTTGGTGGACAATAATGAATGTAAAAAGTCCATTTAAAGGAAAAAGACTGAATCATGAATATGCCACTCCCATGACTAATAATAGCGACCACGCAAAGTTTCGGTATCTGAAAGATTTTTATGCTTGGCTGGAAATTTGGGATGAAACTCAAGAATTCGGTGGGACATTAACAAAAGAGACGTTCACAGCATTGAAACAGACAACCAATGCGATGTTGGAGGTAACAGAGTACTGCCTGACTGAGTTACATAATGGAGTATGTGTTGAAAGGGAAATTTTCAAACTGACAATCTCGAGTCCAGGTTTGGGCAATATCGACAGCTTGCAGGTGGCCACTACAATATTTCTTTCTGTACGGCAGGTGTCTGAATGTGAAAAGAAGCTGAGGATGATGTTTGTTCTTAAACAAAAATTACCATTCCATGACAGAGCAGTACATTAATGACGAAATTAATTGTAATGATTTAGAAACCACTCATACTGTGAAAGGTACTCTGCGTGACATATCTTTGCAAGTAACACAGAATGATATTGACAATTGCAAGGGGGTATTTCCAATAATCACATATTCTGTTTACAAAAAAGGGAAATGTAATTCTTGCAAAGAAATGATGAGGAGATCTTTCCAGAAAATCACAGATATCTTTCGGGAATGAGTAGGGGCTCTTTATTATATCCTCTTGATACGACAGCAAATATTGTTATGTATTGTTATATAATAATCAATAAATTAACACAAATACCTCAATTCAGAACTTGTAATGATCAGAGAAATTTTGCCTCAGCACTCATATACAATAATATTCTTGTGGACCAAGAAGTTCTGTTTCCAAATGAATTTTGCGACTCAGGACACAGCACTGAACAGATAGAGAAAGTGATGATATGGGCTTCTACAAATGTATTAATGAATAATTATTGTTGTCAGAAAAATAACTCGATTGTAGCAGGCAAAAACTTAACCAAAAAAAAGAAAGTTGGAGACTGTTACGAAAAAATAATATTGTTCCCAAATTACTTCCAGCATTTCAAATAATAATTTAGAGAGTAAATTATCATAATTTTTTTTTTTATATTCCATCTTTATAGCACCAATTTTTTATTATGATTATGCTTTGGGAAGTCACTGCTTCTTTTTGTTTACTTACATCTATATAACTTATCTTAGTGTACTATTTTTTTGTACTAGCATTATAATTCTATCATCCTTAAACTACTTCTTTTCATTATCATCCATAAATTAATTCTTTTATCATATCAACCTCAAGTCATTTCTTTTATTTCCAAAGAATCATTATCAATTATACCATAGCAAGACAAGAGGGCTTCACAAATGTTTAAGAAAGTTCATCCGAGATGCGGATTAAAGCACAACCGTCGGACTACCTTCCCTGCTTCACGCCCCCATCGAACCGGCCTTCTCTCTCGGTGGCCAGGCTCGTACTCCCCCCGCTCCTCTCCTATCCACCGCCCCCCCCCCCCCCACCCCCCCCCCCCCGCCTTCAGAAGAAGGGGAAGAGGACAGGAAGACCGTTGATCTGGTTGTTCGACTTCGATTCTGTGAGGTCCGACATTTCATTATGGGTGTCCTATGACTAGGGAATTCCCCTCCCCTCCCCCCCTCCCCCCCCCCCTCTCTATCCCTCTCCCTCCCCATAAACCTCCTCCACCGGTTTTATGGCGCGCACCAAGTGAATGAGAAACTTTGGCTAAAGTCTTAAAATGGCTGATTCTTTTTTATCGTTATATTTGATTATCTATCATTCTATTAACTCTAAATTTTCATTCTGATTCATTTGTTTCTGTGACCACATTACTCAAGATGCTCAGTGCATATCTATCTTGAATACAAGTTTCATATGTATTTTCCTATATAGGTACATATCTTTGTTTTTCAGGTTTCAGAGATACTGTATTGCAAAGTCAACTCCTTATAAAGTATACTAGTGCATTATGAACCTTCATATGGAGTAGGTAGTATCACTCATTTCGTTGCATCCTTTACCAAACGAGTGGTCAGGCATTTTCCTAAAATAAACAGTTATGGTACTATGGTTCAATGCAGGAGTTTTTCTATAACTATTTCTAATGGGGTAAAGTATATTGACTCTCTCTCTCTCTCTCTCTCTCTCTCTCTCTCTCTATCCGATGCGACTGCTGTAATAATAATAATAATAATAATAATAATAATAATAATAATAATAATAACTATAAGTATGTAAAAGCATGGAGTCAAATATATGTAAAATATTAAAGAAGAATAATTAGGAACTGCGTGCATTCATAGGCCTATGTCATGCACCAAAATAAACAGACCCCCACAAAAGCAAGTTTTTAAAAAAATTTTCTCGACCTATCAACTCAACTGAAAAGAAGCAATGCCTTATTATCTATGTCAAACACACACACATACACGCATATGTAATATACGTATATGTATAACTGAATCACGAAATCTTGGAACGTGGTAAATGCATAAATAAAGGTATAAGCCATCTTATTTACACACACACTTATTTATACTATTATAGGATATATATATATATATATATAATATATATATATATATATATATAATAATTTTACTTTGGTTAATAATTTTATTTACTTAATTTGCTGAAGAATTACGTAATTGATCAACTGACTACATTTCAATAAAAAGAACAATATTTTATAATTCTAATATTAGGCGTCAGCAGCCGTCAAACATACAAAGCCATTCTAAGGACTAGCGAGAACCTCCCACAGGACGCCATGTTTAGGCCGTATGGTCATTTCCTCTCAGGTTAAAAAGACTCTGGGCGAGACCTCTCTGGCAACCAAAACCTCGAGGAAGTCTTCCCATAGCGAGGATTAAAACACGCCCCCCCCCCCCCCCCACCAACCCTCATGTACCCACTCTCTCGCTCTCCATCTCTTTGCTTTAAGAATGGTAATAATAATGACTATAAAAAAATCAATAATAATAATATTAACAATAAGCGGTTACAACCGACAGCATCCAAACACAGCTGTCAACTACGTTCGATTCCTTGCAAAAGATTCAAATAGTTTTTGAAAACTCGTAATTTCTCATGAATTTTTTCTCGAATAAGAAATAAAAAAAACTAATGTTCTCATTTACGATGAAAAATTCATAAATGGGATATTTTTTATAACATCGTGAAATATAATAGACAAAATAATTTTATCTCGGTTTGTCAATGGTTTCGGAAGCGTTAAATAATTTTCTCTCTCACTGGGAAGGAAAGAATTATCTTTATGACGATGAGGGACTCTGTGAGAGAGAGAGAGAGAGAGAGAGAGAGAGAGAGAGAGAGAGAGAGAGAGATGTTCTCCCGTTATGTTACCTTTCACAATAATGATGCCTCTGAATGTATGAAAGCTCATGAAAGTATTCCGTGACCTTTACATGCTCTCTCTCTCTCTCTCTCTCTCTCTCGAAATCGTTGAATCCCGCTTAGCGTCAGTACCAGAGAATTGCCATCTTTATGTCCCCTCAACATAAGGGCGAGAATTACCGTGTTACCTAGTACCACACAGCAATAGGAATCTCTCTCTCTCTCTCTCTCTCTCTCTCTCTCTCTCTCTCTCTCTCTGCTCAACAGTGACACTGCTTCTAGAGACCTTATAGAGGACGCAGAGTCTTCAAATAGCTGTCCATTAAAGCACAGGAGATCGAGTCAACGGAATGAAGTAGACGAGGCATTAGAAGCACTAGGCAAGGCTGTAGCCTGATATAAACAAAACGACAAAGACGACGATGGAGATAGAAGACCGAAACCCCACCACTACGATGTATGATCCTCGTATGCGTTGTACAAAGAAAACAGTTTATTCGAGAAGGAGCTTTATATATATATATATAATATATATATATATATACTATATATATATGATATATATATATATATATATATATATATATAGTATGCTCTTTGTGAATGTATTGCACATACCACGTATAGCAATAGATGAAGGTGATATTAGATCTATATAGTTTGTACCTCTCTCTCGCCAGAGAAGCCTACTGGGAGAGGCCAAGAGATGAACAGCAGGAGGGTGGAAAACAAGGGGCCAGTTGTTCGCCCCTCGCTCTCCACTCTGCGGGCGTGTATGCGTATGTGCGTGCACTGTATGGGCGTGACATCACCCACATTGTATTGCCACGCACTGCCAGTTAATCCAATACCTATAAGAAATATAGGTTGGAATCCCACGCACAATATTATATTGGAATTGATTTTTGACTGATGACAACTTGATCATTATCGTAAACTCTGTAAATCGGATCTGCGTTCGTGGTACTCATTGTATCAAAGTCGTCCGTCTCCTTTTCACCGATGAATTTGAAAACCGAATGCAGGACAGCGTCTTGGCCTTCTTCTTCTTCTTCTTCTTCTTCTTCTTCTTCTTCTTCTCTTCTTCTTCTTCTTCTGTACGAGTTGACGCGATCGTCTTCTTGGTTGTCGTGTGGTGACTGAAGTTAGAGGTGAATTACTACTACTATTACTACTACTACTACTACACCATTCGCAGTCGTGAGTAGCATATTTTTATTCCTTTTGTTTTTATTTACTTTTTAATTCCTTTTTATCATTTTAAACGTCTTTAGCTCTACTTGACATTATGCATGTTGGTGCGGTAGTTTCTTTATTAATCTACTTGATTGTTTTAATGCACTCGAGGAGGAGGGATTAATAAGAGAAAGAAAGAGAGAGGGTTAATAAGATAAACATATGCACACATCATACATGTGTATATATACATATACTATGCATATTCATAGTTGTGTGCAAACATATGAAATCTAATCTATAGGGGGTACCTCAGTTTCACAGTGCCTACAGACGAGCTGCCACTGCTTCTTATACTAAACACACCTTTTTAAATGGCTGTCGTCATCGCACTAGAAATCATTGTTTGCAAACACTTCTTACAGCATATTTGTTTCCCATCTAGAATGGAAAAAAATTAGTGCTTCTGTATACATGAACATGAAAAATTAAGTATAGCTTATCAATAATCTTCAAAAGTTATTGCCATTCTTTTGTTTTTGTAAATAAAAAAATGAATTGAAACAATATGTGGAACTGCTGGTGATAAGCAGGGCTAATTTTGTTAGCAGGGTGAAAATGTGGTAGCCAGCCCGGGCGCCTTGTCAAGGTGAGGAGGGGAGAACTGTCTGCACTGCCCTCTCGAGCAGTGCTAGTCTAGCTGTTGGAGAGAAAGCTGTGTTTTGAAATTCGTCAAAGCTTAATCAATATATACTATTAGTGATAGTGATCAAATTAGAGACGATACAGATGATATGTGTTGCAGTAAATGGGAAAAAAATGATAACCACATTAATGTCTATGATACTAAAATTCTAAATATAGGAGGAGAAAGGAGAGAAAAAAGGTCAGAGAGAGAGAGAGAGAGAGAGAGATAGTGTGTATCTGTGTGTTTGTGTTTTAGCCAGGTGTTGTTTAGTCCATTTGTTTTATAAAGGCCTATGTTACTTTGTTTTACAGTGCTTCAGATATCAATGAAAAAGTTATTGCAGTCATGATGAAAACTTTAATTTCCAAGACCCCATATATATATATATATATATATATATATATATATATATATATATATATATATATATATTTATATATATGTGTGTGTGTGTGGTGCGTGTGCGTGTGTGTAATTGGTTATAGTATGTGATATATATATATATATATATATATATATATATATATATATATATATATATATATATATAGAGTACAATATATAAAATATATTGTGGTGGAAAAGATGGACTTATAGTGAACTGTATAGGCTTAATTTCGTTACTTGGTCAAAAACCGCTAAAAGCCTTACGTAACAACTCCACAAAACTCCCTTTGCGGTTTTTAAATTACGGGGAGATATCTATCAACCCAATTCATTATTAACGAGGATAACACACCAATATCATTAATGAATTCTACCACAATTAAGTACTTTCACTTGCTGAGCAGCCCTTGTCGACATGAACTCAGATCATAAGTCGCTATAGGAGATACGACGAGAGGTACGTCTCTCTCTCTCTCTCTCTCTCTCTCTCTCTCTCTCTCTCTCAAAATGTTGCAAGTACCCACGGGTTGATGAACACAATAAAGGTTTATCAGATCAATTTATATTCACCATCCATAAAACTGAAATATAGGAAAAATGAAATAAAAACGAGGGATATTGAAAAACCTTTGATAAATTTACAGTTAAAATTAATTTAATGACTAAAAATTAAACATATCAAAGAGTACGAACATATAAGTGACACATGAAATTAATCACTCAATTGGAATTATAAATCAATGGCACTCAAATGAACAAATTACGACAAAATTAAAAGAATCAGGGCAATCGCCCTTTCTAAATCCACAAACACACATCACTACACAACACTGGATGACAGGTCACCTCACAGACTTCTTTTAATGTCTGTCTGTCTGTCTGTCTGTCTGTCTGTCTGTCTGTCTGTCTGTCTGTCTGTCTGTCTGTCTGTCTGTCTGTCTGTCTGTCTGTCTGTCTGTCTGTCTGTTAGCAGGCTACCAAGAAACAACACGAGAGCCCTGCTAAGATTCAAACCGATAACGAGCATTACAGAACAAGCGAAAGGCGTCACTCACGAACGAGAGCTTAGTGTACAAGGTGAAACGAGCTCAAGGGGTCATTATTTGACCTTCAGGACGAGGGTGTCCTCTCCAGACTTCTGCACTCTCGCTCCTGACGTTTTTCTCGTCGCCAAGGATCAGATTTCACGGCCAGAAACTCGGAGAGTCTCTCTCGGACACGTCGGCCTCCAGTTCAGGTCTTTAAAGTGCGAAGGGCGACTTCTTAGGAATTCTCGGTCAACTGAGCGGCTGAATCTAATCTACTTGGCGCCTGCTGAGGTGTCTCTCTGTAGTCCATCTATTCATCTACTAGCCTCACCAAACCCCGCCATACCGTCCATCCCAACTCCCAGCCCCATTTTTTTTCATTAAAAAATATATTAATAATAAAGTATTTAAAATGAAAATTGTAAAAACAAATATATGGTTTTCATATTGGGAAGTCTCGCTGTCCGTCAGTGAATTGGCTTTTGTGACTTTATTAGGTCACCTTTCCCTTCAATCATTTTGTCTTTTATTTTCTGCATGATTTGGGCTAAAATTCCGATAAGAAACTGTATATCAATAAGAGATAGTCAACTTATTATATGGGAATATCAGTTCCTTCTACTCGCACCCAACAATTAGAACGATTGTTCCTCTCTCTCCCTCTCTCTCTCTCTTCTCTCTCTCTCTCTCTCCTCTTTCTCTCTCTCTCTGTTTTGCAGTATGAGAAAAAGAGTGTACCATTCAA
>NC_087222.1:21350046-21371711 GCF_015104395.2 Macrobrachium nipponense
GTGTACCATTCAATAACACTTATTTAGGATGACAGAGCTGATATGATAGAACAGGTTACACGAAATGACATAAGATTTCGGTCAGAATCTGACACTTGAGCATCATTCAAAGGTATCTGCAGCATCCCTCCCATCATCACATTTTCTCTTTCGTCCATCTACCTCGTACATCTGGTTATCAACAGTGGTGGTTTTTTCTCTCTCTATTTCAACTTTATATCCATTGACTTGATCTTATTTGTCCTGGGGATGTCTTTATGTTGCTGTCCAACCACTCCAACTCCCTCTTTTCACTGACATAAGGTTGGAATGGCTGAAAATAAGCTTCGTAGCTGAAAAGAGACCAGTGGTTGATCTAACAAATTTATTCTCTGGCCGTTCAAAATAGAACTCTGAGAGACAACGTGTGAATCCTGTGTCGGAAATGGCGTGGCATTATGCACATGCGTGAATACCGCAGTGGACGTCATAGTGGACGTATGATTGATTTGTGAAATATCTTTGTATTTATGACACAATTTTTAACATCATTTGTGACCATTGAAACATAAACTGGCAAATTGTTTTACAGTCGAGTTGCTACAGTGAGTAAGACGGATCATTCTCAATTGCCATAGCTTGCTTAGTTGACCAAAAGGATGAAAAAGGGTTTATATATATATATTTATATATATATATATATATATATATATATATGTATATATATAAAGATATATGCCACGAAGGAAAAATAAACGAATGAGTAACTGCGAGACCTTAGTAAAGGGCATGGAAACGTCGAAAGGTCTCGCAGTTACTCATTCGTTTATTTTTCCTTCGTGGCATATATCTTTATTTATGGATTTATCACGTTCCTAACTTTCGTGATTCAGTTATACATATATATATATATATATATATATATATATACATATATATATATATATAATATATATATATGTATATAATAATATTATTAATTTTATTTATTATATTAAATTTTAAAAAATATATATAATAATATTATATATATATATATATTCTATAATATATATATATATATATACTATATAATATATATATATATCCATATATTATATATATCGTTTGTAAATATCGTCACGAGTGTTGCTGTTATTATTGTACAGCATTAATGTTGTCTTTTTCAAACTGTGAAAGGTTAGGGCAAATAATCATTTCATAAATCTCCACAGCAATTGGCTCTTCACCAAAGCAATGACAACATATTGAAGAGAAGACTTACATTAGGACAGAGATGTAACCATGAATCACTGGTTTCCCCCGTCTCATGCGGTGCACTGTAACTATTACTTATGGTTCTTTCCAGGTGCCTTCGGTCCCTAGCTGCATCCCCTTTCATTTCTTTTACCATACCTCCTTTCATATTCTTTTTCTTCCATCTTACTTTCCACACTCTCTAAAGAATTGATCCATAGTGGAACTGCTTTGAGGTTTTCCTCCTGTTACGCCTTTCAAACCTGTCAGTTTCCAGTTCAGCGACGAATGATGTCAGAGGTCCCAGTGCTTGGCCTTTGGCCTAAATTCTATATTAAATTCATGAATCATTGGTACACCTCTGTGTGAAAGTTAAGAAACAGCACACAGTGAAATAAATATACCAGACTTCAAGTTGGACTGTTGTGACATATTCGAGAAGTCCGGTATGATTCAAAAGGGTAGAAATGAGTCTCACCGTTTAATTATTCATTTGAGTTCAGGTATTTGTAGAAGGATATCATGACGACAGAAACCAATGAATCAGTTACTTGCTTCATCAGCCAATTAGTCTTTGAGGAGGATTAAATAGGGAGACTCACGTCCTTCCACGTAAGGTTGCCTACTTGTATTTGCTGAACTGATTCATTTCATCTGCATTTCTTTTTATTGAACACAAAACGTCGAATGATTCCCAGTGATGCCTGATAATATCTTATTTGGATTAAGAAAAAAAAGTGTATGGAAATCAATTCAGGTGAGCATATTGTCTACTTAGAAGGTGGTTATCAGAGGTGAAGAAATACAGACAGTCAAGAAAAGAACGGTAAGACCCAGAAAGCCTTAATCCCGAGGGAAAAGGACTTGGGCTTTCGAGGATGAGTAAGGGATCGTTAAGGCTTTTAATGACACCTTCAACTGTAACAGATTAACTGAGTAATCCTAATTTATGCTTCAGCGCTTGAGGAGAAAATCCAAGTATTTTAGTAACGATTACGGTTATAAGGTAACTGGAGACCATTCAGAATGGGTATTCAGTTGCCATCTCTGAGGATATGGAAGTACCTTACAAAAATGAATACCAAGGAGAAAAGGAAAAAAGAGAGAAGAAAAATTTGCGGATGTGTAAGAGAAATGAGGAGGTCATTCAGGATTTTGTTTAGAGGGTGAAATCTATTTCGAATGAATCTCCTTGCCAATCAATCATCCTGTCAAGAGAACAACTCTCTCTCTCTCTCTCCCTCTCTCTCTCTCTCTCTCTCTCTCTCTCTCTCTCTCTCTCTGTACTAAGGTATTCCTAAATATCACCAGAAAGAAAGAGACAGATAGGGAGAGAGAGAGAGAGAGAGGATTTTCCAATTCGAATTCGACATTTATAAACTAATATTTCATATCCCGAGCTGACTTAGAAGTAATGAAGACCATTAACTGGCGTTGTTAAATGAGAAACAGATAAGGAGGGAAAAAGAGAGACGATTTTTCAATTCGAATTCGACATCTATAAATTAATATTTTATAACTCGAACTGACTTAGAAGTAATGTAGAACATTAACTGGCGTTGTTAAATGAGAGAGAGAGAGAGAGAGAGAGAGAGAGAGAGAGAGAGAGAGAGAGAGAGAGTTTTGGAATAGCGCTTCCCCACCTGTGAGATATTTTAACTCTTGTGATTTTAATGTGTCACCGAAGAATAAGTTTTACGGAAAAAACTGTTATATCTATTTGAAATCATTCCTGATGTAAACTAGAACATTCTAAGTCATCCTTAATAAACACACTGCGATCAAGAGTATCTAAGTTGGTAAAATGGCTTTCATTTGTTTCATAAGATTTCCTTTCTCTCTCTCTCTCTCTCTCTCTCTCTCTCTCTCTCTCTCTCTCTCTCTCTCTCTCGTCTACTGCTGCTTAAATTTGTGTAACATTTTAATGTTATTGGATTTGTCGTACTTTTTTGGACTTGAGGTTAAGTTATGTAATCCCCCTTCTCTCTCTCTCTCTCTCTCTCTCTGACACACAGACGTAAGCGAATAAATAGTTCTCAGATGTATAAACCTAACAGCCGCACACTCTCCATAGAGGTAAAGCAACGTGTATAGCTTTACAATAACGACTCCAAGAATAAACACCACGAAACTGATGACGTCATACGCGGAGGCAGAGATGTCCAGCTTTCCGGAATCACAAAACCGAGACAAAAGAAGCTTAAAACCAAACATATTTCCGGGCGCAGTGTTCTTGGAGTAGGTTGTTATCCAGATCCTCGATCTTAAAGAACAAGAATATTTCGGCCGTTGGATATGAAGGAACCTGGATTATTCAGGGCCTGGTTCGCTTTTGTCGATGTGGCAAAACGGTTTGGTGAACTCAGGATCCATACAGAGCTGTTAGTGAACTTAACACTCCGAAATGCTCACCCCGAATTTCGGTGTTCTCTCTCTCTCTCTCTCTCTCTCTCTCTCTCTCTCTCCATAACCCCTCTTTTTTTATTAATCATAACCGTTCTTTTTTTATCAAACCTTGATTTTTTCTTTGTTATATCCCTCCATTTTTTTCATCATAAACCTTGTTTTTTTTATCAAACCTTGTTTTCTTTACTTTTATAAAACCTTATTTTTTATTAAACCTTGCTTTTTTGTTATAATTAGAAAACCTTTATTTTTTTCAAATTTTTATAAAGCCTTGTTTTTTTTCTTCCTCATGTTCTTAAAATATTCTTCTTCTTTTTTTTGTGGTATAATAAACCGGGTTTTTTTTCTCTTTTTATCATAAGACTTGTTTTTTTTTCGTAAACCTTCTTTGTTTTCTTTTTATCATAACCATTACTTTTTTCCATTGTATCATTAGCCTTGTTTTCTTGTCGGCGTAAACGACTTTTTCATCATAAACCTTCTTTTTTCTTTTTATCTAAACCCTTCTTTTTATCATATGCCTTGTTTATTCTTTACGTCGTAGACTTTGTTTGTTATCGTTACACCATAACTCTTCTTTTTTGCTTTATTTCATCATAACTTCTTCTTTTTCTTTTCTTTTATCAACCTTTCTCTCTCTCTCTCTCTCTCTCTCTCTCTCTCTCTCTCTCTCTCTCTCTCTCTCTCTCTCTCTCAGGGTTTGGACACGCTGTTTGCAATAAAGTTCAACTTTCTTTACATACTAGTTTGTTCATATTGGTGCTAATCCATACCCTATTGTCTGTCTGTATCGTCCACAGACCAGCCCAGACGGCTGTGCCTATACTGCAGTTGGCAAATTCTTTTCATTCCTTCTTTAGTCATTGTCCTTTGCAGTTGATATCGCCCAGACAGTCTTTTCAGAGACCTTCATCAAATTTCATGGTACGTTTGAGTTTTCCATTAATGCTGCTAATTATTTGTATCCTAGCTGATAGCTTTTTTACGAAGCTTTCACGCGGGATAGGCTGTTGTCATAGCAACGAGTGCATTGTTTGTTGCAAGTCTGGCATTGTAGTACTGGTTTGAAGTTCTTTGGTGTTAATATACTAAACGTTTGTAACACAGTTTGTCTTCAAAAGTACTTCTCGGGAGTTGAAGCTTATTCTGAGAACATTTCTTTTGTAGATTGAACGTGTTTTCAGATAAACTCCTTCCTGGCTTTTATGTCGGCATCAGGTAGCATAAATGCTAGTAATCATAATACTGGTAATAACAGTAATAATATTGGTGAGAAAAAAAAATATGCATTGCGAGTAATAACAGTTGGTGCACATATTATATAACTCAAATTTCAACTAGAGACCTTAGGTGGTTACAGTAGTCAGGTCCAGAGGGCTTGATACATAAATTAAATGTAAATAAAACTTTAACTTGATAGGAATCACAGTAATAATGAAAAATTAAAATATCTGCAATAAATGTAATAATGAAAAAAAACTGCAGATGACATCTTGCCAATACAGAGATTAAGTCCTTTAGGGGACAAAGGCCTCATTTTCCCATCTTTCCCACAATTTAGATCTTCCTCTTGCTTCACTCCTTAGGATGCTTTGTATGAGCGAGTTGCTGCTGTTTCTCACTCGGGTTACCAGACTGGACATTGTTCGCCTAACAATGATTTTTAAATTGTCCAGGTGATTTTCTATGAACATCTGTGTGGCGGAGTGGTAGCGTGGAGTGTTTGTGAGGCGTCTCAGAATGTCATTGTGCACAACAATGATACGTCTCATGGTCTCTCGGGTATAGTTCGTCTAGAGGGAACACCCATAGATACTGTAGCAGTACGAGCGGAATAGCAGCAGTTTCACGTCTCGGTGACAGAAGGCAAACCTCCTTGCAATCATGTTGCCAGTTGCACATAGTTTACGACGCCTCTGTTCAATGTCTGCCGTATCTTTTAGGTCGTCGGTGATAATGTGACCCAGATACGGAAATTCGTGCACAAATTCCAGCCGATGGTTTCCGAGGAAAATTTGAGGTTCTGCAATATGCTTAAGCGATCTCGGGAGCAGCGACATGCACTGGGTCTCGGTTTCGTTGTAGATTATATCAAATTCCTCTGCATATTGGCGGCAGGTGTCGATGAGTCGTTGGAGACCTTGCACTGATGGGGAAATCAGAACCATATCGTCGGCGTAACAGAGGTTGTTTATGGTTGTTTCATTGACGGTGCATCCGATTGGGAGCGAGTTCAGTTTGACATTCAAGTCATCTGTGTACATATTAAACAGGTAAGGAGAGAGAATACCCCCTTGACGGAGCCCGTTTAGGGAGCCGAAGGTGTAAGATAACACGTTACCCCATTTGACACAGAATTGCTGTGTGGAGAACCAGCAGTGTAAAATGCCAATTAGGTACAGGGGTGTGCCCCTTTTATGCAGCTTCAGGAATAGCTTCAGGTAGTTTACTCTGTCAAATGCTTTTCTCACATCTACAAAACAAAGGAAAATAGGAGAGGCTGATGATAGGTAGTAATTAAGCAATTCTTTCAGTATGTAGATGCAGGTGTCAGTTGAGTGGTTTGCTTTAAACCCGAACTGGTTGTCAGTGGTGTGTAGAAAGGGGAGAAGTCTAACTAGAAGAACAGACTCAAGTATCTTCGATGCGATCGTTGTGATTGCAATCGGCCGGTAGTTGCCACGGTCAGCTGCATCCTTTAGCTTGTTTTTGATTAATGGTATCAAGTGAACTAAGAGAAGGGAGTCTGGAAGAAACCGGTGAATTATGCACGCATTGAATAGGGCAGCTAGCAAAATGTAAATTATCGGATGGCAGAGTTTGAAGGCCTCTGCGGAATACCATCACAGCCGGGCGATTTATTATTAGGTAGGCTGTTTATGGCATCGCTGATGTTACCTGGCGTAATACGGTCTGCAAAATGAAATTGAATGTTGTCAGTAAGGAGGTTATCTACATCCCTTCGGGAATCTTGATCATTTATGCAATTCAGGATATTGTTGAAGTGATCGCCCCACATACTTGCAATAGCTTCGTCTCCGACTGCTTCCCCTACTCTCTGTGATAGCTTTTTAGTTTTGGGATTTAAAGACTGGATATCTTTCCAAAGACGAGGATAATCACCAGATTCTAAGTTTCTAGACATTGCATCGGCTCTTAGTTGTTTTTCATTTAACCTGCCGTGCTTAAGAGCAAGTTTGAACTGCGCTCTCGCCTGTCTCATTAGCAATGCAGTGTGCCCTTCCCTGGGGCTACCATTTTGCCTCCACAGTAAAAACATTTCTCGTGAGTATGTATACAGATCTTTAACCAAGTCATTCCATCCAGGTATATTACGAGAATTACCTTGACGAAATCTGTAGGCAGTCCTGCCCGAAGCAAGCAAAGCGGAGATTATGTTCGAATAGAATTCATTCAGATCCCTCTTGTGGTGGTCATTTCTACAATTTGTGTTAGTACAAAGTAAGGCGTCTGCCGGTTGAACTATTGACCACAACCTGGTTTCCGTGGTCGCCCTAAAGTCTCTGGTTTTCTGTTGGTTTTTAAAATCCCAGTTTACCTCTGGTGGTCGCTCAGTTAGGGGGTTCACGGTAGGGAGGGTTGGGGTACTGAATGACACCTGTAATGGGATGTGATCGTAGCCCGTTGCAAGATCATAGCGAATATTGCAGGTCATAATAGAATCACGAAGTTGTGGAGATGTGATGCAGTGGTCCAGCCAGGAAGTTGTAATAGCGTCCGCTCTATTATGTACATATGAATAAGAGGAGGGAGGGAGGAGCATTACATCGCTAATTTGGAGAGCATGATTTTAACAGAAGCGAGTAAGTTCATTATAAAATTGTTTTGTGGACCTCAGTAGGTAATGATTCCCTGTTCATGAAACAGCAGCCGTGTGATTTGGAGAAGTTAAAGCCAAGATATTGGTTGATGACATTTTATGATGTATGGTCTAGTAATCTCATCGCAAACTTTCTCGTTCTATCTATTTATATGACAAACCTCCTCTGGTGTCTTTGATTACATCAGTTTCTAGCCTTTAGCCTTTTACCCAAGAGGAACTATATCGCTCAGAGATCAGCCCCTCTCTCTCTCTCTCTCTCTCTCTCTCTCTCTCTCTCTCTCTCTCTCTCTCTCTCTCTCTCTCCTTTTGTGCTGTGAATGGTTTTGAATCAGCGTTTCCCAGCGTTGATGTCATTTCTCCAGAAACCTGAAACGAGAGCTCATTTCGAGGGAGCTGTAGTATTGACGTTCTGTTCACCAAAGTATCCTTGTGACTCCCATGAATCTAGATGTGTTTGGAAGAACCAAGGATAATTTACCTCTATTTCATTTGGCGAATTTAGGTCAGGTCATTCTTTTGAATTTGAACTCCATTAATTATCGGCAGTCGTGGGAATTCCTCCCTTCCTCCCTCCCTCTCTCTCTCCCTCCCAAGGGCTGTAACCGCAGCAAAAAATGCTACTGAAACGTCATTTCGGGGCCAAATGACCGCCATGACGGTGAACATCGGCAGAAGAGCAGTTGTGAGGTTGTACTGTGTTGATCCACCAACAAATGACGACGGTTGTAGAGAGATTATTCTAGACATGGAATAAGAGTATCGAGCGTTGTGTGAAACAGAAACTTGATGATAAATGATAGAAAAATCTTAATTATGTACACGCTACCACGCCAAAAGCGAACCATTTCGTAAATTGCCTACTTTTATTGATTCAGCGTTCATCCAATATACCCGTGACATATATATGATATATAAATATAAGACGATGTCGCAGGGGAAGGTGAAAGGAAAGACTGCAGAACCTGAGCTTCTTTCGTCTTTATTTCAAGACCTGATCACAGTAAGTAACAGAGAGAATTTGGAATGAGGCTCTTCAGGGTTTATATAATACGATCTTTCCTTTCACCTTTTCCTGCCAGAACTTCTTGTAATATATCTATTCAGACAGGAAGTATACCGCACTCACACAGGCTGTGCGGTCCAATGAACGACTTGTCGGTCTGGCAACCAGTTGAGAGGGAAGTCTGTTACAATCTGCCTTTGGGACTTCACTATCGAGACAGTAAGTACCAATTCATTGAATGTTTAGTTCACTGAATAAGATATTGTAAATAATTGGAGAGGTATTGAGATAGTTATCAATGTTTAGAATACTTTTAAAAGGGGATACTTTTTGAAAGTAACTATCTCTTTCAGAAACTCCCTTATCTACCCAAATGCGGAAGTATCAGCAACAATACCAGTAGATTTGGCAGCCCCGATCATTGCCAAGATCCACAGCAATCAACCTGGACCACGAACCAATGAAGGCCGATACCCAGGACGAAGGTAGGTTATATGAAGCTTTTGGTAAACGGGCAAAAGGACTACCTTTTAGCTCGTCTCATTCTTCTTCTTCATTTTAGAGTTTACCAAAAGACCTACGACTTCCAGGGATAAGCCGTGGTCGGTAGTCCCTAAGGTAAGCTGAAATAGTTACCCATAGGTCTATTACAAGTCCCTTACTAAACATTACATACTGAAGGCTATTTGGGAAAGTTGTTCTAGTTTGTCATCAGCCACCAAACTGGTGACGAACACGACAAAATCTGCCACACACATGCAGGCATCGAACACAAAGGCACCTAAACCCAGATCCCAGGATCCCGGGTTTAACCCAACATGTTTTCCAGCTTGCTGAGGCAGGAAATGGGATAACCTGACAGCCCAATTCTAAATAACTTCACAACTCAGCTGTTCTCAAACATGTAAACGTCAGGTCAGCCTATTCAGTCATTAATGGAAGGACTGAAGATCTAGGAGACCTCGAAGTAAGGAGCCCCCCAACCTGGAAAGCCACAACTACTCCGGGCAGTACCAGACACATCCAATTGTGTCCCTTCAAAGCAATAATCCTTGGTGGCTACCAGCGCATGCCCCTTTCTCAGAGGGCATGCTGACGATTGAGGACGGGGAAGGGAACCCGGCCAACAGAGGACTTCGAGTTCCTTTCACCGGGTCTCCAATTCCCTTGTTTAGGCTATGCACGTCTGATTGAGAACGCACTGTCTGTGAAGACAAAACGCCTAAGGAAATGGTCATCTTCCGACCAGAGACCAAGCTCAATCAGCCTGGGTTGAAACCCTGGCAGATTGGGAATACCCAAATGCCAAACTGACACGCCACAATAATCCCTTCGTGATTTTTGTGGTGCTAGACGACACATCCATTCCGTGTACCTCTAAAGTAGTAGAGATTACACTTCAGGCAACAGCAATGGACAAATCTATACATTATATCAGAGAGATGGATTACCATCCGTGGTCTCTGGGAGAAATGTAGTGCGGGCTAGACGCCCCGGCGACATTCTTAGTAGCATTTTGAACTGAAATTGTACTACGACGCTCTTCAGTGAGCTTTTACCCAGACTTCCAGAAGCACTGGTAAAGGCGAAGTACGAAGCCAGAAGTCGCTTGACTAGGTCTATCAATTCCGCCACTATAAACGGGAATGACAACCTCGGTCTATACGGATGAACCATGGTTCAAGATCCGGACAAGTCATTGCTTCACACCTTACGGTGTGATGTATATGACTTTGCAATAGCCAGGAAGAACTGCAGAATGCATGTCTTGGCCGATGTGTCTATTCACCATGAACCTAATAGACTCATCAAACCTTAGGTCTGGGAAGCAAACTTGTTCCCTGAGACCGTAGTGAACAGAATCCCGGGCGAAGCAGCTAGGTCAACCAGAGCTTACGAGTTCGCTGGGGCTTGATCCCCAAGAGGAGATATAAATCCTTGGGAACACAGCCCACGGGCATGAAGGGAGCAAAGGGGTTCTAGTCTTCCTAGTCGACGTAACCTCAAACATTGATACAAGCTGTTCCAGTAGGCCAGCTAGGTCAACCATCCACCTCAAATGGTCAGCCACAACAGTCTGTGCTGCTGTAGAAACAGCCCTCTCAGCAGCACCAAAGCTCGGCTTCTTTACCTCTTCCCCGGCCATAAGGCCTCCAATAAGAACCAGGTGTATGTCACGGATACAACAGGTTCACAAGAGGTAGCCGAGCCAGAGCAACTTTCTGTAGAGCTGGCGGAAGAACTTCTGGCAAGGAAGAGACTTCACAGGAAGCCTCAGGTAGGAGGAAAGCGGTGCTTATTCAAGAACCGCTGGGAATCAGCACTTGGTCGAACAGCATAGTATCAAGAGGTCGGTATGGAGTTGGGAGAAGGGCCCTCCTCCATCAACCGAAATTTATCAACATCCAATACCAGATGACATAAGGACACCTAAGACTTTCTGTAGAGGAAAGTAATTACAGGTGCAAATACTTAGAATTTCAGGGACGCTTCTCCAGCGATTCTATGAAGATTCAATCAAACAAGAGTAATATTAGACTTGTCTCATTGAAACTCATATATTCAATACGACAAGTTCCATATGCTAACTGTTTTCGCAGGTACGGACCCTACTTCCCCATGAGGCCATTACAATACCTATAATCTTATAGATACTTACTACCCTGTTCCGGTAGCAAGTCACTTCCGCCGTTGCCTGGGCTTTCGCCTTTTCCTAGGCTTCAGACTAGGCAACAGGCTTACGCCTTCAAATAAGGCTATTAGGGCTTATCAGAGCGCCCAGAATGTTTACAAGATAGCGGAAACAGTAGTGCAATTACTGAGAACCCAAGGGATAAGCCTAGTAATCTTCTAGACGACTGGCTCATCTGAACTATAAACGTCAAGGATTGTCTCAAGGCAACCATAAGTGATAATTTCTGGAATTCCTAGGATTCCAAATCACAAGGAATCCCTACACACTCCGACACCACGGTTTCAGTGTTTAGTAAACAATGGGACCTCAATCACTCAACTTTCGATCCCACCGGGGAAAAAAGAAAGGAAATAGCAAGGCTGCGAGACAGTTCTTCAAGGTAGACAAGCATCCTGGAGGAACCACGAAGAGTTCTATGTTCACTCCAATTCGCGTCAGTAACAGGGACTCTACTAAAAGCCAACGGAAGGCTATATTCCGGGTTTGGCGGAGTAGAGCGAACAGGGAATTGCGAGACAGAGTTCCCGCATCCCGCACATTTACAGAGACTCCGTCCATGGACAGAAGTCAAGAATCTGACAAATCATCACTGGTAGGGTTCCCTCCACCAAGTTTAGTGGTCCTTATGGATGCTTCACTAAGCGGTTTGGGAAACTACCCCCAACATGGAAACGCTCAGGACACTTGGTTCCTAACGTCCTGCTAGCTTCATAACAGTGTTCGGAAGCCATGACAGTTTTCTATTCTTAGTAACTCTCTTCAGAGAGCAGCTTTCAACCAAGCCACATAATCGGGTCATGATAACAATATTTTCATTGACAACAAGAAACAGTGGCATCTGTCAGCAACTCACTTGGCAGGAGCAAGAACTTAGTGGCAGATGCACTATCAAGGACAACCCCGCTACAGTCGGAATAGTCCTTAGACAACAGGTCATTTAGATGGATCAGCCAACAGAATCCAGATCTCCTAGTAGAATTATTGCCACAGAATCCAACCACAAGTTACAATATTTCATGTGCCCTCAATCTGGACTCCATGGCCCAGGCCACGGATACCAGATAGGTTGGAACATCTGGCAGAGGATTTAATTTTTCCCTCCAATAAATCTACTAAGGCAAGTTCTAGGTTAACTCCCATCCTTCTAAGGACGGATTGGGCTGTTAACCCCCAACGGACTCAAAAGCAATTGTGACCCGTAACTAGGGGAATTGGGACTCCGCCTCAGACTGACCATCAACCCCAGAATGGCAAGATTAGTATAACAAGGGCGGCGGACGCTTCCTCAAGAATTTGGAGGGTCCTAACGTTATAGAATTCATGAATTTCCCGGCACAAGAAGATGCCAATATGGATCCTATTGACACCTGGTTCTTAGAATCAGACAACGGAAGTCTATGGAGAGGTCCGCAACCATGTGGAAACGTTTCAGCAATTGTCAAAGAGATTTGACAGTCCTGACTAATCTCTCCCCTAGTTCCTACGACTCCCTTTCCTGGGTTCGACCTGTGTCTGCCGGTGAAAAATCCCTGTAACTCATTTTTCTAGTATAAATAATCTCTATAATATACCAGAGAAAAAGCTAACATGGTTATGCTGAAGTTACTACCCTCAGCGCGATCACCCAAAGGGTGTCGGTATAAGTATAGGGGCGTTGTGTTACCACAAACCACAGGACTTCTGCCATTTAGAAAGTTCCCTTCGAAATCCCCCTCTTTGGTGGGAGCCGCTACAACGAAATCCCACCACCCGCCCCCACTCGCCACTACTACTAGTACCCACGCGCTACAACCCATTCCTGTAAATAGAGTCGTGCGGTTCGCATTACATAAATTCTTTGTGCTGTGTTCGACCCTGTTTTGGATTAATGATGAGTGCTAAAGCTTCTTCTGCTTCGAAGTTGAGTTCCCCAATTTGGTTTTATATCATATTTAAGTTAATTTAAGTATGCTATTGGCCTGGGCCCCTCAAAATACAGGTTGAGGGTGCTGCCGGCTGAGCCGCCATTTTGAGCGTCGGCATAGCTACAGCGAATTCCGCACGACATATTTAAAATTATATATGTAGGCTTAGCTTTATTCATAAGGTATTAAAATGTGATATTTCTGTTAGAACAGATATTGGTTGCATTTCATATTGATATAGCTTATATACTGATACAATAAGAATTTCGGTTAGATTACCCCTAGTTAGCCTAAATTAATAAGCCTAATAAGCTTAAAAGCAGGTTTTTTCTCGTCCTAGCGATCTAGGTCTAAAAAGTGACTTTGTTTGTATGGTCGAGGAAAATTGCCCATCCCAGTGTGAATTTAAGGGATACCAGGGGCTATGTAGATTAGTACTAGATAGTTAGAGATAACTCCTATGCACCTTGTGAAATATTTTTATAATTAGACTAAATAAAAATACCCTAAGTGATGGTACTATGCACCTGGCCTACCTGGAATAGCCTCCTGACCGGGTTGGACCACTTCGATCGCGACAAGCCACGGCCAGTCAGCGAGAGACCTAGGCTACGTAGCCTATGAGTGATACCCATCTTGGATCAGGGGTAGAGCCAGGCAACATGGACTATTACAAACAAACCTCTAATTTAATAAATTAAACGAGGGATATTATTTCCTATGATAATTACTAATTCTAATATCTCTGGAGCCTCGGCGAACAGAGAACAAATGTGGGATTGTCCCTTAACAGAGTAATTAGAGGCAGGGTATAAGCGTAGTAGTATTCAAAGTTCGGCATTGCCGGAATTCAGACTGATTCATTCCTAGCTTCGGCAACTATAGAGATAAGCCATTATCTAATATACAACGGCTTCTCAGTCGATGTTTTTATAAAAATAGGCGAACTGTCCTCTTCTTCGGCATTGACGAAGTTCGGTGTATAAGATGTAAGCATACCTCTTACGGGAAGTTTCAGTTTATGCTATTACACTTAAAGTTTATAAGCCACCTTAAGATAAGCCAATTGATAATATTACATCGGTCCCGAAATATTTCGGCAACAACTTAAAGGAAGAGTTTTCTAGAAAACTTAAACTGGTAGGTTGGGACGGAATATTTCGGAGACGAAATATTCCGCCGACAAAAATTTGACAACAAACTTACGAGTTTTATGACCTAGTTAATACAAGTTGTTGATAACTAGTATTACGTCGGTACCGGAATATTTTGGCAACGGAATATTTCGCGACAAATAAAAACATGCATGAGTTTTCTAGAAAATACTTAACGGCATGTCCAGACGGAATATTTCGGCAACAAAATATTTCGCCGATAAGTTTTAGCGAAAGCCACCAAGGGAAAGAAAACTCATTGAGATATTTCATATTACAGGTGGTTCGTTGCCAAGCGGAGGGCTGCCATGCATCCTTGGGGAATCCGTTCGGCCACGTAGTTTGCTGGTCGCATGCCAACTGCGCCGTGCAACTAGACAACTACGTGGTCTGGCACCCGGACGCCTGTACAGTCTGTTATGACTTGGTGTCCATCATGTCCAACGAGCAGGTAAGGACATTTACGAAATTGGCTTGGATATATTACTTAATATAGTCATATAAATTCAGAAACAAGTGAACGGATCTGCCATTAAAACGAATATTGCTTACAGACGGATTCGGCGGCGTACCATGATGCAAGGGTGGCTCTTCGCAAGTGGGTGTGGGGTTTCGGCAAGAATGTCCCTACAGGTCAGCCTTACGTACTAGATGCTGACCTCTGTGCTATGATCTTTTCGGGGGCCACGCTAACAACAGCGGTGGCCAGAGACATTGCCGAACCCCTCATCGAGGCTATCCGTGCGGCAACGACGACGACTTTGGAGGAGCAGCAAGACCTAATGGAAGATGTGGCGGCGATCAACATCAACGCCGAACCCATGGTCATGGAGGAACAGGTAGGTGGGGAGGTAAGTGGAGCGAGTTCCCTTCCCAGTCCTTCTCCTTCTCCTTCTTCTTCATCCTTTAAGGGCTTCTCTAAGCCCAGTGACAAGCAAGGAATTCCGTCAGTAATTCCAAAAGTCAAAAAGACTTTAAAGAAAGGAATGAGGCCTGTTCCGCCAGCGGCGAAGGAGTTGTCTTTGGCTTCACAGCCATCGACATCGTCCGCCAATCAGCCTGCTGCCATGAATCCTTCCCCTAATGAAGGGACAGAAACATTCTCTAAGGCGGCGGAACAGGTCTTCGACCCAGAAGCCTTCACTAACCTGTTACTAACGAAGGTTAGTGGAGTCATAGATCAGCAGCCTTGGGCCAACACTGGACATCTCCAATCAAGCTCTCTCATCATTGACGGAGAGGATTAGGCCCCTTGAGGAGATGCTTTCCGGTCTCCTTCACTCAGGAACACCAGCCCTATCCATGATGGTTCCGGATGCTTCAAAGCTTCCCCCCTTTGACAAGGAGAACCCTTGGAGGTTGGCCCTACACGCCCCCTTCTTGGAAGGGAGATTGACAATTGAAGGGTGTGGAACAAGACCAATTGAGGACTTTGAGCTCTTCCCACCTGGTCTTCAATTCCCGTTCCCAGGCTTTGTTAGACTAGCACAACATGCGCTAGTCAGAGTTGACAAAGTGCCTAAGGAAACGGTGATCTTCCCCAGAGAACAGGCCCAAGCTGCCTGGGTCCGTTCTCTATCAGAATGGAGATGCGTCAATACCAAACTGACGCCTCACAAGGGGAAATACACCATGTTCGTCACCCCAGAAGGTATTCCATCACCTTGTACATCTAAAGTGGCGGAGTTAACCTTGCAGGCAATAGGTGAAGACAAACCAATGCCAGTCCTGAGGGAAACGGAGGCTACATCTCTCCTTTCACCCATAGGATTAGATTTTTGGACTAATGCTCCGGCGACATTTACTTCGGGTAAATTGGAGCCGGATTGTGCTTCAGACTTATTCTCAGAAAGACTGCCTAAACTACCCGACCATCTAATAAAGGCGGAGTTCGAAGCAAGGACAAGGTTAGCCAGATCTATCAACACCGTCACATCGGCGGAGTTGGTAGCATCGACCTATGAGGATGAGCAAGTCTTCCGAGTCCTAACGCAAGCTCTTTTACAGACTTTCCAGGCGGACTTATATGACTTCGCCATAGCAAAAAGGGCCTGTAGAAAGCATGTTTTGGCTGGGGCTACGGTAAAACACAAGCCGAATAGACTGATTAAATCATCCATTTGGGGAGAAAACCTCTTCCCCAAAGAGGAAGTCAATAACATCCTACATGAGGCAGCAAGGGCTAACCAGAGTCTGAGGATAAGATGGGGTCTTCCCTTCAAACGCCATAATGATGGAACATCTCACCAACAGGGGCCCAAAAAGAAGGCAAGAAGGTATAATAACCCTTATCAAACGGCCCGTCCTCATGGATATATGCAGGCAGTGCCCTCCACCTCTAAAGCACCAACCCAGCAATATGTCTTCGTCCCCAGTTGTGGCTTCCCCAGCATTTAATCCCGCTTATGAGGCGAGAAATACTTTTCGCCCATATAGCAGACATGCTGGGAGTATTCGAGCCAGAGGAGGCTCTCGATTGCGAGGTGGAGCAAGAAGTAGGGGATTCCGGGGAGGGAGAGGAGCTAGACCAACAACCAACTAGTGAGATCTCCCAGGTAGGGGGGAGGCCCACAGTATAGTATCAAAGGGTCTAGGCTGGAAGTGGGAGAAGGGTCCTCCCCCTCCAGTCAGCTTCTTCCAAAAACCAACGGAGGACCTCTTAGAGTATACCAAGGATCTTCTTCAGAAACGCGCCATAAAGAGGGTGAAGAGCATAAGGTTTCAAGGACGGTTGTTCAGTGTCCCAAAGAAGGACTCGAATAAAAAACGAGTAATTCTAGACTTGTCTCGTCTCAATTCTTACATTCACTGCGACAAGTTCCATATGCTGACAATCTCACAGGTGCGGACCATACTTCCCCGTGGGGAAGTATGGTCCGTCACCACCTCTATAAATCTTACAGACGCTTACTATCACGTCCCAATAGCCAGAAACTTCTCTCCATACCTAGGATTCAAACTAGGCAAGCAAGCCTACTCATTCAAGGTAATGCCCTTTGGGCTCAATGTAGCACCCAGGGTGTTCACAAAATTAGGAGAGACAGTAGTTCAGGAATTGAGGAAGAAAGGGATATTACTAGCAGCCTACCTGGACGATTGGCTAATCTGGGCGAGCAACGAAGCGGAGTGTCGAAGATCGACATCCAAAGTACTGGACTTCCTAAAATTTTTAGGGTTCCAAGTAAACATGGCGAAATCCAGACTGACTCCAGCATCTCGGTTCCAATGGTTAGGGATTCAGTGGGCCCTGAAGAATCACAAGCTATCTCTTCCATCCAAAAAGATCAAAGAAATAGTGAAAGCTACAAAGCGCTTTCTCAAAAACAGACGATCATCTCGCAGAGAACAAGAGAGGATCTTGGGCTCCCTTCAATTTGCATCAGTAACAGATGTCCTACTGAAAACCAGATTAAAGGATATCAATCAGGTTTGGAGATCAAGAGCCAATCTCAAATTCAGAGACAAGGTTTCAAGAATTCCAGATATTCTAAAAAAGAGACTTCATCCATGGACGAAACAACAGAACCTATCCAAATCAGTTCCGCTGCAATTTCCTCCTCCATCTCTGATCATCCACACAGATGCATCTCTGAGCGGTTGGGGGGGATATTCACCCCTCAAGAAAGTTCAAGGAACATGGTCGGAAACATTCCGTCGATTCCATATCAATATATTAGAAGCAATGGCAGTGTTTTTAACACTAAAAAAGTTACATCCGTCCAAGAAGATCCACATTCGAATTGTATTGGACAGCTTTACAGTAGTTCATTGCATAAACAGGAGAGGATCCAAATCCAACAAGTTGAATCATGTATTGATAGCAATATTCCTCTTAGCGGAAAAGAATCACTGGCATCTGTCAACAATTCATCTGGCAGGAGTAAGGAATGTAGTAGCAGACTCCTTGTCCAGGATGACCCCACTGGAATCAGAATGGTCACTGGACAACAATTCATTCAAATGGATTACAACTCAGATTCCAGGACTCCAAGTGGATCTCTTTGCCTCGGAGTCCAATCACAAGTTAGCTTGCTATGTGGCTCCCAACATAGACAACAATGCCTTTGCGATCGATGCAATGTCTCTGGATTGGAACAATTGGGAGAGAATTTATCTTTTTCCTCCAGTGAACCTCCTGTTGAAGGTACTGCACAAGTTGAGATCATTCAAAGGTCAGCTGGCACTAGTGGCACCCAACTGGCCGAAGAGCAATTGGTATCCCCTCATCATGGAGATGAAACTCAAACCCCAGAAGATTCCATCCGCGAACCTAACACAGATAGTACAAACGCAGACTGTGTCAGCTTCCTCAAGAATTCTGAGTGCCCTAACTTTATGGACTTCATGAAGTTTGCTGCACAAAAAGAAGCAAACGTAGATCCATTAAATATCCTATTTGTGGAATCTGATAAACGGGATTCTACAATTAGACAATATGAATCTTACAATATCTTTCTTTAGATCATTACATGAGAAAGGCTTAGCAGCTAGCACTATTACCACAATTAAATCTGCCCAAAGAAAGATTTTCCAAATAGGTTTCAATATTAATTTAACGGACACATACTTTTCCTCTATCCCGAAAGCATGCGCCCGTTTGAGACCGGTAAGCCGTCCTCAAACAATATCATGGTTTCTAAATGATGTACTTAAACTTGCATCGGATTTGGACAATGATACTTGCTCTTATTCAGCACTACTAAGAAAAACATTATTTTTAGTAGCCCTGGCTTCTGGAGCTAGAATTTCTGAATTGTCAGCCCTCTCTAGGAATCCAGGACATGTGGAATTCCTTCCGTCTGGGAAAGTCTTACTTTCACCAGATAGACAATTTTTAGCAAAAAATGAAGATCCACAGAATAGGTGGACACCTTGGGAAATTCTTCCTCTTCTAGAAGATAAATCATTATGTCCGGTTCATACTCTTAAAACCTTCATGACCAGAACATCCCAAATAACAACGGGCCCTCTTTTTCTTAGAGAAAAAGGAGGAACGATAACTTTAAGAGGCATTAGGCAACAGATACTTTATTTTATTAAGCAAGCTAATCCGGATTCAGTCCCTCATGTCCTTGATATCCGAGCAGTTGCCACCTCGATTAATTACTTTCAAAACATGATGAGGACCTTAAAAAGTACACAGGTTGGAAGTCCACAGCAGTATTTAAACGCCACTACCTAAAAAATCTACAGGCCCTAAAATTTTCAGCAGTGGCAGCTATTACTGTGGTTGTTCCTGAAGAACAGACTGACGGTTCTCCTTAGAAACCCTTAATAAAGCTATTCCTTTTACTATCTAGCTTTGGCATGACCCTTCTACCTGCATGACTCGCTCATACTCCCCACCATACTTTTTTCCGGACCGGGCTAGACGCTTGTTGTTGATCCCGCTACCGGGTTATTGTATACAATTGTACATATGTATATATATATTACTTTTAAGCACTACTGTAGAAGTACTATAACACTTTGCTTGGTATTTATGACATATATTAAGCCCAACGAGCTAAGAAGATATATATTTTCAGTATTGTATATTTTAATACTGTTGATGTTAATTGTATATGAAGGAATTTACTTCTCAAAAATATTTGGGTTACTAATTTAAGTTGTAAGACTAAGACTAAAGATTAAAACTATTTATATCTTCTTATTCTGGATATCATTAACCCTATTTATATACATAATTTTAGACTAAGAACTTGTATAACATTCTCTGGTATGTTTTCACCGGCAGACACAGGTTGAACCCAGAAAAGGGATTTTGACGTAGGAAAAATCTATTTCTGGGGGAAGACCTGTGTCGCCCGGTGAAAAATCCCTGTAACTCATTTTTATAGTATAAACAAACTCTATAATATACCAGAGAAAAAGCTAACATGGTTATGCAGAAGTTACTACCCTCAGCGCGATCATCCAAAGGGTGTCGGTATAAGTATAGGGGCGTTGCGTTACCACAAACCATAGGACTTCTGCCATTTAGAAGGTTTCCTTTGAAATCCCCCTCTTTGGTGGGAGCCGCTACAACGAAATCCCACCACCCGCCCTCACTCGCCACTACTACTAGTACCCACACGCTACAACCCATTCCTGAAATAGTTCTACAAACTTGGATTAGTCAGGGTGGGGATAGGATGATAATAGGGTTAGGGCTCACCGGGCGACACAGGTCTTCCCCCAGAAATAGATTTTTCCTACGTCAAAATCCCTTTTCTAAGCAGTACGATTCTACAGTAACAATCTAGCCTTTTTCCTAAAAAGACTCAATAGTTATGACGATGAATACGAATCTGGCTGTTACGTTCCTTAGGACGCTGTTTAGGAAGAGCCTACCAGCTAAGGTTATTACCACGACCAATTTTGCTTCAAGGAGGTACTCCAGTTTGGTTCCATATTAACAGATTCATAATTTCATCGAATCTGAGTACTTGTGCTAGCTAGAACAAAATCATATTGATTTTCTTCCATCCAGAGAAGTTCTAGTATCTCCAGATCGAATTCATGGCTAAAATGATGATCCTCAGAGTAGGTGGGTCCCCTAGAAGATTGCCCCACTTCCACAGGATCTATCCCTATGTCGGAATTTCAGATCAATTTTTAGACAGAACTTCAAATAAAACTTCAGGTCCTTTATTCATTCGAGAGACGGTGGAACAGTCATTTAAGTGATTAAAGTAACAATTCTATAACGTTAGATAGGCTAACCAGAATCAATTCCACACGTACATGATGTCCGAGCAGTAGCTCCCTTAATAAGTCACTTCCACCACATGAACTTTGATGACCTTAAAGAAGTATATAAGATGGAATTCAAGTATTTAATCACCACTACCTTAAATCCTTGAAAGCCCTTAAATAATTCAGCAGTGGCAGGGGGGGAATATTGTTTCCCCTAAGACAGCCTAGTCATGTTGACATACCTAGTCGTAAAGACCTTATCCTCCTTTAGCTCCTTTTCTCTCCTAACCGCCTCGCTTAGTCTTTAGCCTTCAACTCGGTGTTTTTCACTTGGATTGTATAATTGAACCATTCTGTACTAGTTATAATTAACTACTAATCATATACATGTAAGATATATAGTATTACTGTTGACATAGTAATCACACAGGCCTTACCAATAATTATTTTGCCGGTAATCAGTATATACTTACTGGAGTAAGGACCTAGACTTCAAGATATTGTTAAAATCTGTTTAGATTTAAGCAATTTATTAAATAGGTAGAATATCTTAGAGTTAGTTTCTCCCTTCCAGTAGTCTTATAGAAAGTATATCCAAGGTTGTGGGAGCAATTCTCTGTTACTATTTCACGGAGCGACACAGGTTTAGCCCAGAAAAGGGATTTTGACAAAGGAAAAATCTATTTCTGGGCGAATGACCTGTGTCGCCCAGTGAACCCGCCCCTTGCTTCCTCACCCCATAGCCCCAAGCTTGGGTGCTATTTTC
>NC_087222.1:21372211-21400486 GCF_015104395.2 Macrobrachium nipponense
ACCAGCGCCATCTACCGCCCACTACCGCTAATACTAGAGCCTCGATAGCCATTCCTGAAAATAGCACCCAAGCTTGGGGCTATGGGGTGAGGAAGCAAGGGGCGGGTTCACTGGGCGACACAGGTCATTCGCCCAGAAATAGATTTTTCCTTTGTCAAAATCCCTTTTCTGGGCTAAACCTGTGTCGCTCCGTGAAATAGTAACAGAGAATTGCTCCCACAACCTTGGATATACTTTCTATAAGACTACTGGAAGGGAGAAACTAACTCTAAGATAATTCTACCCTATTTAATAAATTGCTTAAATCTAAACAGATTTTAACAATATATTAAGTCTAGGTCCTTACTCTAGCAAGTATATACTATCATCGCAAACAATTACTGGTAAGGCATGTGTGATTACTATGTTAGCAAGTAATACTATATATTTTACATGTATATGATTAGTAGTTAATTATAACAAGTACAAGAATGGTTCAATTATACAATCCAAGTGAAAAACCCAGAGAAGAAGGCTAGAGACTAAGTGAGGCGGTTAGGAGAGAAAAGGAGCTAAAGAAGGACAATGTCTTACGACTAGGTATGTCAACATGACTAGGCTGTCTTAGGGGAAACAATATTCCCCCCCTGCCACTGCTGAATTATTTAAGGGCTTTCAAGGATTTAAGGTAGTGGTGATTAAATACTTGAATTCCATCTTATATACTTCTTTAAGGTCATCAAAGTTCATGTGGTGGAAGTGACTTATTAAGGGAGCTACTGCTCGGACATCATGTACGTGTGGAATTGATTCTGGTTAGCCTATCTAACGTTATAGAATTGTTACTTTAATCACTTAAATGACTGTTCCACCGTCTCTCGAATGAATAAAGGACCTGAAGTTTTATTTGAAGTTCTGTCTAAAATTGATCTGAAATTCCGACATAGGGATAGATCCTGTGGAAGTGGGGCAATCTTCTAGGGGACCCACCTACTCTGAGGATCATCATTTTAGCCATGAATTCGATCTGGAGATACTAGAACTTCTCTGGATGGAAGAAAATCAATATGATTTTGTTCTAGCTAGCACAAGTACTCAGATTCGATGAAATTATGAATCTGTTAATATGGAACCAAACTGGAGTACCTCCTTGAAGCAAAATTGGTCGTGGTAATAACCTTAGCTGGTAGGCTCTTCCTAAACAGCGTCCTAAGGAATGTAACAGCCAGATTCGTATTCATCGTCATAACTATTGAGTCTTTTTAGGAAAAAGGCTAGATTGTTACTGTAGAATCGTACTGCTTAGAAAAGGGATTTTGACGTAGGAAAAATCTATTTCTGGGGGAAGACCTGTGTCGCCCGGTGAAAAATCCCTGTAACTCATTTTTATAGTATAAACAAACTCTATAATATACCAGAGAAAAAGCTAACATGGTTATGCTGAAGTTACATACCCTCAGCGCGATCATCCAAAGGGTGTCGGTATAAGTATAGGGGCGTTGCGTTACCACAAACCATAGGACTTCTGCCATTTAGAAGGTTTCCTTTGAAATCCCCCTCTTTGGTGGGAGCCGCTACAACGAAATCCCACCACCCGCCCTCACTCGCCACTACTACTAGTACCCACGCGCTACAACCCATTCCTGAAATAGTTCTACAAACTTGGATTAGTCAGGGTGGGGATAGGATGATAATAGGGTTAGGGCTCACCGGGCGACACAGGTCTTCCCCCAGAAATAGATTTTTCCTACGTCAAAATCCCTTTTCTGGGTTCAACCTGTGTCTGCCGGTGAAAACATACCAGAGAATGTTATACAAGTTCTTAGTCTAAAATTATGTATATAAATAGGGTTAATGATATCCAGAATAAGAAGATATAAATAGTTTTAATCTTTAGTCTTAATCTTACAACTTAAATTAGTACCCAAATATTTTTGAGAAGTAAATTCCTTCAATATACAATTAACATCAACAGTATTAAAAATATACAATACTGAAAATATATATCTTCTTAGCTCGTTGGGCTTAAATATATGTCCCACCAAATACCAAGCAGTGTTATAGTACTTTCTACAGTAGTGCTTAAAAGTAATATATATATACATATGTACAATTGTATACAATAACCCGGTAGCGGGATCAACAACAAGCGTCTA
The DNA here is from genome assembly GCF_015104395.2 of Macrobrachium nipponense. NCBI lineage: Eukaryota > Metazoa > Arthropoda > Malacostraca > Decapoda > Palaemonidae > Macrobrachium > Macrobrachium nipponense. The sequence goes on from NC_087222.1 coordinate 21,374,347, forward strand.
GCCCGGTCCGGAAAAAAGTATGGTGGGGAGTATGAGCGAGTCATGCAGGTAGAAGGGTCATGCCAAAGCTAGATAGTAAAAGGAATAGCTTTATTAAGGGTTTCTAAGGAGAAACCGTCAGTCTGTTCTTCAGGGAACAACCACAGTAATAGCTGCCACTGCTGAAAATTTTGTTAGCCTGTAGATTTTTTAGGTAGTGGCGTTTAAATACTGCTGTGGACTTCCAACCTGTGTACTTTTTTAAGGTCCTCATCATGTTTGAAAATAATTAATCGAGGTGGCAACTGCTCGGATATCAAGGACATGAGGGACTGAATCCGATTAGCTTGCTTAATAAAATAAAGTATCTGTTGCCTAATGCCTCTTAAAGTTATCGTTCCTCCTTTTTCTCTAAGAAAAAGAGGGCCCGTTGTTATTTGGGATGTTCTGGTCATGAAGGTTTTAAGAGTATGAACCGGACATAATGATTTATCTTCTAGAAGAGGAAGAATTTCCCAAGTGTCCACCTATTCTGTGGATCTTCATTTTTTGCTAAAAATTGTCTATCTGGTGAAAGTAAGACTTTCCAGACGGAAGGAGTTCCACATGTCCTGGATTCCTAGAGAGGGCTGACAATTCAGAAATTCTAGCTCCAGAAGCCAGGGCTACTAAAAATAATGTTTTTCTTAGTAGTGCTGAATAAGAACAAGTATCATTGTCCAAATTCGATGCAAGTTCAAGTACATCATTTAGAAACCATGATATTGTTTGAGGACGGCTTACGGTCTCAAACGGGCGCGCATGCTTTCGGGATAGAGGAAAAAGTATGTGTCCGTTAAATTAATATTGAAACCTATTTGGAAAATCTTTCTTTGGGCAGATTTAATTGTGGTAATAGTGCTAGCTGCTAAGCCTTTCTCATGTAATGATCTAAAGAAAGATATTGTAAGATTCATATTGTCTAATTGTAGAATCCCGTTTATCAGATTCCACAAATAGGATATTTAGTGGATCTATGTTTGCTTCTTTTTGTGCAGCAAACTTCATGAAGTCCATAAAGTTAGGGCACTCAGAATTCTTGAGGAAGCTGACACAGTCTGCGTTTGTACTATCTGTGTTAGGTTCGCGGATGGAATCTTCTGGGGTTTGAGTTTCATCTCCATGATGAGGGGATACCAATTGCTCTTGCGGACCAGTGGGTGCCACTAGTGCCAGCTGACCTTTGAATGATCTCAACTTGTGCAGTACCTTCAACAGGAGGTTCACTGGAGGAAAAAGATAAATTCTCTCCCAATTGTTGTCCAATCCTAGAGACATTAGCATCGATCGCAAAGGCATTGTTGTCTATGTTGGGAGCCACATAGCAAGCTAACTTGTGATTGGACTCCGAGGCAAAGAGATCCACTTGGAGTCCTGGAATCTGAGTTGTAATCCATTTGAATGAATTGTTGTCCAGTGACCATTCTGATTCCAGTGGGTTCATCCTGGACAGGAGTCTGCTACTACATTCCTTACTCCTGCCAGATGAATTGTTGACAGATGCCAGTGATTCTTTTCCGCTAAGAGAATATGCTATCAATACATGATTCAACTTGTTGGATTTGGATCCTCTCCTGTTTATGCAATGAACTACTGTAAAGCTGTCCAATACAATTCGAATGTGGATCTTCTTGGACGGATGTAACTTTTTTAGTGTTAAAAACACTGCCATTGCTTCTAATATATTGATATGGAATCGCGGATGTTCCGACCATGTTCCTTGAACTTTCTGAGGGGTGAATATCCCCCCCAACCGCTCAGAGATGCATCTGTGTGGATGATCAGAGAGGAGAGGAAATTGCAGCGGAACTGATTTGGATAGGTTCTGTTGTTTCGTCCATGGATGAAGTCTCTTTTTTAGAATATCTGGAATTCTTGAAACCTTGTCTCTGAATTTGAGATTGGCTCTTGTCTCCAAACTGATTGATACCTTTGAATCTGTTTTCGGTAGGACTCTGTTACTGATGCAAATTGAAGGGAGCCCAAGATCCTCTCTTGTTCTCTGCGAGATGATCGTCTGTTTTTGAGAAAGCGCTTTTGTAGCTTTCACTTTTTTTTTTTATCTTTTTGGATGGAAGAGATAGCTTGTGATTCTTCAGGCCCACTGAATCCCTAACCATTGGAACCGAGATGCTGGAGTCAGTCTGGATTTCACCATGTTTACTTGGAACCCTAAAAATTTTAGGAAGTCCAGTACTTTGGATGTCGATCTTCGACACTCCGCTTCGTTGCTCCGCCCAGATTAGCCAATCGTCCAGGTAGGCTACTAGTAATATCCCTTTCTTCCTCAATTCCTGAACTACTGTCTCTCCTAATTTTTGTGAACAACCCTGGGTGCTACATTGAGCCCGAAGGGCATTACCTTGAATGGAGTAGGCTTGCTTGCCTAGTTTGAATCCTAGGTATGGAGAGAAGTTTCGGCTATTGGGACGTGATAGTAAGCGTCTGTAAGATTTATAGAGGTGGTGACGGCCCCACGGGGAAGTATGGTCCGCACCTGTGAGATTGTCAGCATATGGAACTTGTGGCGCAGTGAATGTAAGAATTGAGACGAGACAAGTCTAGAATTACTCGTTTTTTATTCGAGTCCTTCTTGGGACAACTGAACAACCGTCCTTGAAACCTTACTGCTCTTCACCCTCTTTATGGCGCGTTTCTGAAGAAGATCCTTGGTATACTCTAAGAGGTCCTCCGTTGGTTTTTGGAAGAAGCTGACTGGAGGGGGAGGACCCTTCTCCCACTTCCAGCCTAGACCCTTTGATACTATACTGTGGGCCTCCCCCCTACCTGGGAGGATCTCATGGTTGGTTGTTTGGTCTAGCTCCTCTCCCTCCCCGGAATCCCCTACCTCTTGCTCCACCTCGCAATCGAGAGCCTCCTCTGGCTCGAATACTCCCAGCATGTCTGCTATATAGGCGATAAGTATTTCTTGCCTCATAAGCGGGATTAAATGCTGGGGAAGCCACAACTGGGGACGAAGACATATTGCTGGGTTGGTGCTTTAGAGGTGGACGGCACTGCCTGCATATATCCATGAGGACGGGCCGTTTGATAAGGGTTATTATGCCTTCTTGCCTTCTTTTTGGGCCCCTGTTGGTGAGATGTTCCATTATTATGGCGTTTGAAGGGATGACCCCATACTTATCCTCAGACTCTGGTTAGCCCTTGCTGCCTCATGTAGGATGTTATTGACTTCCTCTTTGGGGAAGAGGTTTTCCTTTCCCCAATCGGCCCAAATGGATGATTTAATCAGTCTATTCGGCTTGTGTTTTACCGTAGCCCCAGCCAAAACATGCTTTCTACGGCCCTTTTGCTATGGCGAAGTCATATAAGTCCGCCTGGAAAGTCTGTAATAGAGCTTGCGTTAGGAGGCTCGGAAGACTTGCTCATCCTCATAGGTCGATGCTACACCCCAACTCCGCCGATGTGACGGTGTTGATAGATCTGGCTAACCTTGTCCTTGCTCGAACTCCGCCTTTATTAGATGGTCGGGTAGTTTAGGCAGCTTTCTGAGAATAAGTCTGAAGCACAATCCTGCTCCGATTTTTTAACACCGAAGTAAATGTCGCCGGAGCATTAGTCCCCCCCCCAAAAATCTAATCCTATGGGTGAAAGGAGAGATGTAGCCTCCGTTTCCCTCAGGACTGGCATTGGTTTGTCTTCACCTATTGCCTGCAAGGTTAACTCCGCCACTTTAGATGTACAAGGTGATGGAATACCTTCTGGGGTGACGAACATGGTGTATTTCCCCTTGTGAGGCGTCAGTTTGGTATTGACGCATCTCCATTCTGATAGAGAACGGACCCAGGCAGCTTGGGCCTGTTCTCTGGGGAAGATCACCGTTTGTTTTCCTTAGGCACTTTGTCAACTCTGACTAGCGCATGTTGTGCTAATCTAACAAAGCCTGGGAACGGGAATTGAAGACCAGGTGGAAGACTCAAAGTCCTCAATTGGTCTTGTTCCACACCCTTCAATTGTCAATCTCCCTTCCAAGAAGGGGGCGTGTAGGGTACCAACCTCCAAGGGTTCTCCTTGTCAAAGGGGGGAAGCTTTGAAGCATCCGGAACCATCATGGATAGGGCTGGTGTTCCTGAGTGAAGGAGACCGGAAAGCATCTCCTCAAGGGGCCTAATCCTCTCCGTCAATGATGAGAGAGCTTGATTGGAGATGTCCAGTGTTGGCCCAAGGCTGCTGATCTATGACTCCACTAACCTTCGTTAGTAACAGGTTAGTGAAGGCTTATGGGTCGAAGACCTGTTCCGCCGCCTTAGAGAATGGTTTCTGTCCCTTCATTAGGGGAAGGATTCATGGCAGCAGGCTGATTGGCGGACGATGTCGATGGCTGTGAAGCCAAAGACAACTCCTTCGCCGCTGGCGGAACAGGCCTCATTCCTTTCTTTAAAGTCTTTTTGACTTTTGGAATTACTGACGGAATTCCTTGCTTGTCACTGGGCTTAGAGAAGCCCTTAAAGGATGAAGAAGAAGGAGAAGGAGAAGGACTGGGAAGGGAACTCGCTCCCAATACCTCCCCACCTACCTGTTCCTACATGACCATGGGTTCGGCGTTGATGTTAATCACCGCCACATCTTCCATTAGGTCTTGCTGCTCCTCCAAAGTCGTCGTCGTTGCCGCACGGATAGCCTCGATGAGGGGTTCGGCAATGTCTCTGGCCACCGCTGTTGTTAGCGTGGCCCCCCGCCCCCGAAAAGATCATAGCACAGAGGTCAGCATCTAGTATGTAAGGGCTGACCTGTAGGGGTACATTCTTGCCGAAACCCCACACCCACTTGCGAAGAGCCACCCTTGCATCATGGTACGCCGCCGAATCCGTCTGTAAGCAATATTCGTTTTAATGGCAGATCCGTTCACTTGTTTCTGAATTTATATGACTATATTAAGTAATATATCCAAGCCAATTTCGTAAATGTCCTTACCTGCTCGTTGGACATGATGGACACCAAGTCATAACAGACTGTACAGGCGTCCGGGTGCCAGACCACGTAGTTGTCTAGTTGCACGGCGCAGTTGGCATGCGACCGGCAAACTACGTGGCCGAACGGATTCCCCAAGGATGCATGGCAGCCCTCCGCTTGGCAACGAACCACCTGTAATATGAAATATCTCAATGAGTTTTCTTTCCCTTGGTGGCTTTCGCTAAAACTTATCGGCGAAATATTTTGTTGCCAAATATTCCGTCTGGACATGCCGTTAAGTATTTTCTAGAAAACTCATGCATGTTTTTATTTGTCGCGAAATATTCCGTTGCCGAAATATTCCGGTACCGACGTAATACTAGTTATCAACAACTTGTATTAACTAGGTCATAAAACTCGTAAGTTTGTTGTCAAATTTTTGTCGGCGGAATATTTCGTCTCCTAAAATATTCCGTCCCAACCTACCAGTTTAAGTTTTCTAGAAACTCTTCCTTTAAGTTGTTGCCAAAATATTTCGGGACCGATGTAATATTATCAATTGGCTTATCTTTAAGGTGGCTTTATAAAACTTTAAGTGTAATAGCATAAAACTGAAACTTACCCGTAAGAGGTATGCTTACATCTTATACACCGAACTTCGTCAATGCCGAAGAAGAGGACAGTTCGCCTATTTTTATAAAAACATCGACTGAGAAGCCGTTGTATATTAGATAATGGCTTATCTCTATAGTTGCCGAAGCTAGGAATGAATCAGTCTGAATTCCGGCAATGCCGAACTTTGAATACTACTACGCTTATATACCTCCTGCCTCTAATTACTCTGTTAAGGGACAATCCCACATTTGTTCTCTGTTCGCCGAGACTCCAGAGATATTAGAATTAGTAATTATCAATAGGAAATAATATCCTCGTTTAATTTATTAAATTAGAGGTTTGTTTTGTAATAGTCCATGTTGCCTGGCTCTACCCTGATCCAAGATGGGGTTATCACTCATAGGCTACGTAGCCTAGGTCTCTCGCTGACTGGCCGTGGCTTGTCGCGATCGAAGTGGTCCAACCCGGTCAGGAGGCTATTCCAGGTAGGCCAGGTGCATAGTACCATCACTTAGGGTATTTTTATTTAGTCTAATTATAAAAATATATTTCACAAGGTGCATAGGAGTTATCTCTACTATCTAGTACTAATCTACATAGCCCCTGGTATCCCTTAAATTCACACTGGGATGGGCAATTTTCCTCGACCATACAAAGTCACTTTTTAGACCTAGATCGCTAGGACGAGAAAAAACCTGCTTTTTAAGCTTATTAGGCTTATTAATTTTTTTTAGGCTAACTAGGGTAATCTAACCGAAATTCTTATTGTATCAGTATATAAGCTATATCAATATGAAATGCAACCAATATCTGTTCTAACAGAAATATCACATTTTAATAACCTTATGATAAAGCTAAGCCTACATATATATTTTAAATATGTCGTGCGGAATTCGCTGTAGCTATGCCGACGCTCAAAATGGCGGCTCAGCGCAGCACCCTCAACCTGTATTTTTGAGGGGCCCAGGCCAATAGCATACTTAAATTAACTTAAATATGATATAAAACCAAATTGGAACTCAACTTCGAAGCAGAAGAAGCTTTAGCACTCATCATAATCCAAAACAGGGTCGAACACAGCACAAGAACTTTATGTAATGCGAACCGCACGACTCTATTTACAGGAATGGGTTGTAGCGTGGGTACTAGTAGTAGTGGCGAGTGGGGGCGGGTGGTGGGATCTTTCGTTGTAGCGGCTTCCCACCAAAGAGGGGGATTTCGAAGGGAACTTTCTAAATGGCAGAAGTCCTGTGGTTTGTGGTAACACAACGCCCCTATACTTATACCGACACCCTTTGGGTGATCTCGCTGAGGGTAGTAACTTCAGCATAACCATGTTAGCTTTTTTCTCTGGTATATTATAGAGTTTATTTATTACTAGAAAAATGAGTTTACAGGGATTTTTCACCGGCAGACACAGGTCGAACCCAGGAAGGGAGTCGTAGGAACTAGGGAGAGATTAGTCAGGCTGTCAAATCTCTTGACAATTGCTGAAACGTTTTCCACATGGTTGCGGACCTCTCCATAGACTTCCGTTGTCTGATTCTCAAGAACCAGGTGTCAATAGGATCCATATTGGCATCTTCTTGTGCTGGGAATTCATGAATTTCTATAACGTTAGGACCTCCAAATTCTTGAGGAAGCGTCCACCGCCCTTGTTATACTAATCTTGCCATTCTGGGGTTGATGGTCAGTCTGAGGCGGAGTCCCAATTCCCCTAGTTACGGGTCACAATTGCTCTTGAGTCCGTTGGGGGTTAACACCCGCCCAATCCTCTTAGAAGGATGGGAGTTACCTAGAACTTGCCTTAGTAGATTTTATTGGAGGGAAAAATTAAATCCTCTGCCAGATGTTCCAACCTATCTGGTATCCGTGGCCTGGGCCATGGAGTCCAGATTGAGGGCACATGAAATATTGTAACTTGTGGTTGGATTCTGTGGCAATAATTCTACTAGGAGATCTGGATTCCTGTTGGCTGATCCATCTAAATGACCTGTTGTCTACGGACTATTCCGACTGTAGCGGGGTTGTCCTTGATAGTGCATCTGCCACTAAGTTCTTGCTCCTGCCAAGTGAGTTGCTGACAGATGCCACTGTTTCTTGTTGTCATGAAAATATTGTTATCATGACCCGATTATGTGGCTTGGTTGAAAGCTGCTCTCGAAGAGAGTTACTAAGAATAGAAAACTGTCATGGCTTCCGAACACTGTTATGAAGCTAGCAGGACGTTAGGAACCAAGTGTCCTGAGCGTTTCCATGTTGGGGGTAGTTTCCCAAACCGCTTAGTAAAGCATCCAATAAGGACCACTAAACACTTGGTGGAGGGAACCCTACCAGTGATGATTTGTCAGATTCTTGACTTCTGTCCATGGACGGAGTCTCTGTAAATGTGCGGGATGCGGGAACTCTGTCTCGCAATTCCCTGTTCGCTCTACTCCGCCAAACCCGGGATATAGCCTTCCGTTGGCTTTTAGTAGAGTCCCTGTTACTGACGGCGAATTGGAGTGAACATAGAACTCTTCGTGGTTCCTCCAGGATGCTTGTCTACCTTGAAGAACTGTCTCGCAGCCTTGCTATTTCCTTTCTTTTTTCCCCGGTGGGATCGAAAGTTGAGTGATTGAGGTCCCATTGTTTACTAAACACTGAAACCGTGGTGTCGGAGTGTGTAGGGATTCCTTGTGATTTGGAATCCTAGGAATTCCAGAAATTATCACTTATGGTTGCCTTGAGACAATCCTTGACGTTTATAGTTCAGATGAGCCAGTCGTCTAGAAGATTACTAGGCTTATCCCTTGGGTTCTCAGTAATTGCACTACTGTTTCCGCTATCTTGTAAACATTCTGGGCGCTCTGATAAGCCCTAATAGCCTTATTTGAAGGCGTAAGCCTGTTGCCTAGTCTGAAGCCTAGGAAAAGGCGAAAGCCTAGGCAACGGCGAAGTGACTTGCTACGGAACGGACGGGTAGTAAGTATCTATAAGATTATAGGTATTGTAATGGCCTCATGGGGAAGTAGGGTCCGTACCTGCGAAAACAGTTACCATATGGAACTTGTCATATTGAATATATGAGTTTTCATGAGACAAGTCTAATATTACTCTTGTTTGATTGAATCTTCATAGAATCGCTGGAGAAGCGTCCCTGAAATTCTAAGTATTTTGCACCTGTAATTACTTTCCTCTACAGAAAGTCTTAGGTGTCCTTATGTCATCTGGTATTGGATGTTGATAAATTTCGGTTGATGGAGGAGGGCCCTTCTCCCAACTCCATACCGACCTCTTGATACTATGCTGTTCGACCAAGTGCTGATTCCCAGCGGTTCTTGAATAAGCACCGCTTTCCTCCTACCTGAGGCTTCCTGTGAAGTCTCTTCCTTGCCAGAAGTTCTTCCGCCAGCTCTACAGAAAGTTGCTCTGGCTCGGCTACCTCTTGTGAACCTGTTGTATCCGTGACATACACCTGGTTCTTATTGGAGGCCTTATGGCCGGGGAAGAGGTAAAGAAGCCGAGCTTTGGTGCTGCTGAGAGGGCTGTTTCTACAGCAGCACAGACTGTTGTGGCTGACCATTTGAGGTGGATGGTTGACCTAGCTGGCCTACTGGAACAGCTTGTATCAATGTTTGAGGTTACGTCGACTAGGAAGACTAGAACCCCTTTGCTCCCTTCATGCCCGTGGGCTGTGTTCCCAAGGATTTATATCTCCTCTTGGGGATCAAGCCCCAGCGAACTCGTAAGCTCTGGTTGACCTAGCTGCTTCGCCCGGGATTCTGTTCACTACGGTCTCAGGGAACAAGTTTGCTTCCCAGACCTAAGGTTTGATGAGTCTATTAGGTTCATGGTGAATAGACACATCGGCCAAGACATGCATTCTGCAGTTCTTCCTGGCTATTGCAAAGTCATATACATCACACCGTAAGGTGTGAAGCAATGACTTGTCCGGATCTTGAACCATGGTTCATCCGTATAGACCGAGGTTGTCATTCCCGTTTATAGTGGCGGAATTGATAGACCTAGTCAAGCGACTTCTGGTTTCGTACTTCGCCTTTACCAGTGCTTCTGGAAAGTCTGGGTTTAAAAGCTCACTGAAGAGCGTCGTAGTACAATTTCAGTTCAAATGCTACTAAGAATGTCGCCGGGCGTTCTAGCCTGCACTACATTTCTCCCAGAGACCACGGATGGTAATCCATCTCTCTGATATAATGTATAGATTTGTCCATTGCTGTTGCCTGAAGTGTAATCTCTACTACTTTAGAGGTACACGGAATGGATGTGTCGTCTAGCACCACAAAAATCACGAAGGGATTATTGTGGCGTGTCAGTTTGGCATTTGGGTATTCCCAATCTGCCAGGGTTTCAACCCAGGCTGATTGAGCTTGGTCTCTGGTCGGAAGATGACCATTTCCTTAGGCGTTTTGTCTTCACAGACAGTGCGTTCTCAATCAGATGTGCATAGCCTAAACAAGGGAATTGGAGACCCGGTGTGAAAGGAACTCGAAGTCCTCTGTTGGCCGGGTTCCCTTCCCCGTCCTCAATCGTCAGCATGCCCTCTGAGAAAGGGGCATGCGCTGGTAGCCACCAAGGATTATTGCTTTGAAGGGACACAATTGGATGTGTCTGGTACTGCCCGGAGTAGTTGTGGCTTTCCAGGTTGGGGGGCTCCTTACTTCGAGGTCTCCTAGATCTTCAGTCCTTCCATTAATGACTGAATAGGCTGACCTGACGTTTACATGTTTGAGAACAGCTGAGTTGTGAAGTTTATTTAGAATTGGGCTGTCAGGTTATCCCATTTCCTGCCTCAGCAAGCTGGAAAACATGTTGGGTTAAACCCGGGATCCTGGGATCTGGGTTTAGGTGCCTTTGTGTTCGATGCCTGCATGTGTGTGGCAGATTTTGTCGTGTTCGTCACCAGTTTGGTGGCTGATGACAAACTAGAACAACTTTCCCAAATAGCCTTCAGTATGTAATGTTTAGTAAGGGACTTGTAATAGACCTATGGGTAACTATTTCAGCTTACCTTAGGGACTACCGACCACGGCTTATCCCTGGAAGTCGTAGGTCTTTTGGTAAACTCTAAAATGAAGAAGAAGAATGAGACGAGCTAAAAGGTAGTCCTTTTGCCCGTTTACCAAAAGCTTCATATAACCTACCTTCGTCCTGGGTATCGGCCTTCATTGGTTCGTGGTCCAGGTTGATTGCTGTGGATCTTGGCAATAATGATCGGGGCTGCCAAATCTACTGGTATTGTTGCTGATACTTCCGCATTTGGGTAGATAAGGAGTTTCTGAAAGAGATAGTTACTTCAAAAAGTATCCCCTTTTAAAAGTATTCTAAACATTGATAACTATCTAATCCTCTCCAATTATTTACAATATCTTATCAGTGAACTAAACATTCAATGAATTGGTACTTACTGTCTCGATAGTGAAGTCCCAAAGGCAGATTGTAACAGACTTCCCTCTCAACTGGTTGCCAGACCGACAAGTCGTTCATTGGACCGCACAGCCTGTGTGAGTGCGGTATACTTCCTGTCTGCCCTGCTGCTGCAGGGTTGCAGTGCAGGTTGTCCTCTGACAGCGTACCATCTGGTAATTACAAAATGATACATAAGTACCTTTGTATGGACTCGCCAGATATGTATCTGGTGGAGTATGTAGTATTAGAATCGATACCGGAGTATCACTACATGTAGGTCCGCTGGAGGTAATGCCGGTGGGACCTGCATTCTGTATTGTCATCGCCATAATAAATTGCGGCGGCATGCATTATGTGAGGTATTTATATTATCCTTTTCTGCCAGCTTCGACCCCGCCATGCATTCACCTCAAAGTCTTGTAATAATATATATATATTATATATTAAGCTTAATAGCAACGAAACCGGGGAAAGTTAGACTTGGCCCGAATCCATCCGGCATTGGAGAAGTTTTCTTAGTAACTAAGAATGCCTCTGCTAGCTCCTGGCTACCGCCACCGGGTGGGGTGCCGGGGTATAAATGAAGGCGGGGGAGAGAGGCTAGGTAAGGATAAACAAATGCCTCGATTCTAGGTTATCTGCCGGGGGCGACTACCTAGCGTAGTACACCGATCGAAAACATAAAGCATATTTTAAAACAATTAAAATAAACTAACTAAATGAATTTTGAACCAGAGCACAGAATCTATGCTCCTTCCTGTCCCAGTTCTCTTTCAACACTATCTCTCTCTCTCTGGCCTGGGTCTAGCTACGGAATCGAAACGGGGATAGTTTTAAAGCCGCCCTGAAAGGGAATAGGTTAAAGCCTAGGCCTGAATCCGTCGTAAGGAGATCGTGTTGTTATATGCATAACTGAACGATCTCCACTGTAACCCGGGCCCGCCGAGGCGGGAGGATCGATAATGTATGGAGGACTGAGGATAGGAAAGGCAAAATTCTCCTTCCGGTCCCAGTTCCCTTTCAATGCTATCTCTCTACCCCCCGGGTCCAGCTAGGATTGAAAACAGGGTAATAGGTAAAACCTAGGCCTGAATCTGATCGTAAGGGAATCGTGTTTGTTATATGCATAACTAACGATGTCCGACTGGGGCCCGGATCCGCCGAGGCGGACGGATAGAGGACGTAGGGAAGTAGGGATAGGGAGCCGAGAAGAGAGTACGTGGCTAATACCATCCTAAAGAGCCGGGAAATTACCCGGGCTCGTCTGGGTAGGTACCATCGTACTACTCCTACTATGTAAGGCGAGGAGTACCCCTTCCGACTATATCCACTCCTTACCCCTTCTGTAAGAGGGAATAGGACTCGGATGGCTACCTGAAGTAGCGCGAGCGAGTTATGTCATCCCGTCAAGGTAAAAGGGGGGAGGGAGGGCGTCTAGAGGGGTGGCTCACACGTGATCAATTGGACACTACGACCGGCCAGGTGGAACACCTCGCGGTCAGAAGTGGATCCAATCGATCACAGGGGCTGACGGTCTATAGACCGACTGCCCATTGATTACAATAATACAATAATACAAAAATTTATATAATAATAAACGCTATACAATAGCCCTGGTGTGAGAGGGGAAAGGATAAAATGGATAAGTATATAATTTTGTTTAAAGAGCGGCTTAGCTTAACCTTCTCTCGATCGGAACGATCTGATCAGGACAGCCAGGGTGGCTCTTGAGCGGCTAGCCTAACCTTCCCGAGACGTGATTTCAATCACGATCTGGTGAGGTAGGCCAGGGAGGCTCATGGAACAGAATAAGGTCCCTAAGGGCCTTACACTCCTCCCTCAAGGATTCCTTGGTAAGGTGAAGGAGGTATCTTCCTTGAGCAAACCGATGGAACGTAAGGGGAGGAGGGGAGGGAGATAGGCTGAACTCCCAATCCGACGAATCGAAGGGGAGAAGCCTCTCCAGATGGAATGAAACCCGTCTGGCTTACTTCCCAAACCAAGGAGGAATCTCCTTGGTTTGTGTAAGTAGGTCCAAATCATCCTCGCGCCAGGATATCTATTTTAAAATGTCAGGGTATCTACAAATTTTATTAAATCTTGAGTAAGTGCAAAATCAATAACAACACGACTACAATTAGTATAGGTGACCAATTGGAAGTCGTCATAAAGATACGGGTAGCGATGTATGTAATGGCTGACTCGGGAGCGGTGCAAGCTAGGCTCCGTTTATGTAACATACAACTAAAACATACTTATGAGTAATTTCGCTACCCTTACAAACATAAATTGATAATTGCAGTACTCAACTTAGATATCGAAGATTCCTGGCGTTTATAGCATCTCATTTTATTCCAAAATAATGTCGTTACAGTCAAAGACACAAGTGTACACTACAGTGCTATTTAAAGGAATGGCTATCGAGACGCTAGTAGTAGCGGTAGTGGGCGGTAGATGGCGCTGGTATGGCGCCTAGTTTGAAAGGGGAGATTGACAAAGGAAGAGACTAAATGGCAGAAGACCTCTGGTAGTGGTTTCACTCGCCCCAGATACCATACCGACGCCTTAAGTAAGGTGAGCGAGCCAGAATATTCTGGCATTACCACATAGCTTTTTTCTCTGGTATTTATAGCAATATTTATACCTTAGAAATGTGTGCTAAAGGAACATTTCACGGAGCGACACAGGTTTAGCCCAGAAATTCTGTAATGAAGATATATAAGTAGCATTCTAGGTTGGTTAGAATTGACTACAAAACCAAAAAATGACTAAATTAAGTCATTTATATTTTTCCTAATATACAAACCTGAGCTTTTTACCTATGGAAATACCTTCAGCACAGCTGGAAACTGGCCATCCAAGGTTTTTAGGTAGTTAACTACTGGCAGTAGGGTGGGGAGTCCAACCCTTCCTTCCAGCAATGCATTCACTCAGTCTTGCCAAAATGCAGAATAACAAAACTCTGCGGAAGTTTCAGTGCAGACGAACATTTGTTGCTTTGTCTATGTATTATGGCTTTGACCAACTTTCTACAATGTACAGGAAAGCGGTCAGCTGGAGGGTGATTTGTAGTCGAGGTGCATCACAACCGTCTCTCTCTCTCTCTCTGATGGCTGTGTCTACTAGGGGACTGGGACTGTCTTCTCACCTCCATTCATATTTGGTATTCTTCAAGGTTCTTGAAACAACTCAAAAGTATAAAAGATAGACGTATTGTCTTAATTATTTACAAGTCGAGACTCAACTTAGAGATATGAGCTCTTTGAAGGATTCTTAAGTTGATGGGAGATCGAGAGAGAATGATAACAAAGGTTCTCAATTTGATCTTAGGAAAAGTGACATACGTACAAACTTACACACAAGACTTTTGAGAAAAATAATGATTCTCATGGGAGCCTGGTCACGTAGACCAAGCGAAATGATGAGACATCTGTTTATAAGAAACATGATGATTCCGCATTTGCACAACATTCTGAGTGGACATGGTAATTTTGGGAGTTCTTTCCTCCTTGACCCATTATACAGAGCACAACGGTGTTTTTATAGTGGAAATGAGATGCATTACATATGCAGAAAAAATTTGCCACTTTCAAATTACAGATTTTTTTACATTATCCAGTACAATATTATTGTAAATTGTAAGCTTGCCTATTAAAAATAAACATGAAATTAATCAAAATGCCATGTTTTATTACATACATTCCTGCACTTATCCCTAAATGTATCATATCTTATGACATTAGCAAGAGTCGTGGAGAATTTCACTATTTCTATGCTCGCCACTGGCAAAACATAAGTTAAAGTACAGTTTGCATATGAATAAATTTTATTTTTGTATTGTCAACATAAATTTTAATTGAACATATGCATATCTTTCAATCCATTGTTTTCTTTTTAAGTTCTCCATTGTTGAGGGCACATAGCCTTTACTTGCACCTCTTCTTTGAAGGCTCTTACAGCTTCGCGTCTTGCACACCTGCTGTAACGAGCATAGGGGTAGGCCTATACGTCTCTTTTCTATGGAAGTAGGGAATGGGTATATACCTTCTATATATGCCAACACATTAACTCCTAATGCTCAGTGTAATGTTTTGCATCTTTTAAAAGTATAACTCTCTCACTCTCTATGAATATTATACGATAATTTGTACTGACTTGCAATTAAACCCCATAAGTTAACAAATTGCCATCTAACGAACGGAATACAACTAGAAGCAGAGCAAGAAAATGAACAGGAGAACAGACAAGAAGACATTAATGGCAAAGTTACCACGGCTGAAATAAAACTGGCTACGTTCTTATCAGAACACAACATTGCTTTTAATTCATGTGACCATTTAATTGAGTTAATCAAATATGTATTCACAGACTCTGCAATAGCCCAGAAAATGTCTAAAAAGATTGAAGCCTATATGTGTAATTATGGAAATTGGGAAGGTATCATAGGAAATGATTGTAACAGCTTTGAAAAACAGTAAATTTTCCTTTATTATACATGAGACTACAGATGTTGGCACAGAAAAGACTTGTGCAGTAATAGTTAAATACTTTGATAAGACCATAGGATCCATAGAGACATGATTACTTGAGCTACTAAACATATATAATCCCAGACAACAGTGAAGATGAGGGATCAACAAGGCACCATCTATATACTCTTTTTGTTACACTTTTTAATGAACACCAAAATCCTCATTGAAAATTTTTTAGTAGGATTTGCTGCAGATGGCTCCAAGCAACATAATGGGGGTTAATAATTCAGCTACCATTAGACTTAGAAATGCTGCACCTAGTATCACTGTACTAAGATATATTTACCATTCAGCTCAGATATGTGCATCACAATCGCCAAAAACTCTTCCCCAGTTTTGTGAAGACTTGATTGGTGACATCTACACCTATTTCTCTCACAGTGTATAAAGGATTCACGAGTTTAAAGAATGTCAAACATTTCTAATTTGAAACCACAAAAATTACTTCATGTTTAACTTCAAGGTGGCTTTTGCTGCATGAAGCTGTTGCTTGAGTGTTAGAGCAGTGGACTGCCATTTCTCTTTACTTTAGGCAAAAGCAACTGGAAGACAGGCTATCAACATCAAAGCTTTCCTACGACAGCCTTCAAGATAATGCTGTCCATTTGTATTACCTATTTTAAATAATTTCTTGCCAAAAATAATGACCTTTAATCCGACATTCCACAGAAAGGACCCTACCAACCATTCACTTACTGTGTGACAGATGTCAAGTCCTCTATCTTGATATCTTGAGATACCTCTTCAATCATGACAAACTTAACAGTACTCAGGTATGGAGGAATTGTCTGTTTGTTGCATTTGACAATGTCTTCGAGGGTTGCGAGAGAGAGAGAGAGAGAGAGAGAAGAGAGAGAGATGAGAGAGAGAGATGAGAGAGAGAGAGAGAGATGAGAGAGAGAGAGAAAGTTCGTGGTTGGTATCGCTGTTAGATCGGTGTAGTATGTATATTTGTGTTTGTGGTTTTCCAAAAGAGAGAGAGAGAGAGAGAGGGAGAATGGAGAGACGAGAGATTAGAGAGAGAGAGAGAGAGAGAGAGAGAGCGTAATTGGTGGATGGATGGTTAGCGATTGAATTGCTTGTTGGTGAGTTCTGGGTTGTCTGCTGGTGTGGTTGCCATGTAAGTCAGTCAGTCACTCTTGGATCAGTGTCTGTACTGCACAGTATAGTCGACAGCAGTCTTGGAAGATAGCATTGGTTGGTCAGTTGTATTGTGTGTTTTTGAAGTTGTTGGTGTTGTATGCTTTGAGATGTTGTGCCTGTGTTGCTGAAGTTGTTGTGCTTGCACTTTGGAGGGTTGTTAAACTTGTGAGTTCTGTTGTGTTGTAGATGAGTTGTTGGAGCTGTGAGTTGTTGAGTGCTGTTGTTGGTGCGTTGTTGTGGTTGTCATGTTGTTGTTTTTTTATGTTGTTAGTGTTGTTTGTGCAGTGGTCTTTTGTTGTGTTATTGAGTTGTTGTATGGTTGTAGTCCTTGTTTGTTTGTCTGTGTATTGATCTACGGTGGTTGTTGGTGTCTCAGTGATCTCGTCCAGCGGAAAGCACAGCTTCTCACCCAGATTAAGTCAAGTTTCCTGGTGAGTACATGTATTTGTTGTGTGCTCTGTCTCTCGCTGAACCAATTGTCCTACACGTACTTAGTAACGTAAAGGGGAAAGTGTGGCTGGGGAACTATTTGTCAGGCATGTTCGATAAAGTAAATGTGGGGAGATCTTGTTGCTTTTGATTTTTGTGCTTGTGATTCCACGACAAGGATGTCAGTCAAATAGACCCATCTAATGACGTGCATTTCGTCTTGCTAAATAAAATATACCATGGTGCAATGTGACATGTGAATTACAAAAAACCTCACATTAATAGATAGTGTCCGTATACACTGCAGATAATTCATGATAACAACATAAGATAAGAATGAGGTTTCCCTTTAACTCTAAATTACTTAAACTTTGCAGTACATTACCAGTATCTAACGGCATTAGTAAGGATGTTTTGATGAAGACTTCATCTTTATCACTATTTGCTTCAGAAGTACCTCAGATACGCAGGTGATATGCAGACTTTAGATGAATAGGGCAACATTCCTAACATCACAATACTTTAAAAGTAAATTGTATTTTCCTAACTATACAAACCTGAGGTCCTTTACATTAGGAATGACTTTCAGTGTAGACTGGAATTCGGCTGTTGAAGACTTAACAGGGTTTAGGCAGTAACTCTGGTAGTATGGAATCATGTCCAACTGGATGTAAACATTCCACTTGCTTTAGGCCCAAGAACCACTTGAAGGGTGGCATGAGGTGGGCATAAATGTAAAGGACCTCAGGTTGGTATAGTTAGGAAAAATGATATTTGTTATGATACAATAAAGTTTTGTACATACTTACCCGGTAGATATATACTTAGCTATAGTCTCCGACGTCCCCGACAGAATTTCAAATTTCGCAGCACACGTTACAGGTAGGTCAGGTGATCTACCCTCCCGTCGCTGGGTGGCGAGACTAGGAACCATTCCCGTTTTCTAATCAGATTTTCTCTTCCACCTGTCTCCTGAGGGGAGGTTGGGCGGGCCATTAATCGTATATATCTGCCGGGTAAGCATGTACAAAAAACGTTATTGTATCATAACAATATCACTTTTGTACATGCAACTTCCCCGGCAAATATATACTTAGCTGATTGGCACCCTTGGTGGAGGGTAAGAGACAGCTAAATAAATATAGAGAACAGGAAACCACATATGTTGTAGGTTATAAAAACCTTGGTTCTTACCTGATTGGGCAGAAGACTTCATGGATACTGTCTATGAGTCTGCTTTGCCTCAAGAGCTTCAGCGAGGTAGTGACCTATGACTGAGAGCTCTTCTGGATCTTGGTCAATGGGGCTTACCCACTTACCACGACAGAACCTTTTTAGGATTTTGTCAATGGGGGCTAACCCACTTACATGACAAAACCTATGCCTCTGGCAATATCAAGGAGCACAAAACCAATCCCGACCACCTGATCAATTCTAACCCGTGTTAGAACTAACAATTGAAAGAGGGTACCACCTAACCTCTTCCAAACAACCATAAAAACACAATACCAACTTAAAATTAGGAATAGCTAAATTAAAAAGGATTAGTCTCAGCTCCCTGTCCCAGCACTGAATCCGCAGATACGTAAGGCCCCAAAGAGAAGCACTTATCGTACATTACTTTTCACCTCCCTCAAATAGTGAGAAGCAAACACTGAATTGCATCTCCAGAACGTAGACGATACTATATCATGCAGAGACATATTCTTCTGAAAGGCCAGAGATGTAGCAATGGCCCTCACTTCATGAGCTTTCACTCTAAGGAGCCTAAACAATTCTTCTTCGCATGCCAGATGTGCTTCCTTTATGATACTTCTCATAAAGAACGCCAGTGCGTTCTTTGACATAGGTCTTCTGGGATCTCTGACTGAACACCAGGGACTCTCTAGGCTGCCCTTCAGCTTCTTCTTCCTTTCTAGATAGAATTTCAAGATCCTGATAGGGCATAGGGATCTCTCTAATTCTTATCCCACTAAAGACGAGAGCCCTTTTACCTCAAAACTTCTGGCCCAGGGTTTAGAGGGATTCTCATTCTTAGCTAAGAATAAGGGTTTAAAGAAGCAGATCCCTGAACCCCCTTTGAACCCCACTCTGCCGTCCAAAGCCTGCAACTCACTAACTCTTTTCGCAATAGCAAGAGCCATAAGGAACAGAGACTTCCTAGTAAGGCCTCTGAAAGAAGCTGCTTGAGGAGGTTCGAATTTATTCGACATCAGAAACTTCAGGACCATGTCCAAGTTCCAACTGGGAGGCTTAGGGGTCTTCTTCTTCATGGTTTCAAACGATCTGATAAGATCATGAAGGTCTTTATTCTCCGAGATATTCAGGTCCCTGTTCCTGAAAACCGCGGCTAGCATGCTCCTATATCCCTTGATTGTAGGAACCGCTAGGCTACACTCTTCCCTTAAAAAGAGAAGGAAGTCAGCAATATCGGTCACAGAGGTATTGGATGAGGATACTTTCTGCGTCCTGCACCATTTTTGAAACACCTCCCACTTCGACTGGTAGACCCGCAAGGTTGACGTTCTACTGGCTCTGGTGATAGCCCTAGAAGCCTTGATCGAAAAGCCTCTCGCTCTGACAAGTCTTTCGATAGTCTGAAGGCAGTCAGGTTGAGAGCGGGGAGGTTTTTGTGAAACCTGTCGAAGTGGGGTTGTTTGAGCAGATCTCTCCTGAGTGGCAGGGATCTGGGAAAATCTATTGTCCATTCCAGTACCTCTGTGAACCATTCTTGAGCAGGCCAAAAGGGTGCGACTAGAGTCAGCTTCGCTCCTTCTGAGGAGACGAACTTCCTTATTACTTCCCCAAAAAACTTGAATGGGGGAAACGTGTACCCGTCTAGTCCTGCCCAGTCCAGAAGGAGGGTGTCTACCGCTATTGCCCTTGGATCCATGATGGAGGAGCAAAAGTTATCCAGCCTCTTGTTCCAGTGTGCAAACAGGTCTACATTCGGTCTGCCCCAAAGGTTCCACAGCCTCTGGCAAACGTCCAGATGGAGAGTCCATTCGGTGGGGAGGACTTGATCCCTCCTGCTCAGCAGGTCCGCCCTCACGTTCCTCTCTCCTTGTACAAATCTGGTAAGAAGCTTGATTCTTCTCTCCTCTGCCCACAGCAACAGGGCCCTTGCTGTTTCGTACAGGGAGAAGGAATGAGTGCCTCCCTGTTTCTTTATGTATGCCAGAGCTGTGGTGTTGTCCGAGTTGATTTGGACTACCGATCCTCTGACTTCTGGCTCGAACCTTATAAGGGCCAGAAATACTGCTGCTAGTTCTTCTCTGTTTATGTGCCAGTTCACCTGTTCCCCCTTCCAGGTGCCTGACACTTCTTTCGCCCCTAGTGTTGCTCCCCATCCCGACTCTGAAGCGTCTGAGAACAACACTAGGCGCGGGTTCGGCTTTAGCAGCGACATTCCTTCGTCTACTCTGAGCGGGTTGAGCCACCAACCGAGGTCCTTTTTTACCCCTTCCAGGATCGGAAAGGTGTCCGCTAGGTCCTGCGACTTCTGGTCCCACATCCGCCTCAGGTAGAACTGAAGGGGCCTCAAATGTAGTCTTTCTAGTGAAACGAACTGTTCCAGAGAGGAAAGTGTCCCCAGAAGACTCATCCACTCCCTCGTGGAACTCCGTTCTCTTCCTAGGAAGGCTGTCACTTTCTCCAAGCACCGTTCTATTCTTTCCCGGGATGGAAAAGCTTGAAAATCCCGAGATAAATGAGTGCTCTGACTGGGCCCACCATCTGGGACTTCTCCCGGTTGATCGACAGTCCCAGGGACTGGGTCATCTCCAAAGCTACTTGTAAGTCCTCCAGACATCGATCCCTCGACTCGGCACGAATTAGCCAGTCGTCTAGGTATAACGAGAGCCTCACCCCCTCCAGATGCAGCCACTGAGCTACATTCTTCATGAGGCCCGTGAAAACTTGAGGGGCCGTCGATAGGCCGAAGCACAAGGCCCTGAACTGGAAAATTCTTCCTTGGACCATGAATCGCAGATATTTCCTCGATGACGGATGAGTGGGTACATGGAAGTAGGCGTCTTGAAGGTCCAGTGAAACCATCTAGTCTCCTGGACGAAGCGTAGCTAGAACCAAGGAGGTCGTCTCCATAGAGAATTTCCTCTTCTTGACAAAGAAGTTTAAGGTACTTACATCCAAAACAGGTCTCCACCCCCCTGAGGCCTTCGGAACGAGGAACAGGCGATTGTAGAATCCCGAGGAGTGGAGATCTTGAACTGGCTCTATGACCTCCTTCTCTAGCATCTGGTCTACCAACTGAAGAAGGGTCCGCTGCAGAACAGGGTCCTTGTACCTGGCTGATAACTCCCTTGGAGTTGTTGTCAAGGGAGGCCTTTCTCTGAAGGGGATGAGATATCCCTTCCTCAA
Organism: Macrobrachium nipponense; assembly: GCF_015104395.2. NCBI lineage: Eukaryota > Metazoa > Arthropoda > Malacostraca > Decapoda > Palaemonidae > Macrobrachium > Macrobrachium nipponense. Next base: position 21,395,787 of record NC_087222.1, read on the forward strand.
AATAGAGAGGACCAGCTGTCCGCCCCTCTCTGTGCTCAGACTTCTGCGAACTTGAGGAGATCTGGCACCTACTGTTGTCTGGAGGACTTGACTCTCACTTGGACTTTTTGAAGGGCCTGATAGAAGACCTACCCCACTTCTCGGGTTTGCGACCTCTGAAAGAAGATCTCTGGGAAGGGCCCCCTCAAAAGGGCTCCTGAGCAGGAAATTTCTCCTTCCTGGTGGAGGAAGCCGCTGGTCTCACCTTCCTCAACGACTGAGCCAACAGATCCTGAGTCACCTTCTCCGCCAGGGAGCGAGAAATATCCTTAACTAACTTCTGTGGGAACAGCTGGTTCGAAAGGGGCGCGTAAAGTAGTGAAGCCCTTTGAACCGGAGACACAGATTTAGTAAGGAAGGAATTGTATACTGTATACCGCTCTCTTCTTCAAAATCCCTGCCCCAAAGAGAGGCAATCTCCCACAGTCCGTCTCTAACTGCCTTGTCCATACACGACAGTATGCTGTTTAGCTCCTCCGGTCCTAGAAAACTCTGGATCTAGTCTTCCTCGCCAAAGCCCCAAGGGACCAATCCAAAAAGTTGAAGACTTCTAGTACTCTAAATAGTCCCTTGAGGAAATGATCCAATTCATTCATTCCCCATGTTGTCTTCGCAGTAGGTAGGGAATGTCTCCTGGAGGAATCCACCAAAGTGGAGAAGTCTGCTTCTGCCGATGAGGGGAGTCCCAACCCCATACGGTTCTCCTGTTTCATACCAAAAACCAGGTTTCCCCGAGAGCTTGGAAGGAGGAAAAGAACAGACCGTCTTGCCTGCTTCCTCTTTGGACCTTAGCCATTCCCCAACTCCTTGCAAGGCCTTCTTCATAGAGATGGTGGGACGCATCTTAAGGAAGGAGGATCCTTTCGAGGCCTTGGTGCTGGAGAAAAGCGATCGGGGGAGAAGGAGGAGCAGCTGGGATAAGGGAAGTCTCCAAACCCTCCTGCACCAACAGGGCCGCTAAAATCTTGTAGTCCGACAAACCCGCGGCTCTGGGGGCTTCCTCCTCCGAGACGTCTTCCAAGTGTTCTTCCGCCGTCACTCGAAGACTTTCGTGAGACGAGGCCACTTCCCCTGCAAGACTGCCCGGGGGAACACGTCCAGAAGTAGCAGAGCGCCTGACAGGAGAGGAGCACCTACATGGAGAAGAACGTCTGGTGGGAGAGGCGCTTCTATCCGTAGAAAAGCGCCTACCAGGAGTAAGGCGCCTGCCTGAAGAAGAGTGCCTGCCAGGAGAAGAAGCGCCTGCGAGGAGAGGCGCGTCTACCAAGAGTATAGCGCCTGTCAGGAGAATCGAGCCTGCCAGGGGAGAAGCGCCTGCTGGAGAAGAGCGCCTGGCAGGAGAAGAGCGTCTGCTAGGGGAGGAGCGCCTATCAAGAGGAGCACGCCTGCTAGAAGAGGGGCGGCTAACAGGAGAAGAGTGCCTGAAAGGGGAGAGGCGCCTAGAACTTCTCGGAGAAGGGCTCCTATCCCGAGAAGCTCGTCTCTTGCGAGAAGGGAGTTCTTCCGTCCGAGAGAGAAGTCTAGACCTCTTGATCGGAAGCGCGATGTCCTTCCTCCGAGGAGGATCCTTATCCAGCGCGCTCATCAATGTTGAAGCTGCTCCTGAAGGTCCACAAGAATGCGCTTAGTGGACTTCTCCTGATCTCCTTCAGGAGAAGGCGAGAGAGGCCTTGGAGAAGAGGGAAGAGCCGCACAAGAAGCAGGGCTGTTCTTGAATCTCGTGGCTCTCTTCGTGTTATACTGCGACTCCTCAGGGAAGCGCTCCGGGCTGGAATCTAAAACGCTGCTGGGCGCCTTCCAGGATCTCTTCAAAGGGCGAGACTCCTCAGCCGAACTCCATCCACGCCTTGGAGAACCCGAATCGGACGACGAAAAGACTACCTAAGGATGCCTTACCTGTGGCAATCCATGGCAGCCTGGGTTGAGACAACAGGGCCTGCCGAAGGGACGCCTGACTGGTGGGGATTCTCTACAACCTCCTTATGGTTTTCGACATTCCTCCTCCACGGGCCTGGGAGTTTGGAAGAGGTCTAGACCTGGGGAGCGTTGCGGAGCTGATCAGACGCCCCCTCCACTACACTGGGAACACTGCACACATCACTTCCCACAGCACTCTTACTTCCATTGCAAGCAACTGCAATTCCATCCTGCGAAGAGCAGCTTTCATGTCAGCCATCTCAGAAGACAAATCCGCAGGTTTGATGAAGGGAGAAGGGGCTGAAACTGGAGGAGAGGTTGCAACAACTACATTATGGTTAGGTTCTAAAGCATCCTCAACTAGCTGGTTCGTATGAGACCTACTGGAGCTTCTGGACGAAGCTTTCCTAACCCTGTCCTTCTCTAACTTCCTCAAATAAGAAGAAAGAGATTTCAATTCTTCCTCATTCAAACCTTCACATTCAGCACAAGGATTATTAATAGAACACTCATTTCCCCGACACCTCATTCATACAGTGTGAGGATCTACCGAACCCTTCGGTAGTCTCACCTTACAGTCATCCATCGCACACACTCTAAATACAGTACCAGCGTCAGACATATTAGAGAATCAGAAAAAGCAAATCCTAAGAAAAATCCACAAAAGCGTATGCCAAGCCAACGATCCAATACGTCACCAAAAGACAGTCCAAGAAAGATCCACGGCAAGCAAAAAACGAAATCCAAATCAGGAGGAACCAACAACGGGTGTTGCTGGAACCGGTGACTGAGAAAATCTGATTAGAAAACGGGAATGGTTCCTAGTCCCGCCACCCAGCGGCGGGAGGGTAGATCACCTGACCTACCTGTAGCGTGTGCCGCGAAATTTGAAATTCTGCCGGGGACGTCAGAGACTATAGCTAAGTATATATCTGCCGGGGAAGTTGCATGTACAAAAATACAATTTACTTTTAAAAAATGGGATTTGTTCCTACACTCTATACAAACCTTTGGCCCTTTACATTAGGAAGACTCAATGATTGGAAAGATGAATCTGATAGTCAAGTGAACATACTGGTGTTCGGCCAACCACAGTTCCCTTCCTGTTGTAAGAGCGAGGAGGGAAACCTAGCTCATGTCCAATTGGTTGGGGTAAGGGAACTGTGTGACCAATGGCCAGACCTCTGGACCATTTGTTAGGGATGGGACGGATGCAAGCTTCTGTATACTAATAAAAGGGTATAGAATAGAGCTCTGTAATATAGCTTACCTGCATCAGCCACCCATTCCAGGGTGTGATGACTATGACTCTCTGCCCACAGGGAGAAGAATGAAATGGGGAAGAGATGCCAGTCACTCTCTCATTCACACCAACATTCACACGGTTACACAATGTGAGATGCAACCTTGTCTAGTTAGAGAAGCTGGGTAAGCTACAAAACTTGTTGAGTAACCACCATGGGTCCCAAGGAAAAGGTATCCAAGGACCTATGGGCTATATCCCAAACCCCAGCCTTCAATACCTGTAGAAGTGAAAGGTTCTTGAGGAACACAAGGGTAGGACCAATATCTCTGACTTTATGGGCTCTCGGATGAAAGGTACCAGTGTCGTCTCTCCTTTCAGAGGAGTACGCTTTCCTGATCACCTCACAAAGCCAAAAAAAAAATAGTGTTCTTGGACACTTCTTTCTTGGTCACCCCAGGATCATAAAGGGAGCAGATGGATTCTGAGTCTTCACTATGAAATCCGGGACGAAATCGAGAGTAAGAGATGCCCATCCCCTCGAGTGATTGAAATTACAAGAGAGACCATGAAGCTCACCTACTCTCTTTGCAGTTGCCAGGGGTCAGCAAAAAGATGTTCTTGAGGGTCAGATCCCTTTCTGACTACTCTTGTTGAAGCTCATAAGTTTCACAAGTCAGACCCCTTAAGACGAGAGTCACAGCCTACTCAGGGCATCTGAGTTCCCTGGGTGGGCAAGACCTCTTGTAGCTCCTCATAAGGAGAGAGATCTTCATGGAAGTAGAAATATCTACTTCTCGCAGTTTCAGTACTAGGGCCAAGGTGGACCTATAGCCTTTAACTGAAGACAGAGAGAAGCTCCTCTCAGCACAGAAAGACTGAAAGAGTAGGGAATTCGCAAACTGTTGAAGAGTCTATGACACCAACCACAGAAGATGGGCCAACTTTTCCTGGTACACTGTTGCAGAGGACTGTTTGAGGTATCCTGCCATATCTGTTGATGTTCGGCGAGAAAAGCCTCTCGCCAGCCGTGAAAAGACAGGGACCGTACTACCAAGTGGTACCACTTTATGTGCGGCTCAATAGAAGGTAATGCCACGGGGAGAATCTCTCATGGTGCCTTGGAGAGAAAAGCCAACAGATCAGGATACTGGGAGCCACCAGAATCATCCAAAGATTCTTATTGCTGAATGGGAGAATGGGAGAAAAGCATAGGTGTTGAGATTGTCCATGGATGTTGGAACATGTCCTCTGCAGTTGCTCAATGGTGTGGCACTACGGAGAACAAAACCAGAAGTTTCCTTTTGTGCCAGGTGGCGAACAAGTCTACTACTGGATACCCCATGGGTCGAACAACTTTTCCGCCAAGTCATTGTGGAAGGACTACTCTGTCCCTACCACCTGATTCTGGCAGCTGAACTTGTCTGCGCAATTCCACTCCTATTAAGAGGTTCCTGTCGTCTAGCCACCAGGCTAAATCCTTCCTCACCTCCTCCATTAG
>NC_087222.1:21400986-21405986 GCF_015104395.2 Macrobrachium nipponense
CTTGGGTGCTATTTTCAGGAATGGCTATCGAGGCTCTAGTATTAGCGGTAGTGGGCGGTAGATGGCGCTGGTGTGACACCTAGTGTGAAAGGTGAGATTGACAAAGGAAGGGACTAAATGGCAGAAGACCTCTGGTAGTGGTTTCACTCGCCCCAGATACCATACTGACACCTTAAATAAGATGATCGAGCAGAATATTCTGGCATTACCACATAGCTTTTTTCTCTGGTATTTATAGCAATATTTATACCTTAGAAATGTGTGCTAAAGGAACATTTCACTGGGCGACACAGGTCATTCACCCAGAAATAGATTTTTCCTTTGTCAAAATCCCTTTATTGTACTTTCTTTTTTAAGTGATGTATATGTAAACCTATGCAAATAAAGCTTTAGACTAGTTCTGCAATGTATTTTTATTTTGTAATGTTTATGGGAAAGTAACAAATTTTAAAATTTCATATTTTTAGTTTATATTAATGTGGAAGTACCCAGAAACATTAGATTTTGTCACATGTTTTGCTCCGCATTATTCTAACATTTGCATTAAGTCTGCAAGTACTTAGTGTACAGTCTCAGTGGTACTGTATTGTGTATAAAAAACATCTATGTGCTGATGGAGATCACATTTCTTTGCCACAGATAACCTGTTTTGTTATGGATGATCTCTGATAATCTGTGAAGGAACGTGTTTTCTTTAGCATCGAGTTAATTTTCCTCAACAACATACTCTATGTAAGTGATATAAAAGTGAAGTAATTGAAGTTAGAGAGAACGCCCTTAGATTATATGTAGTATTTGATATAAGCTTTGTTGAATCTTTAGTCATACACAAACACATTGTTCAAAACCCAGTCTGTCAACTATTCACGATGCACTGACTTAAATTTTTGCCAGTTTTCACCTTGTTACAGAGACACTTTTAAATGTCAACATACCAAAAGTACAAATAATCTGATTAGAAATGACACCAGATTGAGAGTAATATTTTGATTAGTAATTTATCAAACAATGTGTGAAGCATAATTTTTAAACATCTAACTCACCTGGTAGTTATATATATAGCTTACGTCCCTGACGTCACAGCAGAATTTCAAAACTCGCGGCAATCGCCGATTGGGTAGTCAGGTGTACCACCTGTGCGCCCACTACCCAGGTACCTGGAATCATTCCAACTATTCTTCAGATCTTCCCTGCCGCCTTACCGGTGACATGATTGGAATTTCGCTCGTTTGGCCCATGTTTTTTCGCAGCTTATTTGGTGAAGTACACTTTGGCTTTGGCTTCCGCTTATTTTTGGATTTGCTTTGGATTTCTCTTGACCCTTTTTAGATATTGTTGGTTTGACTCTTGCTTGTTTTGATCTCTCTTTTGGATTTTTCAACATGTCTGACTCTTCTTCGATTGTGAGAATGTGTGTGAGAGGATGTAAGACTCGGCTTGCTAAAGCTTCGTTAGATCCACATTCGGTTTGTATGAACTGTAGAGGCAAGAGTTGTGAGGTAGATGATAGATGTGATGAATGCTTAGATTTATCTGATAATAAGTGGATGGAATATTATCGCTTTGTGCGAAAGCTTGAAAAGGACAGGATCAGGAGAGCCAAGAGTAGTATGTCTCGCTCTTCTAGAGATAGGGAGTTGACAGTTCCCTCCCCCTTGATAATGAGCCTATTGATCCTTCTCCCATAGTGGTAGTTCCAGATCCCCCTACTGATACAGGTAATGATCCAACTTTAAAGGACATGATGGTGGCCATTCAAGCCCTTGGTGAAAGGGTAGAATCCCTCACAGAAGACAGGGAGAAGTTATGGTCAAATGTGAGAGATTTAAGAAACACAAGTGTCAGTGCTAAAATCAGTCCAAATGCAGTGGGGGGTGCGGCTGCTCGGACCTGTCGTGCTCCTAGCCCTAGACCTCTTCCAAGCTCACCAACCCCTGTGAGAAGGAAAGTCGACAGGCGAAGGGAGGCGAGAGGTTTTAGCTCCCAAGCGGTCGTCCCCTTGAGCGTACCTGTTGACGTTTCCCAGGACGCTCAACCTCGCCATAGGAAAGGCAGGTAAAATTGCGCTCTTCTTTGTCGGATGACGCAGTTCCCAGATGGGGCTGGTGTCTTACGTCGGAGTCAAGACCCCTCAAAAGGAAATACACTGTTGAGCAGCATCGTGAAGTGACACCTCAGGCCCCAGGATGTAGCCATTGGAGCAGCCCGGAGCGCTTCCCTTCCAGCTCCGATGGTAGCTCTCCTGCTAAATACAGGCGTAAATTGTCGCACAGGCGGCTGTCTGCTTCGGTAGAAGACAAAAAGATATCGGACGCTTTTCTGCCTTCAGTGCATGCTTCCCCTCCTCCTTCGGATTGGTACTCGTCCCTGGAACGTTCTTCCCAACCCTTACGTGATATGGAGAGAGAGTTGGATGATGTTGCGGCTTCCCCAGTCTGTCCCCAGCAGCAAGAAGCTCCTCAAATAACTTTGCTTCAAGACATGCAACAGAAACTCTCCTCCCTGATGCAGGTCTGGTAGCCGGCAGCTAAGAAAGATGTCAGTAATCGTGCAGCTCAAGAGGTTCCAAGCGCTGTAAGTCATCCTGAGGAAGCTTTTGACGTCTGTCGAAGTGACCTCAAGGTTCGACAGGACAGCAAGCATCTAAAGATTGGACGCCTGGATGCCTGAGTAGCTGGACGCCAGGACGCTGAGCGTCAAGAGTTTGGACACCAGGACGCCAGGCGTCAAGAGGTTGGACGCCAGGACGCCGAGCGTCAAGAGTTTCGACTCGAGGACGCCAGGCGTCAAGAAGATAATGAGATGACGACGAGGAAGCAGCTAATCCTGTAGAGGACATTTCCGACGAAGAGGATTGGAAGGAAGAGCACCCCTCGTCGGACTTAACCCTTTAACGCCGACTTGACGTATTTTATGTCAACATTTTTTGTCTCCCGGGTCCCGACTGGACGTATTTTACATTGACATACAAAGTTTTTTTTTTTAACTCGCGGAAAAATACTTATAGGCCTACCAGCCTAAAACTTTTGAATCACGCGCCTTGGGGGATGCTGAGAGTTCACGGATCGAGGTGTTGTTTTGTTTAAAAGCGTGACCCAAGTGCACATGCGCGAAATGCCTTCTTCTCGCACCAGTTAGCATCAGCGCTGCGTCGTCCGAGAGCGATTTTCTATCGCAATCGAGTTTTCCTGAACTTGTGCGAGAGACTGAATATTTGTGGAGGTACAGGACATACATAGTGATGTCTCAACGATGTGTGGACCGCGAAAGGCGCGTTTTACCCGTTGGAAGGGACCAAGCACCCAACATGACCTGGCGCCTCAACGCCGTTCTGTGCGACCACGTGTGGATGAAAGTGGTTTAGGGGCATTCGTAGGAATTTGGGATGCCTCCAACCAAGGGACATAGAAGAGTATTTATCGGAGCTTGATCGGGAATATGTCGCAAGTCCTCATTTTGATGGCGGATGGTCATCGAGTGATGAGGACATCAGTCCCAATGTCAGTGATGACGAATATATGCCCCCAATGTCCGTTCGAGGCTCACATCCCAAAAGTGAGCTCGAATTTAGTGGTTTCAGTGCATATGAGGGGGAATCTGAGGATGGGGATATGGGGCTAGCTTTATCGCGGATGACGATACTGAAAGCGAAGGCCTAAGTGAGGGTGATGGGCCAATGGGGGGGGTTAGTGTGCGAAATTGTGCCTGCTCCCACGCACGGGCACGTAGAAGGTCGGCTCGTCTCTCCAGCCAAGGTGAAGGCCGGTCGTCCGAGAGCGACGAGGGGTGGACGGAGGACCCCACCCTCCTAACATGCAGCCATTCACGGCAACACCTGGGCTCACCGTACCTGTACCTCTCACTGCTCTGGGGTTCATCCAGCTGTTCCTTATGCGGGTATTGCTGGTGTACCTGGTAAAAGAGACGGTGGACTACGCTCGGTACTGCCGTTATGAATTACGCACGACATTGTCGTATAATTGGTGGGGCTGCAACCTCATTGAAATGGCGCATTTTTTGGGGCTCCACATTTATTTTGGTATGATGCCTGCAGGTGACGTCAGGCAATATTGGAGGCGGAATTTTTTTTTAAGTACACCCAATGTGCCCGGCGTTATGTCCCGTGATAATTTCTTGGCGTTGGACAGGTATTTCAACGCCTTCAACCGAAGGGCCATACCCCGGAATAACAGCGATCTCCTCCTCCTAATCCGCCCAGTGTTGGAATACATTCGTGAACGGTGTAGAATTTTCGTGGTTCCTGGAAAGAACCTTTCTTTGGAAGAGGGGATGATGACTTACAAAGGACGTCTAATTATTAAAGTGTATAACCCCAAGAAGCCGAAGAAATATGGAGTGAAATTTTTTTTTAGTACCGAGTCCAACACTGGATACGTCGTGGACTTATCGGTGTATTCTGGGGTCTTCTCCACGCTGCATGACACTGTATTCAGTCTTGTGGAACGTTTCCGTAACCAGGGATATCACCTGATTATGGATAATTATTATAACTCGGTATCCCTGGCCCAGGAACTGTATGAAGCAGGTGTGCATGTCATTGGTACCCTTCGGTTGGTGCGTGGGGCCCCGAATTCCCTCAAGAGGTACGTTAGCCATCCACAACACCTGGCAAGAGAGAGACAGAGTGGCGGCGGAAGGGCGCTGTCTTCGTCATCTGTTGGAAGGGGGTCCGACTCGTCCCCATGATTACGACGAGTCATGAACCCATCCAAGAAGAGATCGTACAGCGGAAGAAGACACGTCGACAGGGCCGAGTTGTGTTTGAGCAGTTTCGTGTCGAGCGGCCTACCGTCATTGGGCACTACAATAGGCACATGGGAGGAGTTGATCTCTTTGATCAGCTCATCCAGTATTATCCCTTCGCCAGGAGAACCAGGAGGTGGACACAGAAGCTCCTCAAATACATCCTTCAGTTGGCCCTCCAAAATGCCTACATACTCTACTGTGGGTACCGCGGTGACCATCTTCGGAGGTTGTCC
>NC_087222.1:21413486-21420255 GCF_015104395.2 Macrobrachium nipponense
GCCCTGGGAGTTCCTGCCTCTTCCCAGGGGGACTTCTCAAGTCTGGTGGACACCTCTCGTCGGGTGGCCATGGGAAAGACTAAGGTTTTTTGGTCAACATCAGAGATGGACCACCTCCTCAAAGGAATATTCAGAGCCTTTGAGGTCTTTAACTTCCTGGACTGGACTCTGGGATCCTTGGGAAACAAGATAGAGTCTTTCAAGACCGCTGACACCGATGAGCTGGTACATCTGATGTCATGATGGTTCCAATGAGTTAGCGGCGCTTTTCTCGGTAGGAATTCTTAAGAAAAGAGCCGAAATTTGTTCTTTCCTTGCTAATGGGGTGACGCCCATTCATATGCGCCTCTTTCCACACACCTTTTCCTGCAAGAGTTGGTGAATGAGGTCTCCTCTGCCTTAGCCCAAAAGGCCACGCAGGACTTAATAACGAAGACAGCGAGGAAAGTTCTCACAGCGAGCTTCATAACACAAAAAATCAAGGAAGAAGCTCCTGTGTCTCGGGGTTTCTCAGCCCTTTCTGGGTAAAGATAACACTAGACCTACGGGAAAGAGGACAAAGTAGAGAGGCTCCAGACAAGGACGAAGCGGGGTCTGACAGCACTCTTTTTCAGACAGTGGTAGGAGCCAGACTGTCCAACTTCTGGCAAGTATGGGAGAAGAAAGGAGCAGACCTTTGGTCCATTCAACTGCTCAAGGAGGGGTACAAGATTCCTTTCCTGAGAAAACCTCATTTAGCAGTAAAACCAATAGATTTTTTGGCCAGATACAGAGAGGAATCCAAGGCGCAGGCAATACAACAGCAAGTTTCTTTGTTGTTGCAGAAGGAAGCAATAGAGAAGGTTCGAAATCTGGAGTCACCAGGTTTTTACAATCGATTATTCCTGGTTCCCAAGAGCTCGTGGAGATGGAGACCAGTACTGGACGTGAGTGCTCTCAACGTTTTTGTACAAAAAACAAAGTTCACAATGGAGATGATGAAATCAGTCCTAGCAGCAGTCAGACATGACGACTGGATGGTCTCTTTGGATCTTCAGGATGCGTATTTTCACATCCCTATTCACCCGAGCTCCAAGAAGTACCTGAGGTTTGCTTACAAAGAAGTGTTCCAGTTTCAGGCCTCACTGTATTTGGACGACTGGCTCCTCAGAGCTCCTTCCTACACTCACTGCCTGGAGGATCTTCAGACAACAATTCGTTTATCAGAGGAACTAGGCCTTCTGGTAAACAAGCAGAAGTCGCAACTGACCCCATCCCAAGAGAGGATTCAGAGTCAGACTTTTCGGGCTTTTCCGTCTGCGTCAAGGACGGAACAAGCCTTAGTAAAGCTGCAGGACTTCCTAAGGAAACGGACGTGCTCTGCGAGGGAATGGATGAGTCTGCTGGAGACCCTTTCCTCGCTAGAGCAGTTTGTCTCCCTGGGAAGACTAAACCTTCGCCCACTTCAGTTTCACCTCAATCGGCACTGGGACAAGGGGAAGGAACTGGAGACAAAGTACATTCCCGTGTTGGAGACAGTGAAACAATGTCTACAGTGGTGGAACGACCCCGTCAAGCTTCAGGAAGGCCTTTCCCTAAAGCAGAGGATCCCAGACCTAGTGTTGTTTTCCAACGCCTCGGACTCAGGGTGGGGGGCAACACTAGGGAAGTCTTAAGACCTGAGATCTCGTACGCTTAAGCGGTTCGAGAAGATCATGGGGTGTCTGTCGAGGCTCTTCCCTCTGACAAAAGAGAATTGAGGCAGGGACTCACCCTGGAAGGACTTGATGGTCCTTCCCCTCAGGACACAGTCACCCCCGAGATTCAGAGGTCTTTTGCAGAGGTCATTGCACTGACTCATCAGCACAATGACCTAGGGGAAGATCAATGGTAGCTTCCTCTGACCGCCCTTCGCGGGAGCTATTTGTCCCAAAGAAGCAGTTACTTTGGATACTGTGAGGGACCACAGATCCAGCCAGGAGATGGCCTGGATAGCTGCCATAGTGGTAGCCTATGAAGGTGTGTTAGGCCAGGTGAACAATCTTGTCTCGGGGCAAGAGAGTTCACTAAGGGCCAACAGATCAGACAGGCTGCTTCCCCCTCCTTTACCTTGACAGAGGCAATTTTACTTGCCCGCGGAGAACCCTTTGCCGACCAAACAGGTTAACACACAGCTGGTATGGCTAACTCCTGGCTTGCCTCATGCTGCGCAAACCAAAGGTTCTCAGACAGAAGGTGCGGCAGAGGCAAGTAAAATTGCCTCTGTTGAGGTAGAGGAGGAGGAACCAGCTTGTCTGATCTGTTGGCCCTAAGTAAACTCTCTTGCCCCAAGACAAGATTGTTCACCTGGCCTAACACACCTTCGTAGGTTACCGCTAAGGCAGCTATCCAGGCCATCTCGTGGCTGGATCTGTGGTCCCTCACAGTATCCAAAGTAACTGCTTCTTTGGGACAAATAGCTCCCGGAAAAGACTCAGCTTTCGGGAGACATTGTCAGTCTGGCGGTAGGGCTATTTCCTACCTGGCCCACCAGACTGCAAACCTGTGACCCATCCTTGTTCTTAGGAGGAGGGATGCTGCCCTAAATCATATAACCAGGTAAGTGGGCCCAGAGTCGGCACTGGGTCTTAGGATGGACCGTTGCTGGGTTCCTCCTCTCTTTCCTAGGGAGATGGTGGATGCTGCAGTACACAAGCGTAAAGCTGGAGACAGTGATCGTCTTGTCCACCAGGCAGTTGCCAAGACATCCAGGCCATCTTGTGCAACTGCAGCTAGGCCTCAGAGCCAGACTAGCTTTTCCTCCACCCCCAAGAAGACTCCTCCTTCTAGAGGGGCCTGAGGAAAGGCACAGCCTTACTCCTTTGCTCTGAAAGGGAATCATCAGCCCCCTCTCAGCACCCCTTCTCTCGCCGGAAGGGAGGTAAGCGAAAGAGCAAGAAGGGGAAACGCTAGGGACACCATTCCCCCTCAGCTGTTGCCATCGTTGGGCAACATGGGAGCGCTACAGATCCGAGACCTGGATTGTAGATGTCCTTTAGGAGGGATATCTTCTTCTCTTCGAGTTGAGCCCACCCCTCACTGACCATCCGGTCTAATTTCAGACATACATCCCTGGTTCTGCCAAGGATCTGGCACTGAAAGAAGAAGTGCTATCAATGCTGAGCAAGATAGCTGTGGAAGTCGTTCAAGATCTGTCACCAGGGTTCTACAGCTGACTTTTCCTGGTGGAGAAGGCTACAAGGGCCTGGAGACTAGTAATAGATCTCTCTCCTCTGAACTGTTTTGTTTGCCAGACTTGGTTCAAGATGGAGACGGCATCATGTTCCGTGCTCTCCCCTATCAGGGAGAAATGACTTCATGCTTTCGTTTCATCCTAGAGGGAACTGTGTTCCAATTCAGGGCACTTTGTTTTGGACTTCCAATCGCCCCTCAGGTGTTCATGCGAGTGTTCACCTTGGTGTCAGCTTGGGCCCACTCGGTCGGGATATGCCTCGAGGTATCTCGATGACAGCTAGTCCTGGCAAGCTCACTCTCGCATTTGCTGCAGGGCAGGGATCGACTTCTTGATTTTTGTTACTATCTAGGGATCGTGATAAATTTTGAAAAGTCGGATCTCATTCCCAAGCATACTGATCGACACAGTAACAGTCTTCCCCACAGACTCTAGGATCAGCAAGTTCAGGAATGCAGCTTAACTGTTTGTCTAGATAAGAAGAGCCAACTCGGCTTTGGCAAGTTGTGATCGGTCAGTCACCTGTCGTCACTAGATAAGTTAGTCCCTCACAGGCTTCTTCACCTGTGGTCTCTGCAACAGAGACTAAAGGAGTGTTGTTCACAGGCTCGAGATCCTCAATCCTTCCTCATTCCTCTAACGGAGGAAGTGAGGAAGGATTTAGCCTGGTGCCTAAATGACAGGAACTTCTTAATAGGAGTGGAGTTGCACCCTCCCCCTTCTGTTCTCGGATGCATCGAATGAGGGTTTAGGCGCACACCTGGAGGAGTTGCTGACCGCAGGGGTGTGGAATCGACACGACAAGCACCTTCATATCAACGTTATGGAACTCAAGGAGTGATGGGACACTCCATTGTGTTGATGAGCGACAACACCACAGTTGTAGCATATGTCAACAAACAGGTAGGCTTAGTGTCTCTTCCGTTGCATCAGTTGACAGTGCAGGTGCACAAGTGGGCTCGTTATAGCTGTCAGCCAGATGCATTCCAGGCAAGAGGAATGTAGTGGCAGACAAGCTCAGCTGTCAGAATCAGGTGATAGGGACCAAATGGTTTCTACATCCAGACGTGGCATGAAGGCTGTTCGACCTATGGGGTTGTCCAGTGGTGGACCTGTTCACCACCTGGCACAACAGAAAACTTCCAGGTTTCTTCTCCATCGTGCCAGACCCATGGGCAGCTGCAGAGGATGTGTTCCAACATCCGTGGGACAACCTCGAAGTGCTGGTCACCAGCAGTCCTTAGATGATCCTGGTGGCTCATATCCCATTCTGTTGGGTCTTCTCTCTGAGGCACCTCGAGAGATTACCCCGTGGCACAACATTCTGTATCTAAAGCACGTAGAATAGTACTACTTAGCAGAACAGTCGCTATGTCTTAACGGCTGGCGGTTATCCACCATCTCTTGTGAGTGAGAGGATTTTCTTGCCTAGCAGCAACAGAGATGGCGGGATATCGCAGACATTCCTCTGCAGAATTGTACCATGGAACAAGTGGTCTGTCTTCTGTGGTTGGTTTCGTGGACAGGGTCTCTCTCTGCTCAGAGCTGCTCTTCAACAGATCGTGGATTTCCTAGTCTTTCTTCTCTGAGAGAAGTTCCTCTCTGTCTCTGCAGTTAAGGGCTACATGTCTGCCTTGGCCTTGGTCCTGAAACTGCAATGAGTTCATTCTTCCTCTTCTATGGAAATATCTCTTCTTATGAGGAGCTTCGAGAGGTCTTGCCCACACAGAGAACTCAGGCCCCCTGAGTGGGATGTGCCTCTTGTCTTAAGGAGCTTGACTCGTGAACCCTAAGAGCCTCTTCGAGAATCGTCAGACAGGGATCTGATCCTTAAGACCATCTTTTTTTCTGGCCCTGGTATTGACGAAGTGAGTAAGTGAGCTTCATGGTCTCTCTTACAATGTTAAACACTCAAGGGGATGGGGATCCCTTACACTCAATTTCATCCCGGATTTTGTAGTGAAGACTCAGAATCCTTCAGTCCCTGACGATAGATTCGAGTCCTTTACGATCCCCTCCCTAGAGGACTTTTGTGGTAATGACCCAGACGAGATGCTACTTTGTCCCATTAGAGTGCTACGGCACTATCTGAAGACTCCTCTTCGTTAGCAACAGGTTGACCAAGAAAGAGGTGTCCAAAAACACTATATCTTTTCGGCTTCGTGAGGTGATCAGGAAAGCGTACTCCTCCGAAGGTAGGTTCGTCACTGGTACCTTTCGTCTGAGAGCCCATGCAAGAACCTGTTGGTTCCACAGGTACTGAAAGGAGGGGTTTCATCCAACCAGACCACATTCACCTCCTTCTACCTTTGGTATATTGCTCATAGGTCCTTGGATACCTTTTCCTTGGGACCCGTGGTGGCTTCTCAACAAGTTGTGTAGCTTACCCAGCTCCTGTAACTGGACAAAGTTGCATCTTGCCTTGTGTAACCATATGAATGGGTGTGAATGAGAGTGTGACTGGCTTCTCTTCGGACAGAAAGCTGCGGTCGTCACATGCTGGAAAGGGTGGTTGTTGCAAGTAAGCTACATTACTAAGCTCCATTCTTTCCCTTTCATTAGGGTATAGAAGCAAATATTAATCTCTTCCCTAACAAACAAGGGGGGGAAGAGGACATTGACATAAGACAAACCTGATACTTGTATATTTATCTTCTTGCTTCCGACTATAAGTTCTTGTTTGCTATTCATAAGAAGCTACGCTTGTCTCCCTCTTATGAATTGCTCCAGAGGTCTGGCCACTGGTCTTGCAGTTCTCATACTTAGATCAATTGGACAGAGGCAAGATTCCCCCCCTCCCCCCACTCCCTTGGTCTTATGACCTGTTTGGGAATCTTGGTTGGGTGAACACCAGTCTGTTCACAAGAGTATCAGATTCCTCACACCAATTAGTGAGTCTTCCTTATGTAAAGGACCGATGGTTTGTATTATGTGTACGAACAAATCACAAATTTTGAAATTAAATTGTAATTTTCCTAACTATACAAACCTTAGGTCCTTTCACATTTATGCCCTCCTCATGCCACCCCTTAATCTGTTCCTGGGCCTAAAGGAAAGTGGATTCCCAACTAGGGAACAAGCAGTTATTGCCTAACTACCTTGTTGTTATTCTCTTGACCAATTTCTAGCATACTCAGGAAGTAATTCCTTACATAAAGGACCTCAGGTTTGTATAGTTAGGAAAAATACAATTTACTTTTTAAAAATGTGATATTTAAACTTCATTTGTTTTATAATTGAGCCTCTTCTTTTTTGTATTAATTTTCTGCCTCAATCTTCCATACTGCTCACCAAAATCCTACCTACGGCAGCCTAACAATTGAAAATCTATGGTAGCGCTAGTGTTGGTTACGGTATAGCTGGAATGCCCCGCCCACTACCGGGTCTTATATAGGGAACAACCTAGCAGAGAGCTTCAATTCGTATTCTGGTCGGGCGGGACTCCCGACTGTCAGACAAGCAGTTACTGCCTAACTACCTTGTTGTTATTCTTTAAATTTTTGCCCTCCTCATGCCACCCCTTAATCTGTCCTGGGCCTAAAGCAAAGTGGAATGTTT
>NC_087222.1:21420755-21460755 GCF_015104395.2 Macrobrachium nipponense
CTTCCCTCAGGCTCTGGCATACTTGAAGCCATTCAACTAGTTATCGTTGATATTAACAGGTAAATATTAGAATTAAAACGTTTGGCCTGTGGACAGTGCAGTTAAATGTGTTGCAAATGTATGTATAAAGCTAAAACTGTCATAACACCTTAAACTCGTTTGTGTAGTAGTGGGTCAGGAATATCCTCTCTCTCTCTCTCTCTCTCTCTCTCTCTCTCTCTCTCTCTCTCTCTCTCTCTCTCTCTCTCTCTCTCTCTCTCTCTCTCGTTTTGACGATAGTTTCTGTATTTCATGTATTTCAAAGTTAAAAACTCTCACTACATGAAGGAACTTATGCTTCTTGAATCTAAATAAATTTTTAAGGAACAATTCTACAGTATTAAAAGCTGAAATGGCCCGTTTTAAGGTTAACCAAATAAAGCAGTGATCAGGAATCCTAGAAAACCATTTTTTTTTACAGCAAATACATTTCTATTCATTTTGAAGTTAGTATTTATATATCTTTTATATAGAAATCCTTAGAAACTAGAAACGTTCATTATTTTATATAATTAAAAAACAATAACAACAAATAGTCTTATTTTAAAAAATTCCTAGTGGACGACACATAGCAGACAGATTTTTTTGAGGTAAACGAGTATAAAGTATAAATAGGACAGGGATTAATTTTTATATAATATTTAATATGTGTAATAAATACATTTATTCAATTTACAGGACCTGTAAATATAAAACCCATGACCTGAGGTCATGGCATTAGGAGGGTCCTACGTGACCAAAGCAGATCTAGATTACGCTATGCGCTGTCTGCAGTAGCCTGGTCTAGCTCAGAGCTTTGTCAACATTTTATGTTTATGATAACTTTGCACAACAACTTCCATGGGAAGCGGTTGACCTGTTAACCTACGCCGGAAACTTGTAACTTCCGAGCCGGCGGACTACGTATGTTTTTATATGAATCGCTGAGATAGCTAATGTTCCGCTATCGACGCGATGCTTTAGAATGGCAGTTCCGCGCCAACCATCAAACATATCGGTCTTCCGACCGAGCTGCATCTCCTAGTATGGAGTTACAGAATAAAGTTGTTATCTTTGTTCAACTTATCTGTTTGAATCATCTCCTTTAGTTAAGAAAGAACCACTCTACTAAGATCCCACCCAAGGAGATGGGAGGAAACCAGAAATACTTCACGAATGACAAGTCGTAAGGAGAACACAAAAAAAGTCTAAGCTCCATTCTTTCCCTTTCATTCAGGGTATAGAAGCAAATATTAATCTCTTCCCTAAACAAAACAAGGGGGGGAAGAGGACATTGACATAAGACAAACCTGATACTTGATATTTATCTTCTTGCTTCCGACTATAAGTTCTTGTTTGCTATTCATAAGAAGCTACGCTTGTCTCCCTCTATGAATTGCTCCAGAGGTCTGGCCACTGGTCTTGCAGTTCTCATACTTAGATCAATTGGACAGAGGCAAGATTCCCCCCCTCCCCCACTCCCTTGGTCTTATGACCTGTTTGGGAATCTTGGTTGGGTGAACACCAGTCTGTTCACAAGAGTATCAGATTCCTCACACCAATTAGTGAGTCTTCCTTATGTAAAGGACCGATGGTTTGTATTATGTGTACGAACAAATCACAAATTTTGAAATTAAATTGTAATTTTCCTAATATACAAACCTTAGGTCCTTTCACATTTATGCCCTCCTCATGCCACCCCTTAATCTGTTCCTGGGCCTAAAGGAAAGTGGATTCCAAGTAGGGAACAGCAGTTTATTGCCTAAATAACCTTGTTGTTATTCTCTTGACCAATTTTCTAGCATCTCAGGGAAGTAAATTCCTACATAAAGGACTCAGGTTTGTAGAGTTAGGAAAAAATACAATTTACTTTTTAAAAATTGTTTGATATTTAAACTTCATTTATAATTGAGCCCTCTTTTCTTTTTTTGTATTAATTTTCTGCCTCATCTTCCATACTGCTCACCAAAATCCTACCTACGGCAGCCTAACAATTGAAAATCTATGGTAGCGCTAGTGTTGGTTACGGTATAGCTGGAATGCCCCGCCCACTACCGGGTCTTATATAGGGAACAACCTAGCAGAGAGCTTCAATTCGTATTCTGGTCGGGCGGGACTCCCGACTGTCAGACAAGCAGTTACTGCCTAACTACCTTGTTGTTATTCTTTAAATTTTTGCCCTCCTCATGCCACCCCTTAATCTGTCCTGGGCCTAAAGCAAAGTGGAATGTTTACATCTGGTCAGGCAGGATTCCCAACTAGGGAACAAGCAGTTATTGCCTAACTACCTTGTTGTTATTCCCTTACGACCAATTTCTAGCCTACTTCAGGAAGTAATTCCTTACTTAAAGGACCTCAGGTTTGTATAGTTAGGAAAAATACAATTTATTTTTAAAAATTGTGATATTTAAACTTCTGTTTTATAATTGAGCCTCTTCTTTTTTGTATTACTTTTCTACCTCAATCTTCCATACTGCTCACCAAAATCTCTGTTTTTTACATGGAACTTATCCAGTAATTATATAGCTAAGAGCTTCCTTCCTACGGCAGCCTAACAGTTGAAAATCTATGGTAGCGCTATTGTTGGTTACGGTGTAGCTGGAATGCCCTGCCCACTACCGGGGCTTATATAGGGAACAACGTGGCAGAGAGCTTCAATTCGTATTCTACCAGCAGCCTTCTTCAGTATACTGTGTTTATGAGTTCAGAGTTCTTGGTGAAGTTCTCTGTTTGGTTTTGTGATAGCACATTCTTTCAAATGTCTGATTCTAGGAGAACTAGTGTTTGGATTTGTGCAGATGATTTTAAGACCGGTTATCTAAATCTTGTTATGATCCACATACCGATGTAGTAAATGTATGAGGTCAAGAATCCAAGAAAGAAATCACTTGTGCTGAATGTTGTGAATGGGATGACAAGCAGTGGTAAATTTTTAGGTCCCATCAGGACAAGATGGATATTAACAGAAAGAGGACAGCAGCTGCTCAGGCAGAAATTAAATCTAGTTTAGATGATGTTCAGGCTGCTGAATTAGTAGAAGATAGCATGATTGTTTTGCCTGTAATTCCTGTTGCTTCTTCAATCCTTTCTCCTCGTGCTCCTGTGCTATTAACTTCTATTGCAGGTTCGCTTGCTCACGATCCCAACACCATTGCAGCCTCGAATCAGAATTTGATAAGGAGTTTGAATTTTTAGCGAGTTTGATGATGGAACTTGGTGCTTCTGTTAAAGCCTTAATGGAAAAAAGCAGTAAATTTAGTGTTATTGCAGTGCACAGTGATTGTCTAGAGGAGGTGGCTGTCTGGCCCACCGGTGCTCCTAAATGAACATCACTGTCCCACTCTCCCACACCGGGGAGAGGAAATACCAAAGGTCTAAGGCCAGGTGTACATTGAGACGCAGGCGACACAGGTAACGCAGCACAGAGCATGGCAGAAAACTGCATTTCACTATTTTAAATGGAAGCATGCACATTGTCAAGCAGGACAGCACAGTGCAGGGGGAGACCTGCTCCGGCCTGCGTCACGCAGTGTTTGAAACACAGTTTTCTGCGCACATGCGGTACAGGAAGTAACTTGCTCAGTAATCCACATGATACCATCCTCTGACTGACAACAAGAGTGTATGGACACTTGATGATAATAGTAGTTCAGTCGAAGAAGGGAACCCACAACTCAGCACTGCTTCACGTTAAAATCCCGGACTCGACGATGAATTAGATGATGGCAGTGAGAGTATTGTTGACCCTACAGCTCATGCAAGAGTAGTAAAAAAAATCAGAATGATGTTACTGCTGTGCTCAAGGAATCGATCTTAATAAATCATGAAGAGAGAGTTAAACAGAGAGCACTTGATAGGAAAAAAATTGAGGTAAAATTTGGACAGGAAGCAAGAGATCCCCTTTATAATTTTTTCATGACCATGTACACAACGATGGCAAAAATGCCACCAGCCTTACAGCACAAGATAAAACGGAATGTCTTTCGTATAGTTTCAGACGCTGAAGAAACCTTGCTTGGCATGTCTCCTTATCCCCAAAACTATACCTCCCACTCATCCTATGGTCCTACTTGTCGTGCATATACACCTACTGATGCATCTACAACTGACATATCACAGTCTGTCCCTGTGCTTTCAGAACAGTATCAGGACACATCCCCTGATTTTCCACCAAAGTATTATATGATGTGAAAATCATAATTATGTCTGATGATTTTGTTAATTTCTGATGAATCTCTTGGAAAGACCTGAGTGCTTATCAACACTGTTTTCCCTGTTATTTTTCCTCTTTATGATTATCATTATAATGACATTATGGAGGCAGTATTGCAGGTCAAAAGAAAAGGGAATTGTTCATCATTGGATTTTTTCCTCCATTCCTATATTGCAGAAAGACAGACATGAAGGAAAATAAAACTGAATTAAAAACACAGCCAGTTTTTCTCCACCCCAATTGGTTTTTGGGCATTGCAACCTTCTGATGATATGTCACTTTGCATCATGATATGCACCTCATCAAATTGTTCTCAGCTTAATCTGAAATAATTCTTGAATCTTGCATCACTGAACTCAGATGTTAAACCAAATTGCACTTGGCCTTGTACTCACTCGTCTACACAGTGATCTCTTTCCCCTACAAATGCACATTGTAAAAATGCCCACTGTAATATTGTGGAATAAAGGTATTATTATTATTGATATTATTATTATTATTATTATTATTATTATTATTATTATTATTATTTTATTATTTTTTTTTTTTTGCTCTATCACAGTTCTCCAATTCGACTGGGTGATATTTATAGTGTGGGATTCCGGGTTGCATCCTGGCCTCCTTAGGAGTCCATCACTTTTCTTACTATGTGCGCCGTTCCTAGGATCACACTCTTCTGCATGAGTCCTGGAGTACTTCAGCCTCTAGTTTTTTCTAGATTCCTTTTCAGGGATCTTGGGATCGTGCCTAGTGCTCCTATGATTATGGGTACGATTTCCACTGGCAATACCCATTTCCTTCTTATTTCTATTTTCAGATCTTGATTACTTATCCATTTTTCCCTCTTTCTCTTCAACTTGGTGTCCCATGGTATTGCGACATCAATGAGTGATACTTTCTCTTGACTTTGTCAATCAACGTCACGTCTGGTCTGTTTGCACGTATCACCCTATCCGTTCTGATACCATAGTCCCAGAGGATCTTTGCGTGATCGTTTTCTATCACTCCCTCAGGTTGGTGCTCGTACCACTTATTACTGCAAGGTAGCTCATGTTTCTTGCACAGGTTCCAGTGGAGGGCTTTTGCCACTGAATCATGCCACTGCCACGATTATTATTATTATTATTATTATTATTATTATTATTATATTATTATTATTATTATTATTATTATTATTGTATGCTGGAAGTAAAACCCTCTTTAAACATGTTTTTATTAAAAGTAATTGCTGCCTCAGCTGCATTAATTTTATACAGGTTCTTCTCTGTTTTTCTAATTATTGCTTTCTCATTGTTGCTTAAACTGGTGAGCAATGCACCGAAGGTTGACATGTCTCAATCAGGTAGAACGATTGGATTTTATTGGTAAAAATTTCAGTTGCGGTAGTCAAATTTTCTGGTATATCCCGTAGAGTTTATTACAGATAGAATTGATGTTAAATTCTATTTCTTTTCTATTCTTTCTATTCTTTCCGGACGTTTCGTCTGAATAAAACCCTCAGACTCCTCTTGGGCGGAGGTGGGTGAAGGACTGAAGTGAGAAGGTGAGTCCAGCTGCTTATATTGCGGTGGCGCAGCGGGGGGCGTCGTGCAGCTGCCACTTTTCATTGGCTCGTGGGTGGGGAGCTTCTTTTTCATTGGCTGCCTGGCTGCGGGCTCAAGCCAGCTCCCGATTGCATGCTCAGCAGGCGCGCCGATCTTCTCAGCTGCATATCATCACGCCGGGCTTTGTTTTGATTGGGTAAAGGCTGCGTGACGTCACTGCTGGTATTATTCATCGTATTAATGACACTGCTGGTATTATTCATTGTATTAAAGTCGTCTTGGATTGGGGCGTTTTCGGGCAGCGATATGGTGATGTTTGCCGTTATTGGAGTGTTTCTTCGGATGCAGGTCGGGAGCAAAAAGGCCTCCTGTGTCGTGTTCATGGAGGGCTTTGTTCCTGGATGAGTAACGCCTCCAGGAGGTGCAGACGGCGAGGGTGGGTCGGGTGATCTCCCTATTATCCTGGTGTTAGGGATGATACAGTCGCAGGAGATTGTGTCTCGGTGGCGGTGAGGGCGTGGTTCTTGATAGCCCCTACTTGGCATGACAGGAGATTCTCTTCGCATGACGCATGGTAGTCATTCCAATGTACTTCCAGGACATCCTCGGGCGGGGCATATGTATTGGTATACTACGTTCGTCTGCTTGAGGGGGTCTCCTGATGGCGGTGAGGGGTTATTTTTCATGATAAGGTCTTTTGTTTTACGGTTTTTGTAGTATATTATAGGTCCACTATCTTGCCTTCTTCAATAGGGAGGATGTTTTCCTTAATGATCTTCTTCATCGCCTTCTCCTCCTCGCGGTATTGAGAGTGCATGAAGGCCTTATAATATATCGTGATGTTTTCGGTGGGGCGGGGTCGTGGGTCTTGTTCCTCGTTCGAGTACCATCTTTCGAGGGCGGTACGTACTTCTCGATTGATTAGCCTATTGGAATATCCGTTATTCACGAGCATCTGTGAAGCTCTATCAAGCTCGAGGTGTATGTCCTGCCAGGTAGAACAATGAGAGAGGGGGCCCTTTCACAAAGGCCCTGACAGTAGTGTTATTAAAACCTGTCTGAACACTCGCTATCCCGTTGAGGCACATTCCTAAATTAGTTTTCTTCGTGTAGACAGAAGTGCGGAGACCGTCTTCTGTCTTCGTTATAAGGACGTCGAGGAAGGGGAGCCGATCATTGGTGCTAAACTCGACTGTATAGTTTAGCACGCTGCACTGCTGGAATCGGCGACATAGGGCTTCTACCTCATCCTCGGTGTCGACTTGCACGAAGATATCGTCTATGTAACGGGCGTATTTGCGGGGGTGCTGGCTCTGGGCGAAGACCCTCTCTTCTACGGTGCCCATATAGAAGTTGGCAAAAAGGACTCCCAGAGGAGAGCCCATGGCAACGCCATCTTTCTGACGGAACATCTGTCCTCGGTGGGTGGAGAAGGCGGTCCTCTTCGTACAGATGTCCAGCAAGGTGCACAAAGAGGCTTCTGGGATATTGAGTGGGGCCGTCGACGGGTCTCGGTAGACTCGATCCATGATGATGTCTATGGTCTCGTCGACGGGAACGTTGGTAAATAGGGATTCTACTGGTTCGTATAGCTCTGAAAAAAAAAATGTCATATTTGAAGAAATGTAGCAGCACATACATTCCAAGACTGTCATCAGTGTTGCTGGTCATAAATAGCTACTCGTGTATTGTATCAACAACAACAATCAGTGAAACTAATTTGTAAACTTTCATCTCTCTTCAAAATTACTACTCAATTCACCCTTACTATTTTTTATTATTATATACTGCATCTGTGGATAATATGGTGTTATGTATAGCTGGGTCACAAAATTAAGCATTTGCTGTGTAATATCCCCTACCCTTCCTGCTGTTTCCCCACAAAACTCTTATGCTGGTCTCTTGCATTTTCTATTCTTGGCCTTTGATTTGTTAATAAGATATGTTCAAGCTAAGGTTTACAGATGTGAGGTGGTGGTTGTTAACCCTCTTACGCCGGAGCCCTAAAAATCAAAACGTCTCCCGTATGCGGGCCTGGTTGGAGTGAGCGCGGAAGTGGAAAAAATAATTTTTTCAAAAAATTACAGCGCGCGTACTTTTGAAGATTAAGAGTTCATTTTTGGCTCCTTTTTTTGTCATTGCCTGAAGTTTAGAATGCAACCATCAGAAATGAAAAATAATATCATTATCATATGTAAATAATGCGATATATGGTAGCGAAAAAAAATAAAAAAAAAAACTTCATACATAATTGTATTCAAATCACGCTGTTTAGAAAACGGTCAAAGCTAACCAGTTACTTTTTTTTTGCGTTGTATTGTACACTAAATTGCAATCATTTTGATATATAATACATGTAAAACAATAAAAGCAACACCGGAAAAATATTATCACAAAATGATGTACGAATTCGTAATGCGCGGACGCAAAAAACTATTTTTTCAAAAATTCACCGTAAATCACAATATTGTTCTAGAGACTTCCAATTTGTTTCAAAATTAAGACAAATGATTGAATATTACGATACTGTAAGAGTTTTAGATTATAATTGCAGATTTCGACCATTTCGGACGAGTTAAATTTGACCGAATGTCGAAATTTTAATATATATATTTTTTCATATGCACATATTTCGAAGATGGAAAAAGCTACAACCTTCAATTATTTTTATTGTATTCTTCATAAATTTGCGCACATTTTGATATATGAAACTCTATAAAAAGGCTAATATGAAAAGGAGCAAATATTAGGATAATGCCATGTACGTATTTCGGAGACTTGCGGCCGCGAATCGGCGCGCGGAGTGAAGGTAAAAATATATTTTTCAAAAATTCACCATAAATCACAATATTGTTTTAGAGACTTCAAATTTGTTTCAAAATGAAGAAAAATGACGGAATATTACTAGGCCGTAAGAGTTTTATCTTACAATTGCGTTTTTCAAACTATTTCGGTAGAGTCAAATTTGACCGAACGTGTGGCTTTTTTCTATTTATCGTGATTTATATGCAAATATTTGCGAAAAAAGAGAAAAGCTACAACCTTCAATCATTTTTAGTTGTATTCTACATGAAATTGCGCACATTTTCATATACTTTATGTAACAGCTAATTTTGAAATGGTGCAAACATTTCAACAATCGCACAAAAAAATTCTGATTTTTCGGAAGAGTACCGCGCGAACGTAATTTTTTTTTTTTCATAAATTCACCATAAATCGAAAATATTGTGGCTAGAGACTTCCAAAGTCGTTGCAAAATGAAGGTAAATGATTGAATATTACTAGAATATAAGAGTTTAGCTTACAATTGCGTTTTTTCGACCATTTCGGTAGAGTCAAAGTTGACCGAAAGTTGAAATTTTTGCACTTAACGTTATTTATATGAAAATATTTCAAAACTGATAAAAGCTACAACCATGGGTTGTTTTTTTTTGTTGTATTGTGCATGAAATTGCGCACATTTCCATATATAAAACTTTATGTAACGGCAAATTTAAAAGGTGCAAACATTAGGACAATCGCACGAAAAAAATTTATCGGAAGAGTTATCGCACGAACGTAAGGAAAAAGTTTTTCATAAATTCACCATAAATCGAAATATTGTGCTAGAGACGTCAAATTTGTTGCAAAATGAAGGAAAATGATTGAATATTACTATAATATAAGAATTTTAGCTTACAATTGCGTTTCTCGACCTTTCTGTAGAGTCAAAGTTGAACGAAGGTTTGAAATTTTTGCACTTATCGTTATTTATATGAAAATATTTCAAAATTGATAAAAAGCTACAATCATGAGTATTTTTTAGTTGTATTGTGCATGAAATTGCGCACATTTTCATATATAATACTTCATGTAAAGGATAATTTAAAATGGTGCAATAATTATGTCAAAGTGACGAAATAATTTCGAGATGTGTCACTGATACTTTTTAGTGCGATAAGAAAGAAATTCGCGCTTGCGTGCCTGCGTAGCGATTGTAAACAAAACAACGCCTTGATCCGTGAACTCCCAGCATCCCCAAGGCGCGTGATACAAAAGTTTTCGGCTGGTAGGCCTATAAGTATTTTTCCGCGAATTTTTAAAAAAAATAAAAAAACTTTTTTGAGCCGACGTATGATACGTCCAATCGGCATACGGGGAGACATTTTGACTCGACGTTTAATACGTCCAATCGGCGTAAGAGGGTTAATATTAACTGTTAATCTAGTGTAGCATTGTGCCTCAGGAATGTTTGATGCTGTGTCTGGACAACGTTTGGTAGGATGTATTCATGTTTGGATAGAACTATCAAATGCACACTTTGTTAATCGGCCTGAGACCTTTATGGGAACCTGAATTGAATTTGATTGATTCATTTGCTGCTACAGTTCTGGCATTATGTTTCCTAACTCTGTGTTGCATTCTTTGATTTCAGATTCTCCCTCAGAAGAACCTTCCTTCCTTCGTCAGTTTTGATTAGCATCAAGATTTTGGGAAATGCATGTTGTTTAATGGTACTATATGGAACATTACCAATAGCAACTCTTAAAGTGTTTGAGACAACAGTGAATTATTGTACGCGTATTTTAACAAATTCTTAAATAACAAGTAAAATTTATGTTGAATATTAGATTCATACATCAACAGTGACATCTGGTTGTAGTCCTCAAGATTATTGTACTTAATTTTTAACGGTAATTATTTGTAAAAACAATTATGTGTTAAAAGTGTGAATTGAACACATTGGTATACAGAACAGGACAGAACATAAGGCTAAAATGAATCCAAAACATTCTTTAGAATTTCCTTTGAAAAGTGAAACTGAAGGTGCATTATCACTACCTTCCATAAATCAAGAAAACAGCAACTTGGCTGCCTTTAGTGGAACCAGTGATGGAGACTTTATGTCTCTGGATTCATTGATGGACATCAAAATAGAACCAGAGGAATTCCATGAGTCTAATGAAGATGATGAATTTTCATATGAAATGAATTCAACAGTGAATGAAAAACATCTACAAACTTGCAAAAAGGAAGTAAAGCAAGAAAGAAGGATCCGTGACAATGGAGAGAAGCCTTTCGTATCCACTGACTGTGAGAAAGCACTTTACAAGAAAATTAATCTTGCAAATGATATCACAAATCCTACCAGAAAGAAATTCATATGCAATGACTGTGGGAAAGCATTTCCCAGGAAACATAATCTTATAGTTCATATGAGAACCCACACTGGAGAGAAGCCATTCATTTGCAAGGAATGTGGCAAAGCATTTTCCCACAAATCACATCTTACAAGTCATATGAGATTGCATACTGGAGAGAAGTCATATGTGTGCAAGGAATGTGGGAAAGCATTTTCCCAGAAATCAAATTTTATAGCTCATATGAGAATCCATACTGGAGAGAAGCCATTCATGTGCAAGGAATGTGGGAAAGCATTTTCCCAATAATCCAAGTCTACACTTCATATGAGATTGCATACTGGAGAGAAGCCATTTATGTGTAAAGAATGTGGGAAATCATTTTACCAGAAACCACATCTTACAATTCATATCAGAATCCACACTGGAGAGAAACCATTCAGATGCAAGGAATGTGATAAAGCATTTTCCCTGAAATCAAATCTTACAGATCATATGAGATTGCATACTGGAGAGAAGCCATTCATGTGCAAGGAATGTGATAAAGCATTTTCCCATAAATCAAGTCTTACACTTCATATGATAAGATTTCATAATGGAGAGAAGGCATTCACGTGCAACGAATGTGGGAAATCATTTTCCCAGAAATCAAATCTTACACTTCATATGAGATGCCATACTGGAGAGAAGCCATTCATGTGCAAAGAATGTGGGAAAGCATTTTCCCAGAAACCAGATCTTACACGTCATATGAGAGTGCATACTGGAGAGAAGCCATTCATGTGCAAAGAATGTGGGAAAGCATTTTCCCGGAAACCAAATCTTACACGTCATATGAGAATCCATACTGGAGAGAAACCATTCCTGTGCAAGGAATGTGGGAAAACATTTTCTCTGAAATCAAAACTCACACTTCATATGAGAATCCATACTGGAGAGAAGCCATTTATGTGTAAAGAATGTGGGAAAGCATTTCCGAGGAAAGATGATCTTACAATTCATATGAGAATCCATACTGGAGAGAAGCCATATATATGCAAGGAATGTGGGAAAGCATTTTCCCTGAAAGGAAGTCTTACACGTCATATGAGGTTGCATACTGGAGAGGAAAAAGAAACAACATGATAAAATAAACCAGTTAAGGCAGAGATCTCTCAAATGACCAACTTATAGAGAGATCAAAATCACTCACAAAATCTGCTCAAGAAAATAAGGAAAATAAAGAAAAAATACCGAATAGGGGATGAACAAATGAGGGGAAAACTGGTAGAACACCAAGCCCAAGTAAAGGCCCTAGCGGCACAAATGAGAAACAAACAACAGAAGATAAAAGCAAAACAGATAAATAGACAGTTTAGTCAAAATCCAAAGATTGTGTATAGAAACATGACGATAAAAACAGTGGAGGTACGAACACCACCGAGCAAGGAAGACCTAGAGAGATTTTAGAAGCCAATGTTTGAAGACCTTAGACAAAACCAAGAGAATTCATGGATTGACACCATTAGGCAGAAGAACAGCCAGAAACAGCAAATGCCACCAATAAGCTTCATCATAGAAAAAAGTAACAGAAGTAAAAGAATATAGTCATTTCAAGACCCCAGGAATAGGCAAGATCTCAAATTTCTGGCTTAAAAAGATCCTAGCACTACACCACACTTAAGTAAAATGAG
Source organism: Macrobrachium nipponense (assembly GCF_015104395.2). NCBI lineage: Eukaryota > Metazoa > Arthropoda > Malacostraca > Decapoda > Palaemonidae > Macrobrachium > Macrobrachium nipponense. The sequence goes on from NC_087222.1 coordinate 21,433,324, forward strand.
AAGAATCACCAGAGTGGCTCACAACAGGAAGAACCAACCTTCTCCCTAAGAGCTCTGAGACTGAGCTCCCTAACAAATATAGGGCCATCTGCTGTCTATCAACAACTTACAAATGAGTCACAGGAGTCATTGCAGAAATACCAGAAAATGAGAGAAAAGATAAAGAAAGAATACATCAGCTGCTGAAAGAAGATATGTAAGTCAGAATTAACATCAAAGACAGATCACTGCCATAAACTAGCTGGTGATACCAGTGGTGACATATGGTTTTGGCATGTAGACTGGCCACAAGGTGAGTTAGACAGGATGGATATTAAAACCAGGAAGATTCTCACCCTACATAAAGTCACATACAGACACCAATGTATGGACAGAATCTACCTCCCTTGCAGAGAAGGTGGATTAGGCCTGACTGAGATCAACCAGGCCTACAGAGCAGCAATAGTAAGTATAGGGCAGTACTTGAAAAGCTCTGAGAACAAAAACATCTAAAAGGTTGCCCAACACCATAATGGAGCCCTGAACCAACTAACATCAATAACAAAACAGGATCAAGAACCTTCGCAGGAGATCTGATAGAAGAAACACAGAGGCTAATGGAACAGACTCCAGCAATAACAATTAGCCAGGAAGACCAGGCAGCAAATACAGTTACAGAGAGGTAGACCTGGAATTCGAATGGAAAGTGGAAAGACCAATGGGAATAGCAGGAAGATTTGTCAAGAAACTGGAAAAAGAGTTTCATAGACAACAAAAATTCACCCAGAAGGATAAGAAATGGAGATCTAGGGTTTATGATGGAGAAAGAACCTGATAATAGGATCACAAGATCAAGGCTTCCTAACAAACATCTTCAAGAAAATGGAGGGCATATCAGCAAATGATACCATGTGTGTTTTTCATGCAGCGATTGAGAGTGTTTGGTCATCTGATATCAGCCCATGCTAGACTCTGCTTGCAGCCCACCACAACAAAAGGAATTATGTAAAGTATACAGAATTGAAGTGGAATGGAAAATTGGTGGGAGCATGAAAAACCAATTCCAATCCCAATTTAACCTACCAATATGGGCCTGTTACCTAATCTTTTTATCGACAAGGAAATGCCAACAGGAAGATATATAGAAGGAGGTGCTATGAAGACCTGATATTGTGATCTGGAACAAGGAGGAACTAAACGAGCAAAGATTATAGATTGGTGGACAGCTAACCCAGTTGACTTTGGACCTCAATAGAGCTGGAAAGGCATAAAATAACAAAATGCCAAGACCTGAAGAATGACCTGAAAAAGCAATATTGGGAATCTGAAGGTAAAAAAAAAAAAAAAAGAAATCAAAAAAATACCTTTAGTGGTAAGAGCAAACAGGACTTATAAAGAAAAAGAAAATCTGAGAAAAAGAAATATCCCCTCCAGGGTATATCCAAAGTTCTGACCCAGTATAAAATGAGGTGGCAGATTGCTTACCCTCAAAAGCAATGGTAAACCACCTTGAAACGAGCCCTTGGATATAAGGGCTTAAGTGGAATATAGAGGTGCAAACCATAGGACCCCTCCCAGGCTGGGTGGGGCCCATTTGTCACTCCTGAACATAAATTGAAAATTAAGAAAATAACATAATCCAGAAAGAAACCATATTGTTGCTCTATTATGGTAAACAAAAAGGTTTTTTTCTCAACCAAGTCCGCTCTCAAAAGGACCAAAGAGCAATTCTACACTAGACTATAAACTGGTTTAACATTGAATCTCTGTCCAAGTAGTTTTTTATTACATGATTTTTGATTTTAACTTGACCTGCCTGGCATCTGTTTTGAATGGAAGGTGTCCCTCAAACCGGTGTGCTGAAAAAAACTCATGCTAGAAAGAAGTCATAACTCTGTATCTACACTTTGTTTGTTTCCAAGGAATAACTTTTTTCATCATGGTTTTGTTTGCATAAGGTTCATCTTAAAGAATGAATGTGGTTAACTCAGGAAGAAAGACGATTGTTTGAAAAAAGTTTTTTCTTCTTGTAGATTCAATAACATGTGAGCACATCATGGGAGGATAGATATTGTTCTTCTTTTACACTGGCAATGTTATAACTTTGGTCTTGTATTCTGCAAATCACAGGTACATTGGTTCTGAAATGCCAGGAACTGTTTTTCAGGTGTCAAAATGCCAACAAGCAAAATCACTCATCAGAGAGGATGTTCAGATTGCCCACTGGGACAGATTTGTTTAATGTTTTGCTCCCCTAAGTAAGTTGCAACTTGGATGTTGAGATAATTATTGATGAACTTGTCTGGCAAAATCTATAGAAAAAAAAGGGCAACAAGCCAACCATAAGGGACGATAAAAATAAAAAACCATATTTTATAGTTTTTTATGATCCAATTTCATGGCCATCATCATTGTGTTTACTCAACAGAAAGAGAATGAGAATCTGGAGGAGGGTCCCACACTAGAAAATGCAACATGAAAGTCTCTTCAATTTTGTTGCAGGAGTCTTTATTCTAAAGAAGTCAAGGTGCCGAAGATCCAATTGTTTTCTTTTGGCAAGAGTGAATTGCTGATGGCAAAAAAGGTTGTGTCAACCTTAATGCAAAGGTAAAATAAATGAATTTTAGATTTTTTATTACTTCTTACAATTTTCCTCATTGAATACTGTACAATACTCGGTTTAGAAAATGTTACCTTTGCCGTTCTCCATTTACCTTTGCCTTTTCTTGTGTATTTTTTGTATGATTTCCCAAGATAAAGAACTTAGTATTGGTCTTTGGCTGACAATGAAGTTTTTCTTCCTTTTGTTGTTATTTCAGCATTGGTGCATATATTGCACATGAACTAATTGTAAGCTTGAAATATTTCCATGAAATGTTATCTTTTAGTGGTGAAAATAGAAAAGGATTGATATCTTTCATTAAACTTAAATGAAATTTTAGGTATCAGTTTTTACTTTTGATTATTTTTTCTTTAGATTTTTTGGTTTTGGTTTTAATCTCCTACAAAAGAATGTGCTACAGCATTTTTGCTAAGTAAACTCCTAAGGTGCCTTGTAATCAGCTTACTAAATACTACAGTGGACTGTGTAGTATTTTGTTTTTCGGTTTAACCAGTCTTAGAAGTGTTGAGACTAGACTAGTTATCTAAATGACTAAAGTAATGGTTTTATTCTGGATTAGAGTTAAAACCTCTTTTTTTTTATTTCATTTTCATTGTATACAAACTTTTGAAAAATATTGATAAATAATAAAAAAAGTTTTAATACATAAAAATTTTTTTCATTTGACCCCCACCATTAAAAACTTAAATAATATCAGAGAATAAATTCTACACTGCCAAAATTGGAATGGAATGCACCTTAGTAACTGGTCCCAATGCCGCCAAACTTCCCATTAACATAACAGCTGCCCTTTGGCAAAAGGTGTTGTAGATGGACTATACTATTTACTTGGCAGGATTATTTGTTTTGATAAAGTTGGAATCAGTTTGAAAAGTCTGAATTAAAAACAGAATTTAATTATAACAAAAACCAACAAACACATCCGTGTCTGATGGGGAAGGCAAGTTTAAAATGATAACCTCACCAGGTAGCTACCTCATAATTCAAACTGCAAGTCGTAACTGTTTCTGTAGCTGGTAGTTGACCTCTTAAAAAATGACTGTGCTAAACTACTCCTTCCGGACCTAGTGGAGGCTTGCTCAACAAATTGTGTTAGATTAACCCAACTCCCTTTTACAGGACCAAAGGTTTGTCATCCTCTTCTTAAAGTATGTGCAGTTTGGGGAGACGGGAGAATGAATGAGGGAGTGACTAGCTTCTCTTCTCTGCCCCACCTTCATCCTTCTGCTTGGGACCAGAGAGTGGATCCGGCCGTCAACATGCTGGAACTCATGACCGATTCCAGTTAGGTTTTGCAATGGAATCAACCAATTTTTATTTTACCTTTGTAAAGTAGTCAGAAAGCAATCGCCCACCTTTCCCATAGCAATGGGGAGGTCCCAGAGAAGAGGACAAACCCTCTGTTATATTTGTCTTTACTGTCTTTTAACTCTCGGATTCATCCCAAAACGTTGACTTTGTGTGGGGTTACGTTTCTTTCCTTCATTCAAAAAAAGCCCAGAAGTCTGGGCAACCGATCACTACAGTCTCTGTACTACGATCAGTTCATCAACAGACAGACTTTCTTTTAACCTGAAGAATCTCTCGAAGACTGAGTTTTTATTTTTGATGCTTGCATGGTTTCTGCATAATGAAGTATGGGAAAAAATAATCTTGAAAACTATTTGCATGACACTTGAGTTGAGGAAGGAAGGTAACCAATGCCTAGGTTCCAAGTGCCTACTATTATACCCCAAATGGCTGAAGGGTATGGGGATACAAGGCCATATTGACAGCAAGACTTGGTATGCAAGTGATGAATCCACAAATACATTTAAGACCTCTGCATGACATGATTCCGAATGTTCAATCTGAAAACCAAGCTGTATCTTGTTAGAGATTTTTAAGTTGCTTGGGGTTGTTATTGACATTTATAACATTTTAAAGGCTACTTATTATCCCTTGCCATATGGGTGACAAAGGCAACCCTTGTCACTTAGTTTCGATAACTTCAGTAACTGAACTGAACATTGTCAGGTGGTTAAAGTATAATCGCTATAAGTGGATATTGACGGGCTAATTTACGTGAAGAGCTAAATATTGAGGAGACAGTTTCGTTTTCACTTGTCCTAAATTTCAAATTTTAATCACTAGTGTCCCACCAGTCCTAGTTGGTCTCGTGAACATAGCTGTGTGGAAATTTTAAGGTTGGTTGAATAAGGTACCTACTACAAAGCCACATTAATTGGCCTTCTGTTCAGTCGAACTGGAACGGAGGGCCTGACTAACGTAGGCAATTTGTAGAGAAGTTTTTTCTGTTGGAATTTTAATGTCGATTGCGCCAATTTTTTGGACTAAAATCCCTTCGTAAAGATGACTGCATACTAACTGGACGTTACACCATGGTGGTTATGGGGAGGAGTTATGGAGTTCCATTTGACAATGTCTGTGGTGTGTGTGTGTGTGTGGGTGTAGAGAGAGAGAGAGGAGAGAGTAAATTTGCTAGTTGGATGGTTTAAAACGGACCTGTATTGGCTGTTGGTGAGTTTCTGGCTGGGTTTGTCTGCTGGATAAGAGATCAGACGTTCTGTGTTTTTGGTTGAGTTTTTTGGAGTCAGTCTTTAGTCAGAATCTGTGAGAGGATAGTAGTGTTGGCAGTCCTGGTGGAGGCATTGAGATTTCTGTTTTGGAGTTGGCTTTTTTGTTTTGTTGAATTTTGTTTTTTGTTTTTTGTTGTTAAGGTTGGTGTTAATTTGCTTAGAGTTGTTGCCTGTGCTGTTGTTCGTTGTTGCTGGTTGGATTTTCTTAGTGTATTGGTGGTGGGGGGTGTGTTGTTGCCTTTATTTGTGGTTGTTGTTTTTGTTTTGTGCTGGTGGTTGATTGGTGCAGTGGGTCTTTTTTTGTGGTTTCTTGTGTTGCTAGGAGTTTTTGTTGTTATGTTGTGAGGTTGTGGTTGTGTTTCCCTTGGTTGTTTGCTGTGTTGTTAGGTTTGGGGTTGGTTTTGTTTCCTTGGTTGTTGAGTTGTTGGCTTAATAGGTCCCCTTGGTTATGTTGTGTTTGTTGTGGTTCTTGGTTGTTGTTGTGGTATCTTCTTGACCTCGACCAGCGGACAGGCACAGGATAGCCCTGGAATAAATTCTGGAGTTGGGTAAGTACATGTGTTCGTTGTTTTTGTTTTTGTTTTTTTTTTTTTGGTTTTTGTATAGGTGTATGGTCAATTGTTCCTCCGGCGTGGTAATTTGTTGTGTAAAAGAAGAAAGGTGGATGACTGGGGTGGATTTTTGGGTAGTAAGGTAGGTGATTAGGTTGATGTGGGGGGGAGGGTTTTGCAACTTGTGATCCCGCAACAAGTGGTTTCTGCGGCAACAAAACAAAACTCGTTGCTTACCCTTCATTAAAAACCGCTGCCCAAAGGGACAACAAATGTACTGTTTTCTTTTCCCTCCCAATCGCCTGTTGGTTCCTGGTACTTTCCTGTAGTTCTTCCCTCAGGCTCTGGCATACTTGACCTTGACCTTCAAAGTAGTATCGTTGATATTAAAGAGGGACAATTAAGAAATTAACGACGTTTGGCCCTGTGGACAGGGACAGTTGAACTGTGTCTAAACTTTTATGTATAAACAAGCTCAAAATTGTCGTAGCAGATGAAACTCGTTTGTGGTACTGGATTCAGGAATATCCTCTCTCTCCTCTCTCTCTCCTCTCTCTCTCCTCTCTCTCTCTCTCTCTCTCCTCTAATCCATCTCTCATCTCTCTCTCTCTCGGCTCTCGTCTCTATGCATCGTCCTCTCTCTCTCTCTCTCCTTTTCTCTCTCCTTTTTGACAATAGTTTTTTTCTGTATTTACAGAGTTAAAAAGTGTTTAACTTGCTTGTGAAGGAACTTATGCTTCTAAGAATACTACATAAATTTACTGTAATTCAAAAGCTGCAAATGATCCATTGTTTAAGGGTTAACCAAATAAAGCGAAATGGGCTAGTTCAATTGAACATATTTGAAGGCATATTTTCTCCTTATTTCGAGCTGCAAAATAAGTTAATGAAGGAAAAAAAATGATTGCTTCCAATAATCGGCATAGAGTTAACTGAAGGACCAATGGATGGTATGATTCTGTATTAATTAAAAGCTGCAAGAAAAGAAGCCAGACAGAAGAAAGGTTAGATAAAGAAAAACGAAACATTGAGGCATCAATCAATCCCCTCCCTCATGTTTCCATTGGAGTCTTTGAAGGTCGGGTTTTTTCCCCAGTTCATCTGATGCCTCCCGATTCAGTTCTAGTTCCATTCCGCTGGCTCTCTCATCCTCACACTTCATTCTCCGTTCCCTCCAACGTTGATTGGTCCCTCCACTTGTCCACCTTTGCCATCGATCAGGTTTCGACAGAATTACTGTCATTCTCATTTCCGTCGGAAATTTGTCCGCTGTCCCTCAGTTACCAGAACAGGTCGGTGATCAAGAAGCCTAGAAAACCATTTTTTTTTTTTTTTTTTTTTACAGAAAAATACATTTCTATTCATTTGAATGTTGGCGTTTATATATATCTTCTAAATTTAAAATAAGAATCTTTTAAAAAATTAAAAAAATTGTACAGTATTTTTATAGATCTTTTTAAACCTAAAAAAGAAACAATAGTATTTTTTTTTTGTTTTTTTTTGTAGTTCCCAGGAGGAACTACACATAGCATACAGATGTTTTTTGATGGTCAAACGATGTATAAAAACGTTCTAAATAGGGACAGTGAGATTAATTGTTTAATTTTTATAAATAATTTTGAATTCATTGTATTCAGATTAAAAGATTAAAGCCAATTTAATCTTATGTAGCAAAAAGGGTTTTAAGGTTTGTGATTTGTAAAAACTACCATTTGCCTATTTTGTCATACATAGTTTCTCAAAAGGATTTCGGTAATTTCCACTAATCATCCGTTGATGAGGTAATGAGGTTCTTTATGATTTCCATGTCCATAATCTTCTTGTAATATCTAAACTGGAGAAATTTTTATTTTACGATGTGAGACCTACTTTAAATCATAGATTGATATTCTGTATAGTTACAAGATGCTGCTAGTTAGTTTTTAAAACATCACTATTTGGGAGGTCCAGTTCCTTTTTCTAAATAAATGGCTGTAATACGCCTGGGCACGTTTGATATGCTTAGAGTGTGGGTTCATATATTTATTTGATTGAGTACTTATTCTCCCAATATGGACGAAGTTGCAGTGCTAAATATTTTAGTCCAGTTCCCAGTTCCAATTAATGACGTCTTGGGAAAAATTCGGTAGAAGAATACTCGACAAAATCTCCCAAAAATATTTTTGAACATTTTTAATTGTCATATTTTTACGAATACTAAATTCTATAGGAATTAATTAAGGGGCAGTAGATCGTAAGGTTATCGATTGAACTTCTTAGAATATGAATTTTAGTTGTTTTGTTCTTTGAACTTTCTAGTCAAGTTTGCAATATTCTTTTGTTTGACCCCCAAAAAAAACTCTGAATTCAGGGAAACACCTTTGAGATTTCCTGCTTTTTCATTGCAAAACATCTTCTGAAGAACCTCCTCCCTACCTCTCCCCGCCCACCTTACCTCCCTCCCTACCTCACCCTCCCATTTACCTCACCTTCCCATAACCTACACCCTGCCTGCCTCTTTTCACCTTACCTCACTCCACTGTGCTATATAGCACCATTACCCCTTGTCCTCACCTTGTACATTGCCTCCATTATCTCACCCTAACCTCTCCTTTCCTTACCCTCACTTCATAAACATCAGTCCAAGAAAACTCCAATAATAACGACACCAGGTATCAAGCATCCTATGAGCAACTATAGGAGAATTTGTCTTTATGCACCACTGACCACATCCTCCTAAAAGCCAGTGCAGATAGTCCTGGTCTGGAATGACTTAATCAACGTTTATTTCAGTTCACCATGATCAACCCAACCAATTATTTCCATCTCTGATCAAGTAAAACACCAGAACTAAATTCACGTAAAAGAATTAAAACTCTTTTAACCTGTGTGTGTCCTACAGAAACTTCAATGACTGAGATTGCAATGAAACATCTCTAACCTGTGACCTAAGTAAGTTAAAAATGCTGAAAAAAGTACCGAACTACATCTCTCAAGGAGCCAAGTTTTTCATAACTGGTATCATTCTCCAGTTTTGGTTGCCAATTTCTTTCTGGGCTTTTCTTCACAATCAACTCTCTTGGTCACACTACTCAAGCTGTAGACATTCAAATAGATGGACCATTTTATTGTTTACTAGTTGATATGGCAATTATTGGTAATGGACATCCACATATTACTACATTCTTCTTAAAAAATAATAATAAAACTCACTACTAACTAAACACTGCAAATGATTAAAATAAAATTTTTAATTCTGATCAATAATTGACCAGTTAATAACTACTGTTATCATAAATTTTATTAGTTATTATCGTGATTTGTACTTTGCATAGTTACCAAGGTTATGGTGGACACAACTGGGAGACGCCAATTTACATCAAAAACCAAGAAACAGACTTCTGTTCTTTGTTTTATAAACAGAAGTCCAGGGATGAATCCAAAAACGTTATCTAAACTAAAAAAAAAGAAACCCGCCGCAGCTGTTTTCTGGGAGGCTCCATGTGAGCCACCAAACATCATTTTAATTTTTATTTAATAGGGCTTGAGTTTTTCCAGGACCTCTGAGACACTCAAAGTAGGACTCTTCTCAGGCTGGTTTCTCAGGGATTAATCCGTGAGAAAAATAAGTTCAATAAAGTAAATCAAATAAAATAAATAAATAAATAAAAAATAAATAAAAAAATTATATGAATAAAAAATTTAGACTTTCTTTTGAGAAACCTTTGTCCTTAATTTTAAAAACAAATTTAATGATGTTATTAATAGAAAAATCTTTGCTTGCTTTCAGCAATAATACTTTTTCATTTTTTGAATTCTTCCAATAAATAATATCTCATTTGCTTGGGGTCCAATTTGGGTGGCATCAACAAGCAAACTGCTTGTACTGTCATGGGTGTTTGACATCTGTTACACTTTAATGGGTCAGCATGTGGTGTTGACATTAAGTGACTATGCTAGAATTTTGTGTGTCCTATATGGAGCCTTGCTAAGATTACCTCTCTTGATCTTTCCACCTGTGAGGATGTCCTCCATGCATATACTTCAGTTTTTATGCTTTTAAGTTTATTTGTTGTTGGCACTGAGGACCATTCTCTTTTCCAATCCTGGTAAATCAATGGTTTAACAGGTGCTATCCAGTCTGACACTGGTGCTTGTTTAATTGTTGGAGGGATAGTGCAGGCTAATTTGGCAGACCAAGTCTGCATTTTTCATTTCCTTTTATTCCCACGTGTGCTGGAATCCAACATATTTCCATTGATAATCCTGATTGGAGGAGTTGATGAATTTTTATTTGTATTTCCTGCACTATTTGGTTTACTGATTTATACTGTCTTATAGCATCTATAGCGCTACGTGAGTCACTGAAAATAACAGAGACACTTGCTTTTGCCTCAGATATCATATCAAGAGCCATCTGTACGGCTGTGACTTAAGTAGTAAATACTGATGATATTAAAGGTAGGCTTTTTTTTATTAACATTTTTCGAATATGCAGATGCTCCTACTCCAACATTATTTTTGGAGCCGTCTGTATATACCATAAATTTGTCGCCTTTTCTTCTAATGTACTCCAAAGCATGTTGGCGGTACATTTGCCTTTTGAGTAGGTAAGACAGGGAGGTACATTTCTTTATTCGATTTAAAATCCACGGTGGTGGCAATTCCATTCGTGGGTGAAAAATTGGATCCATGTTATGCAAGTTCATTATGTATTTAGCTCTTTTTGGGAAAGAGCTAGTACTATTAACTGCTGTTACTGGATTACAGTTTTGGAAGCAGTCAGCTGCATTAGATGATCCCGCTTGCATTGAAAGACCTCGTCGTATTGTTATCAAATTACGGTGATGTTTTAAGGGCAACACACCTGCCTATATAAAGCAGCCTCATCAGTGGGAACTGTTTCAGATGTTACATAGCTTGAGGTTACTGATTCAGACATTAAACAGACCCAAAACCTTTACATTATAGGTATGGAAAAATATGAAGTGGTACACTGTAAATAAAATAATTATGTAATGTCTGTTTACATAATACTGGAGAGTATAATAATTTCAGAACAGTATATTTCAGTTATATCACCCCAAAATGCTGACATGCCAAGAATAACACAAAAACATTTTCACTTTCATGTTGCATACTCTATTTACATAAGTATATATTTCTGATTCCATTATAAAAATCTACATGAAAAAATTACCTTACCATGTTCATTTTATTGAACATTTAATATAAATAAGAAAAATTACCCTACCTAGTTTATTTCATTAGTAAACTTTAATATAAATAAAAAAAAACTGCAGAACATTTACATTAAACATCTCTTAAAATGGTATTCATTATATTAAGCAACCTATGAAATACTACTACTATGAGATTCAGGGCCTCTGAAACACGGTTTTTTGGACTTTGCTCCTTGTCAAAGCATCGGATGTAGCTGAAAGTTGATCATATATATGTTACAACCCACACATATTTTTGTCACCATTATCAATAACCTAAAACAGATAGTTTTAATTTTTATGAGTAGAAATTATCTAGCCGACGCCATGGCCAATGATTACGAGCCAAGAGTCGAAAAACATTCATTACGAAATGTTGCCCCGCCAATCCACTAGACAGAAACCCATTCACCTTGTTCTATTGGCTACTGAAACCCAAAGACTTTATGAATGGCGGAACGATACATAGATGTGGGTGGGGTATCTGTGCTAGCGTAGTAATACTACTGTAGCAGTAGTGCCGCAACAGTATAGCAGTAATATACATGAATTAAACGTTTAGGCCAACTGCTGGGATCCTTGAGGATCATTTAGCACTTCTTACAACTACTTGAGAAATGAGTTTTTATAGCCAGAAGTTAAATTTTCTAATCCAACAATGCCCATGATAGCCTTCAGTGTTATCCTGAATTATAACGAGGACAAAGTGGGTGGAGCCTCATGAAGTTATCATTCTTTTTTTTTTTTAGTAAATAGGTAGATAGCCAATTAATAAAAATGAATGACATTGGATATAGCAGTTATCAAATCAAGCTTGTCTACTATGTTTTTGAAAATTACCATCTATTCCCTACATCTTGTCAATCTGATTGTGATCTATAAAGCAGACTGTAATTTCTTAGGAAACTTATTTTTGGAGTTAGACTAATAATCGAAGTGTTTTTGTATTTATTAACATATTTTGTTGGTTTGTTCATTATGACAATTATCAGAGGAGAGGTTCAGAGTTCATAAAGGTGTGCTGCTTTGCTTGTATTTAAATTTGTTTGTCATTGTTGCCAGAGGTATAGCCTTTCTTACGTATAGCCAATCATCCATCGAGAAAGAGGGAAGAAATGCTGTCATAAGTTACGTAACGAGTGCGTTCGAAACCTTTTCTCTGAGTAAGTTGGCCCGTCTTCAAAAAAAGTCACTTTTACATTGTAAGTACCAAATTTATTCAACCTACGTAATGCAGAATAGAGTCAAAATTTATGTGTAGATATAATGTGTATTCTGAATAATCGTTATATTTATGAAATGCATAGATAAAAAAGTTATTGCGAAAAAAACCGTGTTACAGAGGCCCTGAATCTCATAGTAGTTGTTATACAAATACATAAAATTCACAGGAAAAAAAACATTCTCCACAGTCGAGACACCTACTTTGAAGTATTGGAAAAACCAATTATGCCTTGAATTGGCTACTCATCAGAATTTATAAGAGAGCACTTCAAAATAAAATTTACCAATGACACAAGAAATGAACTGTCTTAGTAGGGAGCTAAAACTGGATCACGGTGAAGTCAGAGAAGTTGGACAACTAAGCAGGAAGAAGCCAAGCGAATTTATTAAAGTGTGTACAGAAAGTGTTGCACACTAGGTCTTGGAAGGGATCATACCAGAGACCTTAGAACCCATGAGAGGCCAAACCTTGGGGAGTTAAGAAGATTTTCAACTCCGTTGAAACTAGTGAATGACAACATGCAAAAGGCAGCAGCATCAGAAGTGTAACATTGGGAAAGGGATTTAAAGAGAGACACGGAGGTTGAATCAGGACATACAAAGGACAATGGAAGAGGAGTCTGCCTTCAAGTTCTGGCGGACGACAGATAGGGGAGATGACAGGCATTTCTTGAAGGAGAAGAGAGGCTAAAAAGCAAGTGAAATGTGCTACGAAGAGGAGTTGGAAGGAATAGAATCAGGACCTCAAAAGCAGATGTAAGAATGGTGTATTCAGGAGAAAAGTGGATGAGGAATTATGCAAATTACATATAAAAGGATGAAAATGGAGAAATAAATGATGATACAGGTGATACTAAAATGTCCGAAGGACTATTTTGAAAATATTCTGAATGAAGAAAATGAAAACAAAGTAGAGGATGCTGGCAGGACAGATGAAGCAATAGTGAAGAGGTGAAATGGGTCTTTGGAGGATAAAAAGAGTAAAAAGCCACCACTTGTTTATGAAATAACAGCAATATTCTGGCTGACATAAATATATGCAAACCTGACATTGGAAGGTACAGGACCTGAAGTGTGAGAACAGAGCTTCATAACTTTAATACCCTTTTTGTTCCAAACCAAGCTGCAACCTTATTATGGAAAAGCAGATTACTACAATCATAGGCGTACGAGGTGAAGTTCATTTGGGAGGGCAACACCAAATTTGCCCGAATTTTAAACATCACAATTGACTTTCTTTCTTTCTTTCTTTTTTGAATCACCATATTTGGGTAACAAATACCAACAGCTGTTAAATTATGTACAGCAGGTACGACTTTGAAGAAGTTTAGCAAAACTACATAGCTATTATTCAATTCTTTATTCAGATATATAATCATCTTCTTTCTCTACGAGCTTGTAATGGTTTTTCAACTCACTGTTCCATCTCCCTCGGTCCAGTGCATCCTCTCGCTCAATCCCAACTCCCTCATATCTCTCTTCACACAGTCAGTCCAGATTATATACATACATCCTCTTATTTAAACTTTCAAAGCGAAATTCACTCCAATAACATAACGTCGAGGCAACTTTTATGATATTACATAATTTACAAAAGGAACATCCATCAATCAATATTTTTTTTATTTTTACATTATTTTTCATGAAAAAAGGCATGAATAGCAAGATCACCAACTATGTGAAAATATGTACGAATCAGGCTTGGCGCAAATACTTATGCTATTATATGAAATATAACAATTACAGTTATAATTAACTGTGCTATTATCAAATTACAACTACAATTACAACGAGGGAACATCTCAAACACGATTATAATAAAAATTAATTTGAAGCATTAAAAATTTCAGTTACAATTACATAACCATAGAAAATAAAACAAAATGCAGATAAAAACGTGTGAATTTGGTTTCCTTTTAAAATCAATTCATACAACAAAATTAATAAGTTGTAAAAGATTTAGTGCAACAACAAATGCAACATATTTCTAAAATTTTAGACCTGCAGAAATTAACGTTAGAATGAATAATTCTCATCCAAAGATTACTTCATATTTGAAAAATTTTTGCTGCAGTTACAATTACCATTTGATAGAAATAAAGAATTATGAGTATAATTACGTAAATGAGTAACTAATTACTTTTCTATTAAATTATCATTACTCCAAGCCTGTACAAATAGTCAGATACAGAAGAAAATCTTTATTACACTACATTTTATAGCCTATTTAGAGATAAATTCAAAGAACATTTTGTCCCTTTCCCTTTCGTTTGCTAAATACATCCATTATGGTGTTCATATCTATCCTGCTGACATAACCTCTCTCAATGCAGAGAAGTCCTAATGCTGAGACCCTATCCTGACCCATAGTAGATCTAAGGTAAGTCTTGAGTGTTCTCAATCACGAGAATGACCTCTCTGCTGAACAAGATGTTGCTGGTAAGGTTGCCAGGGTTTTTGCCATCTCACTGAAGTGTGGCAAAGTTTCACACAGAGAATTTGAGGAAAGATACCTTATCGCTTTATTTGCAGTATTCAAATCCACGCCTTCCAGATTGTGAAAAATGGCAGTTTCAGCCATTAGGATGTCTTGATCCACATTGTAGAATTCAGACACTGTCTTGAAATCATCCTCTACTGCATTCCCTAATATCATTTTTGCCAGTGGTGTCAGGATATGTGTATCCTTGCTTGCAAATCTCTCTCTCAGTTCAGTGGGAACTCTATCTAAGGCATCATTGTAAGAAATCCTGGCTCTTTGATGATCAGTAAAGGAGATGGGTTCTTCAGGAGTTTCTCCTGAGAGTGCTTGCAGCCTCTAGGATGGTTTCTTTTGGCGCTTTTTAGTTTCCACCTCTTCAATGTCAGGTGCAATTTCAAACATGTTTCTTGCGGTTTTTCTGTCTTTTTCCCAAATGAGAGAAAACTTATCTTCCTCCCTTCACTTTTTGAGGGTTTCTAGTGTAGCATCACAAGTGATCTTTGCAGTCATCACGTCAACATCATGACCCTGCAATTATCTAGCCAGGGCATTTGTGTTGGAAAAGGTCACTTTTAAAGTGTGCAACCAAGGATGAACTGGAACTTAAGCATAGCTTTGACAAGACCCTTTGCATCCACAGAAGTTTAGGCATCATTTTCCTTACACAACTCTATTAGAGGAAGTAGAATTCTCTCAGGTTGTTGCTCTACAGCTTTCACAGCCTCCCAGCTACAGGACCAATTGATGTATGGACTGTATGGTGTTGGGTCAATATCTGGCATGTGTACAGAACGGATAACATTCTCTCGCTTAGTGTATTAAGAAGTCGTGGATGGACTGGGCAACTCCAAGAGCTATTTCTGATGATAGTATTTTCCTGCAATGTATCCATGTAGTGCAATGTTGAGTAAACATGTAATAAAGTGTTCTCCTGAAATGTTAGAATTTGTGAGGGTTTTGATATACATGATGAAAAAATATACAAAACTACTTCACTAATAAACAATACTTTATATCGTCCACTTTAGGCCACTTAGAAAACAGTCCACTAGCATAAATAGATTTGTAATGGTTTAATCAACTGAAGAGGAAATTCCCTTCTCCTTCACCAAAACACACCATTACAATGCTGGCTTAATCCATCATCAACACACCACTTCCATGCCTCCCACAAGATAACTTTGCAACTATTTTCCTGTTTTCTTAAACACACCGAGTAATTTTTCTATATCTATAAAAATTTTTATCAAAAGTTAGCAGACTGGAACACTTTTCTTTTTCTTACCTACAGTCCTATATTACTCATGAAATAATTTAAACAAGGAATACCGAGAGAGGAGTCAAGGCGTGTGAAATGTCTGCATAAGAACATTGCCGTATGGCACTTTGCTGGCCGTAACATTGACTTATCGTAAGAATGTTGTCATGTATTCAGTTTCTAATATTACAGGTTGCCTACTGATTACCGCTCCTTATTACATTAGTCATTATCATTACTAACTGTGTTGCCTAACTAAATTATCTGGCAATAATGATATGGAAATAATGGTTAGCATATCGTATATTACTGCCTACACTAGTTGTAGCCGATGGTTGATAGCAATGATAAAGAACACATATACGAAATGTTACACAAAACTATAATAACCATCATCGACACAACGATTTAAAGGAACTTTTCAAGACCCTGTGTCTCCAGCCATGAATTAGCAATGGATGCATTTCAGCCTGCTGGTTGGTGAGACTCGCTCTCTCTCTCTCTCTCTCTCTCTCTCTCTCTCTCTCGTCTCTCTCTCTCTTCTCTCTCTCTCTTCTCTCTCTCTCTATGCACTACTATTTGTTCATAATATTAGCATCTAACATATTATGTAACTACCTACATATTACTTATATATACTCTCAGTTTGTAATGGTATTTCACATGCGATTATTTATTATTTGGTTACAAATAAAAGTTTATATTTACTTTTATTCTTATGCTTATTAAAGAAAAAGAAAAAAGCTTTCCCAACGGCCCAAATATCTCAACCACTTCCCCGATAAGTTTATTTTTACTTTAGTTCTTGTTATTTATTTATTTGTTATTTATTATTTTTTTACATAAGCTAAAAAATTCCTTCCCTGAATATCTCGACCGATTTCCCGAACTTAGGCCGATTCCCGGACCGGGGGCGGGTGTAATTGTCGCCCCCCCCCCCTTGCCCCCTGGCTGGGACGCCTGCGCCTAGTTACGGTAAACTGGACTTCCAGAACAGGAATATCATAGACACGAAGGTAGAAACTAAACTTCCCAGGAAAAGAAAAAAAATAAGATTCAGTTGACGACAAACTCTCCCTAGGTATCGTAAGGAGGAACTACCTTTCCTAAATGAAGTTAGATTTTAAGGTTTAGTATTTTATATGGGTGAAACTCTTATATCCCAGTTGACCCCACCTCCCCTTTCTCTCTCTTGGAGGTCAAAGTTAATACGAAATATATACTCAATGGGAATGTTGTGGAAGATTATGGGAATTAACTAAGGAATATTATGCATATGAATACTATAATTATCGAGTTCAGTAGAAAAACTAGGTCCACATACAACACCATTCATACACATGTGGGAAATTATTACTGATATACACAGACTATCTATCCCACAGGTTGAGTTCTACCGTCCTCTTCCTCCCTTCGTTTAGGGAGACTTGATACGACCTATTTTTAGATCACCGACAGAAAGGGATAATTGCTAGTTTTAAATACAGTAGTTAATAAAAGAGAGTATCAAAGTAGTTGCATTTCTTTTACAAAGGAAAAATGAAAATTTCCACTCATGAATGTACAAAATAATTAAAACAAATTATGATCACAATCTGAACATTCAGATATATTAGTAAATGTTGTACAACCCCATAAATTTTTCTGAACCTCAACTACAATGGTTCAGAAAATGGAGAGAATATAAATTTCTCGACAACACATCAGCATGACGGAAGGAGGACAGTCCTTAGTACCAAAGGAGGAGAAGTGACAGAACTACTTCAAGCAGCCATGAAACAATATGACACCGGGCAAGGAGAGAGAGAGAGAGAGAGAGAGGGAGGGCTGCCATACCAACGATAATTATCGTTCATATACGATTAAACTGCCTCGGGTACGATGTACGATACCATCTCCAACTATCGTACATTTTATGCGATAATTCGGATACTTGTTTATTTTCAGATGGTTAAAGAGCATTTTTTTAAAGATTAAATGTTTCCAATTGAAAATGATGAAAATGTAAAGAGATAATTTCCCCTTAAGATATGTAGATAATTGTGGTTGAAATTATTGAGATAGGTAGGCTAATTGTACTGATACCTTGAGTGTTTTCATCACACCCTCTACTCAATTACCAATGGCCGAGAGGTCATCTTATCGCTAACCCCTTTTAAGAGAGACATGAGACCATTAAGTCTCTCTCTCTCTCTCTCTCTCTCTCTCTCTCTCTCTCTCTCTCTCTCTCTCTCTCTTTCCGTGGAACAAGGCAATTATGCTGAGATATATGAATACACAGGAAAAATAAAAGGAGGTACTCCTCCTTTTACTTTTCCTGTGGTCTTGGCTAAATTTAGTGACATATAGTATGTATATAATATAATAATATATATATATATATATATATATATATATATATATATATATATATATATATATATATATATATATATATAATATTTCTCTCAGATTAATTTGATTTCAATTTCACAACGTCAATAGTGGTACAGACAGGAATGGGAATCTATGTTTATTCTCTGTAAAATGTCACATTGTTTTTTTATATAATAACAGAAGAGTTTGATTCATACTATTTTTGCCTTATCATTATAAATGTATAAAAGATATACATGAATATATTTTGATACCAAGAAATGTTGTTGATTACTGTAGTGATAACAGATACGATCATTTTTCACATGCATACGTTATATTTTGCGATAATTTTTGGTGAAAAAACGATAATTTTGAATCATCTGTACGATAGGGTGGTAAAAAAAAATCTGGCCTGGCCAGTCAGCCTAGCAAGCAGCCAGTAGTACAGCAGAACAACAATATCAATCCTCATCAGTCATCAGTGTTTCTATTTGACGAAAACGGTGCCTACTGTCACGGCAGGCGGCTTTGTCATATAAGAAGAGGATCATAGGTACTATTTAAACGAAAACTATCCATTTTCTGTTTATGAAAGGAAGGAAGGAACCAAGAGACCAAGTAGACAAGAAGATGATGCGTCGTCATCTATTTTTTTGGAATATTTTCCCATGAATCATCATGAATGGTGTCGTTTCATACAGCCTGGATGGAAGAGCTTACTTAGTAATGTACTACAGTTTGACTTGAACCGCTCTTGGCTGCATACCAACGCCTATTTTCCACACATCAAGTCGTCGTCTGAGGTGAGGTTTAACGGTAAAAATTTATGTTTCATTCAATACCTTTGTATTTTGTTTACTCAACATTCGTTTGAAAACAAGCACCCAGTGGCCTCTGAGAGAGAGAGAGAGCGAGCGAGCAACATTCCATTATTAATATATATATATATATATATATATATATATATATATATTATATATATATATATATATATTACTCATCCCAAGAGCTCCTTAGTGCCATGACGAGCGTTTTGACCTCGCTGGGGCTGAAGGAATCGTTTGTAAATATTTATAATTCTCGAAATGTTCTTATAAACGTTCAGAAAAGAATAATAGGCCTGAAACGAAGATCGCCTCTTCGTTTTATAGGTCTGTTTTCTTCTCTTGGAGTCTTTCTTTACATTATTATTTGTTTTGTCCAAGTTTCATTTCATACTTAAGTGGAAGTATCTTGGTACTACCCATTCGTTTCAAATGACTGATGGGTTCCTCTCTCTCTCTCTCTCTCTCTCTCTCTCTCTCTCTCTCTCTCTCTCTCTCTCTCTCTCTCTCTCTCTCTCTGGGTGCTTGTTTCGAAACAATGAATGCTCTTCCTATGAGCAGCACCTTCAGACTCAGCTTGGAACAGTCCACATAAGAAAGGCTATAAACTAAGAAAATCATAAATTTGTTTCATAGGGAAGTAGTTTTTATTGGTATCTGTATCTGAAAACCATTCAAAGGTCAAATTATCTTGTAGGTAATTTATGAAGAATATTTTAAAATATGAGTCCTCAGGAAGTCGATGGAGCCAGCTGGGTTGTCATAATATCCACAAAGGACTTGGAACAATACTTCACGGCCGATTCATGTCAGTTTAGCCCAGATGCAACAACCCCCCCGCCCTCTCTCTCTCTCTCTCTCTCTCTCTCTCTCTCTCTCTCTCTCTCTCTCAGATACGCTGCCTTCTTCAGCCTCCACGAAAAACATATCCGTCCCTTTCATTGGGGAGGGGGGGGGTTGATAGAGAGGGGTGGGTGGGCGGCGGAAGGATTTATCGGTAGCGAAGGAAGGGATGAGTTTTGTCAACGTTCGCGTTTTGGGGGTTGCATGAACGTATGTAGTACTTTGTACGTTTTCTGCAATATTCTCTCTCTCTCTTTAAAAATGTTTTTAGACATTTATGAAGTAAAGGGTTTGCATTGTTAGGTATAGATATTTCTTGCAACACTATACTTGAAAATTTTTAATTTGTACAGAGACTCCTTGCCAACTCTCTCTCTCTCTCTCTCTCTCTCTCTCTCTCTCTCTCTCTCTCTCTCTCTCCGTTTTTTCCGGCAAGGGAGATTCAAAGAATGGCAGTGGCATTGTTCGTACTATTTTTTCTTTTCTTTTTTTATGTTTACAATGAATGTGTCATTGTTTCTTAATCACATTCCTTCACACTGGATGAAATTCAGCGTGCTGACATCCTGATCACTGAAATACGTGAGAAATTGCACAATACGACAGTGTTGCAAGCCATCCAAAAATCTCCATAATGGGAAGGATATAGATATCATCATTTTTTTTTCCGTCGAACGAACCAAATATTCCTTCAGAGTGGAAGAATTCAATATTAACATTCTGATCACGAAAATACGTGAGAAATGGCAATATATTGCAATGTCGTTGCAATACGACATTGTTGCAAGCCAACCAAAATTCTCCAGCATGGCATGCAGTATAGTTTCAGGAATTCTTTCGTGGCCAAACCGACTTATTATCCTTCAGACTGACAGAACCAGTCAGCCATTGGGTCTCGTATGATTCAAATACCAACGAAATGGCAGTATATGATATCATCCCTGTTGCCTCCTAAGGATTTGCTCGTAAGCCAAATCGATCTTACTTCCAAACTGGATAAAACGCAGCTTATTGAACTGCCAAGGACGAATATGCAATGCAATTTCAGAATATTGATGATTCATACCATGATGCTCCCATAATGGAAGCAGTTATGCCTTAGTCCTCTAAATAGTGTGAAATTGAATATCGGTAATTCTCAGTAATTATGGAAAATGAAAAAGATTGCCATAAAAAATATGAATGAATTCTTACAGGATGAAATTAATATTAGTTGACATATTTGGTTTTCTAGTGGAAAATGTTCTGTAATTGTAATAAATTGTAATAACATATTATATATATATATATATATATATATATATATATATATATATATATATATATATATATATATATTTATATATATATTTCACAGAAAGAGAGAGAGAGAGAGAGAGAGAGAGAGTGAGAGAGAGAGAGAGAGAGAGAGAGAGGTGTATGTATGTATGTATCCTAAGAAAGAGTAGTGAAGAAGGAAGAATTGGAGTGAGATGGTAGTCACGGGGTAAGTGTTTTGAGATAAAACGCTGACGATGTCATGAGGTCAGCAGCAGCAGTAGCGCAAGTAGCTCAACATCCCGAGCGAGCAGAGCAGCGCAAAGCAGAACGGAGCAGAGCTGAGCAGAGCAGCCATAGTCGTGTGATATGTACTTATAGTCTGTCGTCTGTTATTTATATTATAATCATGTTATCCTTATCTAAAGACGTTAATGCTTCTATCAAATCCGATGTGAATTTTTTTTTTTTTTTTCATTTTCAAGACCTAATTTGATGTTTTTTCTTGTCTGATGATTCTTTCTGTTAGTGCGTTCGTTTGTGCATCCGTTTGGTACTGAAGTGTAAGGCTTGTTTGTTTGTGGTGTCTCTAACCAACTGGTGATTGCTGAAAAGCATCGCTACATTAAAGCACAGCCCATTCTTTTCTGAAATGATATCTGCTTATTTGTGTTTTCTGCTCTAATAATCCAGCGTCGTATTATTAGGTTTACTCTTATTTTGTTTATTGGGATGTCTGTGTTGTTCACATTATTAATTGATTGATAGTCTGAAATATTTCATTTTAGGGCGTTGATGCCAGATCGAGTGAATGATGACCATTTTCTCTCTCTCTCTCTCTCTCTCTCTCTCTCTCTCTCTCCTCTCTCTCTGCAGGGAGAGCATAATATTAGCATGTACTACTACCGTTTCTGGTGTGGTAGGCGTGGCTAATAAGTAGGCCTAACTGAAAATAAATTGGTCATGTTTTTAGGTGTAAGAATGTGACGTCCATTTTGCTTCATACATTAGTACAAATATATGAGGTTTGTGGTTGAATTTATTACAGCATCAGTGACTGAAAACGCTTGTCTCTGTTCACAGAAATGAACCTGTTCATTCATCATGATAAATTCATTGTACTTCATTCATTTCTCATAACGAACCAGATTGGAATATGGAATTAAAATCTTGAAAACAAAGATAAAAAGTATAACTCTCTCTCTCTCTCTCTCTCTCTCTCTCTCTCTCTCTCTCTCTCTATCTTTGTTTTTTTGTTTTTTTAATTGTCTCTCTCTCTCTCTCTCTCTCTCTCTCTCTCTCTCTCTTGTTTTTGAATTATCTCTCATCTCTCTCTCTCTCTCTATCTCTCTCTCTCTCTCTCTCTCTCTCTCTCGTAATTTCTCTCTCTCTCTCTCTCTCTCTCTCTCTCTCTCTCTCTCTCTCTATCTTGTTTTTTTTAATTAGCTCTCTATCTCTCTCTCTCTCTCTCTCTCTCTCTCTAGTTTTAATTTTCTCTCTCTCTCTCTCTCTCTCTCTCTCTCTCTCTCTTTTTTGAATTATATATATATATATCTCTCTCTCGTCTTTTAATTATCTCTCTCTCTCTCTCTCTCTCTCTCTCTCTCTCTCTCCT
The DNA here is from genome assembly GCF_015104395.2 of Macrobrachium nipponense. NCBI lineage: Eukaryota > Metazoa > Arthropoda > Malacostraca > Decapoda > Palaemonidae > Macrobrachium > Macrobrachium nipponense. Next base: position 21,456,118 of record NC_087222.1, read on the forward strand.
TCTCTCATCTCTCTCTCTCTTGTTTTTGAATTGTGGATTTGCTCACCGAGTGTTGGTTTTATTCATTGTGAATTATGAAAACTGGCAATTTTTTGAGTTTCTACATATGGTACTATTCTCGTATTGGACAATGTAGAACAGAGAAGGAAGAAACTACTTGTGGTGGATTGTTCTAGGCCTAGAGTCATTTCTTACGGTCTTTTACATTTATCCGGTGGCCTCTTTACTACCCGATTATATTCTTGCAGAGTCAAGAGGCCTAACCATATGTGTCACATGGGGAGACATCATTTATTTCCATAAAGTCTTCTTATTTCTTGGTTCTGTAGCTGCCGTTGTCTTCAAAGCCATAGGGACAAGATGTAGAGAAAGACACACTGTTACTCACGTCACACTTTATAAAATTAGATATAAAGTTCAAGTTGATGTCACAAAACACTTTAAACCAACTTAAAGCTTTAAATTCACGTAACACAATAAGGACTTACAACTTCGGTTGACCAGTTACTGTAAGGGCTTATAGTTGGTCAGTACTCCAAGACCACAGAACCAGTGATGAGTACCATGCTAGTAGTACAAGGTGACGAGGTTCAAGAAGCTGAAAACAACAAAATATACAAACTTACTAAAAAACTGTTAGATAGAAAATAATAAACAAAGTATTGACAATAGTTTGAATATAACTACAAAAACACCACATACATAAGGTAGAATATATACAAATTTAAGTAAAGAAATAAACTTACATCTGTGTTACTCCAATATAAGCGAAACGAATTTCCAGAGAAGTGTTCTTAACACTGAAGACTTCTTCTACTGATCTACTCTGTCAGATCCATTTTAAAAAACCTTGATCCTAAAAGGAAACGTTTATTTCCAGAAACTCTTACCTGTTACAGTGTAGTTCCAACACTGATAACTACCAGGCACAAACAGTCTGTTCAAGAATTACTCAACAACAATTAAACATAACCGAACAAATTACAGAAAGTAAACAATCCAAAACCAGACTAAACAATGTTTACATGTAAAAACGGACACAAAATATCTATAATATTAATTTAAACCCATCGTTCACCAAGTTGAAAAAAACGAAACCTATTTAAATAAATGATTATATACAATTGGTTTATATAAAAGGGTTGCGTTTACATTCTCGGCCCTAAAAAATATTTGGTCATCAAAATCAACCATATCTATAAATGCAGGTGATATAAATAACATCTATAATAAATGTAATATACTCTCAAGTCCTTTGATCCACATAAAAGTAACTAATATAATCATTGTTCCTCTCCTGCAAGGAGAAGAACAAGCTTTTGAATGGGTCGATGGATCTCTGATGTTTGTGTGTTTAAGACTACACTTCTTACAAAACCAGTTTCTTGTCCTTTTCAGTGGTGATAACATGAATCATCATCCAGTTGCTCCTTAACTGATTATCATCTTTTACAAGGCCAATGTCACCAGCCTGAAGGTGCCGCTTTTCCTTGTTCCACTTCTGTCTTCTGTAATGTTGATAAATATTTTCTTTGCCATCTAGTCCAGAATAAGTTAGCCAAGGAATTGAACATATCGCCAACTTTGTCCCAGATACATATCTCCTTTCTGAAAAACACCAGGTGGTGGCATCACAACACTTGATTTCTGTTTGAGAAGCTGTGCTGGACTGAGTGGCTGTAAGTCATCTGGGCTATCACTGGCTGAGGTCAAAGGACGGTCATTCACTATAGCCTCGACTTGTGAGAAGAGTTCATAACTCTCATCATCCAGTCGTCCAGCATGTTCTTTGAAGAGAGGAGTCGATAACCTTCTCACAGTGCTAATTTGACGTTCCCACACACCTCCCATATGACTAGCTGTAGGGGGATTTAAGGTCCAGCTGATGCTTTCTTTTGAGAGGAAAGCCCTGATCTGATCATCATTTATCTCTTGCAGTGACTTCCTCAACTCCTTCTCAGCTCCATGAAAGTTTGTCCCATTGTCACACCAAGTCTTCTTTACATTTCTTCTTCTAGAAACAAACCTTAAAGCATTTATGAAGGACGATGTGTCTAAGGAATTGGCTGTCTCCGTATGAATTTGCTCTGGTAGCCAAACAAGTACTTAATACAACCGTACCTTCTTTCCTGGTTTTGGCCTTCCTTCTTTGACTTCCTGTGGCCCAAAGAAGAAGTCAACACCTGTATGTGTGAATGGAACAGCTGGAATTACTCTTTCAAATGGTAAATCAGCCATCTTCTGTTTAAGAACCGAGTTTCGTTTTTTCTACAAATGACACATCTTTGTAGAACGGCTGGCGGACACTTACATTGGTATGGATAACCCAGTGATGATCTTTTGCTATCACATGGGTGCGTCCAGCATGAGCTAATTTTTCATTATATGCAATGAATAATCAAAGTGGTGATATGACTCATTCTAGGTAATATCATTGGATGCTTCTCATCATCTGAAATTTCTGCTTTGGAGAGCAGTCCATTAACGTGAGAAAACTTGATTGAGGATCAAGAAGGATTCTGGTTTTAAATACTACTGCTGCTAACAAAGTCTCGGCCCCTTGACCCTGTGCTTTTTTGCAAGTGTCTCTTCCTCACTAAAAGCTTTCTTCTGGATATGTCTGATAACTGCTTTTCCACAGCATCTAATCATCTGCTGTAATTTTTTTTTTGGGGGGGAAAAAAAAACCATTAAGTCCTATTTTGTTTCTCATATTTCAGTATGAAAAAAAAACAAAAAAAATGGTGATACACAGCAACAGCCGTTCCCTAACCGAGCCATGAAGTATCAATACTTAAGAAACTTATCAACAGCATTTCCCTCCTCATCTTTCTGGCTGCTTCTGTAAAAGTTTTAGATCCTTCCAATTCAAACATCATCTTAGGGCATGTAATTTTTCCACAGCTCCTCTGGTCCTCTAAGAAAATATGGGCCATCAAACCAAGTGTCACTGTTCAGCATTTGCTGACTTGTGAAAGCTCTTGATGCAATATCAACAGGATTCTCTTTACTCTGAATATATCTCCACTGTTCATTTTCAGATAAATCCTTAATTACTATCACTCTATTTGCAACGAAGATAGGAAGCCTTTTACTATCACTAAAAATATAGTGAAGAAGTGTTGTAGAATATGTGTGATAGAATGATCTGGTCCAATGTAATCTGCCAGCTCTTTCAAAGTTGTGTTGTGCTAGATTTATGGACACCACTGCAGCTGTCAATTCCAGTTGGGGTATGGTTGTTGCCTTTACAGCCCACTCACTTCATCTCTGAATGAAGTAATTAGCTGAGTTGTTCCCAGTATTGCCTTTGGGGGATGGCACTCAGTTAAGATCCTAGAGGGCGGGCTATCGATATACTCAAATTATATGGGCATGAGTGGAGCTGGCATGCTTTGAGTTGGATTGTTTTAGTGCATAGAATCGATTAGATCTGGAAAGCCCCGTGGTGCATACAAAGAACTAAGCTATGTGCCTGTGGTGAGATAGATGGGCGTTGAAAATTGTCAACATCAGGATCCAGGGCGTCATAATTACGAGCATGTTGGTAACCCTACAAGCTTTAGGGAAAAGAGTCCGCATGATTACTTAGCAAGATGGCACGTACCAAGCAGACTGCTCGCAAGTCTACTGGAGGCAAGGCCCCACGAAAGCAGCTGGCCACCAAGGCTGCTCGTAAGTCTGCTCCTGCTACAGGAAAAAAAAAAAAAGGAGTGAAGAAGCCTCACCGTTACAGGCCTGGTACCGTGGCCCTTCGTGAGATCCGTCGTTACCAGAAGAGCACAGAGCTGCCCTTCCAGCGCCTCGTTCGAGAGATTGCCCAGGACTTCAAGACCGACCTTCGTTTCCAGTCTTCTGCAGTCATGGCGCTGCAGGAGGCATCTGAGGCCTACCTCGTCGGTCTCTTTGAAGACACCAACTTGTGTGCCATCCACGCCAAGAGGGTCACCATCATGCCCAAGGATATCCAGCTTGCCCGCCGCATTCGTGGAGAGCGAGCCTAAGTCCAACAGCACCACAATATTATATATATATATATATATATATATATATATATATATATATATATATATATATATATATATATATATATATATATATTATATATATATATATATATATATATATATATATATATATATATTATAATATATGTATTGTATGAACCTCTATTGGGTTCATCAGGTTCTTTGAAAAAAATAAGAAAAAAATAAATGGAAGAAGTATCAAGACTGAAAATCTGGCAGCAATTGAGATTATCAAAGGGGGACGAAACCAAGTAATTCTAAACAGAGACCTTAAGACTAATTTATTATATATAAAATGTACAATTGTTTGAATTCAATATTTACATAAAGGGATCAGTGGCAAAGCAAATACTTTTAAGCAAAAATAAGCATAAACTTAATCTGAAAGTTATCAGATAAGGCAAATATCAAATAGTCAGTATAACAATCTTTAACAAACAATGAATGAGTCAGTACATCAAATAACCAAATTAGCATTCCATGTAAGCAGGGGGAAAGATAATTACTTTACATAAAGGATCTGTAAAATGCCATTACAATTATTACATTAATTTTAGTACGAGCAGTTAGCAAATAGATGATAAGAGACAACAGAAGGTTACAATTAAAG
>NC_087222.1:21465755-21467614 GCF_015104395.2 Macrobrachium nipponense
ATCAGTGACAACTTTTAGCAATCACGTCGGCTCTAGGCGGGGCAGGGTATCCCACCTCCGGGGGTGTGAAGGGTATCCTCTCATCACATCCCCATAGCGTCCCAAGACGCTATCCTATAACTGTCCCTCTCTGCCATACGGTTGAGATGTTCCCGTTTTCTATGCAACTTGCTCACAGGTCAGCAACTCTATTAGTGCCAGCAGCGGTGCCGGCAATCCGCTACTGATGCTATTAGTTTGCTTGTTTCTTCTTCACATCGAGCCTGGATTCTCTTACTGGTTTGCTGGCTGTCATCTGACGTCTATCAGCTATTCCTTATTCTAACATCGCTTGATCCTATCCATACCTTAGACAAGTATCATGACTTCCTTCACGGGTCGAGGTTGGTAAGGGAACTTCTGCACTAGTGTTCGGTGCCACCACCGTTGTTTGAATTTGGCGCTGCAACCGTCAATCTTGAATTCTCCCACACTACTCTTTGTCTGTTCGTATGTCTCGTACGGATTTTTCCAATATTTTGTGAATACTTCCGCTGATTCGAATTCTTCTCTCGCCCGTTCGTCATCGAATTCGGTCGTGAAACTGTCTATAACAGCGGTAATTTTTTAACGATTTCTGCGATCGCTCTCTGTCTGTCTAGTTAGCACTGCGTTTTTTTCTAAATCGTAGGATGTGTGATTGTACCCAATGTCCTTTCATGGTTCTAGCACTGGATGCATTTTGGAAATCATTAAACATATGGTTGTGATTGTACACTGTCTTTTCTGGGTTTAGCACTGTGCCATTTTTTCGGAAATTGTAGGGTGTGTGATTGTACACTGTCTTTCTGGTTAGCACTGTGTATTTCGAAATCATATGGTGTGATTGTACACTGTCTTTCTGGTTAGCACTATGCATTTCGAAATCGTAGGGTGTGTGATTGTACACTGTCTTTCTGGTTAGCACTATGCATTTCGAAATCGTAGGATGTGTGATTGTACACTGTCTTTCTGGTTAGCACTATGCATTTCGAAATGGTAGGGCCACTCGATTTATTATTCCCGTTCGTAGCACGGTTCGCCACTTTTCTGCCGATTGCTTTAGCCATAGTTGTGTTTATCCAGTTCGTTCGTTTCACCATTTCCCTCGTCATCACCATCCATCGAATTTTCTCTCGTTTCCATGCTTATTTCACTTCCTATCACTGTTTGTCGCCAAAATGATTTAACAGTAACATTTGTTTGACACCTCATAAGACCTCACAAGACCTCATAAGACTGTATAAGACCTCACAGGATCCGCAAGACCCCACAGGACCTCACAAGACGTTACAGGACCTTACAGGACCCCACAGGACCTCACAGGACCTCATGCGATTATTTGCAAGACCCCACAGGACCTTACAGGACTCAGGAACCCCACAGGACCTCAAAGGACCCCACAGGACCCCATGACTGACACCAAAATTATATGACCTGATCTCGGTCATTTGTGGGTTCGGGATATGAAGGAATAAACAGGAGAGAGAGAAGTTTACGTGCATGCGATGTAGGACATGCAAAAATAATAATCGATGAAACTGTAAGGACAACGCTTATTCATAATTTTCTCTGTATAAAATTCATCATTCGCGTTGTTCTTACTTCCCTCCGAGAGAGCGTTCAGCGGGCTTTCCGCCAGTGTATAAAGCTTGTATAACCATATATTGTGTACTTTTATATTTTGTATTTTATGTCTCTTAAGAAACACAAATCGGGTCTCGCCGACCCACTTTTACTCTCTCGCGGGTCGGTGACCACATTTCCGTCCGCATGCTGTATATTTATATTTCCCTTGACTGTAATAAAAGTCAGTACACTTCTACCTGCCTCTTTGTCCA